>NC_143553.1:56637083-56947604 GCF_054136105.1 Typopeltis vanoorti
ACTTACTGAAAGGTTTCGCTATAACTTAATGGAACCTTATAATGTAAAGTCGCTGGGTCAAGTAGCATCGGTGTGTGTGTGTGTGTGTGTCATTGGATAAAAGTGATGTTTTGTGTGGCGCTACACACAGAGAGAGATCCTAAGCTACTAATCAAATAATCTGTTGTGATTTATCCTAGAAGTGGATTGTTATTATTTGTGCATCTTGAACACTGCGAGATGCACAAAACTTCTTAGCTAGAGAACATCTTCTGTAACCAGCAGCATGTCGATATCATTTTTCAATGGCCATGATGACAATCTTTTCGCTTTCTCAAGTTGCCTTTTGATAACACCCAGATGGCAAGACAAGAACGCTTTATTCTTGACATTTACGTCTAGCGATTAAGTCTGGCAAAAATGCCTCTCATCAGTATCTGCCTCTAAAAAAAAAGAAGAAAAGATTGATGTCTTCTACACCCAAAATGCTGCGTTTCAGTTACTCAGCTACTAACTGCATAAACATTCCAAATCCACAGACTCTTAGACTGCTTTCTGACATTTAGAGAGATTCCAACAGTCTCTCTGCATATCCTGATGCTATACAGAAGGTAGTCTGACTGATTGATAGCCGTTTGTGGGTGATTCACTTCAACCATTATTTCAGAGATGGTATTCGACTGCCTTTTTTCTATAGGCAGCTATCATTCATCCACTTTCCACTAAGCTTGTAACAACAGAAGCCGAAACTGCCTAATATTTATTCGCATTCCTAATGCAAATTCAGGTATCCAATTTTTCCTGATTCTCGTTCATTTCATCTGTCTGTTCTCAGGAAAAGCCTTCTCAAAGTGTTTCCCAAGGACCGAACCTTTATGCTATTCGTAAAGAATGTCAAAGTCACTCGACATTCTCAAGGCTTCTGGTCAGGATGGACTTCAGGATGTACTCAGCACACTACCATTCTGTCCGTTTCATCGTTCTTTGTATAACTGTCCGGTCTTTCTTTTTTTTTCTTTCTCCTCAAAATTCTCCATATGCGTATCATGGTGGATGTTTCTCTCTCTTCAGAACTCCTTAGTTTCCAAAGTTTCGAGATCTTCGAAACTGATCTACTTTAGTTAAGCCAAGGCCGATCTACTTAACTTCGACGCAACCAAAACATCTTTCGCTCTTCTTTCTCGCAAAATAAAAATAAAAAAATAGATAAGAAAAAACACTTCGTTCCTCCTCTTTTGATAATACTGAAATCCCAAAACATTACATCCATCTTGAGTACATTCGTATCTTTCGTGGCATTTGCGCTGACTTCCATAGCCTTCAAAATATTCGGCTTTCTCTTTGACACTGGACAGTCTTCTCGCCTAAGACCCCTCACTAGTACAAATCCTGAATCTCGAAATTAAGTACTATATTGTTCTCGCATTTGGAGTGCGAAGAGTATTTTAAGAAGGAATGCACTAAATTTTCCACAAAATTGTTCTATATTATTATTATTATTATTATTATTACACAGGCACCTCCATGGAGTCCGAAGACTCATCGCAGGAAATATAAAAGAGGAAAATATAAACTCATGTAAAACATAAAACTAGAATTAAATTTAAAAATAAAGCTCTCCACTCCTCCTCTTCAATACGCGCATGCTGCTATTATTCTTTCCCCTCTTCGTAGCTTATGTAGGCTAAGTAGGTGAGAATAATATCTTAGCAGTTCAGATACTTGACGTTTCCGACATCCTTTTTATTTAAACAAGGACACTTCAAGGTTACTCGACCAGTGAATTTTTCTTCCGGTAGCTTCGAGTTATTAACGTCTTTGTTAAGTAATGTATGGATGCTCTAGTTGGAGACCAGGTGGGCTTTTAAGATAAATCCGATTTCTTGTCAATAGAGGAACGAGTCAGCTATGGCTTCCATTGTGTACAATCCAAGGAAGTTGAAGATTCTTCCGATTTTTTTTTATGTGATCTTCAAGTCATTTAGTTGGATATGCAAATCATCAACTGTGCCTGAATATCGATGGGGTTTTATTATTTTTGTGTTCTACATTTATTATTGAGTAAAAATAATCCTCATAAATTCTGAAAAATCGATCTTTGTATATTACCGCTTCATTTAGGGGGAAAAAAAAGTCAGAGTAAGAAACGAACTACCTACAGCTACAGTAATAAGAAAATATGAGTATGAAGACATTTGCGTTCTAAGAAAAGGTACAAAGATATGTACGTGACGGGAAATGTATTTTTCTAAAATTTTCATCTAGGTCATACTGTCGTGGACTTAAGTCCATTCGTCATGAACGCAATCACGCTCTCTCCAGTTTCTGTCCCGTAATTACGGTAGCATCTTGCTCGCCTCTACACTAGATTCTGTTTACTCCGAAAGTGTCGCTTTTACTGTAACCAGTAATTACGACTCCCAAAGTCGATTTTCGCAAAGCGCTTTGTTTTCTCCTCCTCCTCCCCCCCCGTTTTATATATGTGACCTCTGAGAAAACGGAAGGTTGTTAAAGCCAGTGCCGAATGCGTGCGTACCTTAATCCAAACATGCACCGAATTAAAGAACGGTAACAAAGACGTATTAACTCCAGTCGGTACTCACTTTAAAGAACTGAATTATGACCAACAATTAAACTCATCATTATAATGAAGCTACAAAGTCTGAGCTTGGTCGTTCTATCATCCTTGAAACAGAACTGGCGCATTATGCTCAGAATTGTTATACTCAGAATACGAAAAGATTAAACGCCATCTTTTGAGAAAAAAATTCTTTTTTTTTTTTTTTTTTTGGTGGATCAGAAAATATTTTTTAAATCCTATACTCAATCTCTATAAAAATAAAGAAAATTTCTTAATCTTTAATATAAAAGATTAAGAAAGATGAGAATTATCTTCGACACTGGAGTGGAATTGGCTTGCACTACTTAAGAGACGGACTTTGATGAAATACTATGTTTGATCTCTTACTCTTATTCCTCCCATAAATTAAATGATTTATCTACGTTAGCATAAAAAACATCAGTCAGGTTCTGTTTGTTACTGTTCAGCAGTGGCGAATTCTCTATGCTTGCTGCGCAAGCTCATTAATTGAGAAAGGAGCAATATTTATTTGTTAATAAATGCATTATTTATGAGCATTCCATTTAAGCTTTTATTTTTGTAGACAGAAGATGTCTTAAGTTTGTGCGGCAATAATTGAGCTTTGCGTTGTGTATCGAAGGCCGACGCTAGTCAAGCTACCTTGGCTTGCGCGGTTGTGGGAGCATCCAGGTCCTCGCTTCAGCACTGTGATTTCATGCGCACGCATAGCCTCGTCATCTCACCCTGTTGTTTAAACACGGGCCATACGCAGTCAAATTAGCTCTGGCCAGTGAGCTTCAGCCAGCCTTTACAAGTGTGTGCGTGTTGCTTGGGAAAATTAAGTTACAACAACTTTTTATGACGATGTTATTGACCAGTTCATAAAGAAAAACTGCAGGGTAGAATTTATATTCAAGTAGCTAAATTGAAAAAGATAGAATATCATTTGTAAAATAAATGTTGTATTTGTATGATTAAATGTACATAAATTTCTAAATACAGGTAACCCTCGTACAACGCGGTTTCGATATAACGCGGTCTAAAATTGTAGTAACCCTTGCTGAACGGGGTACTTATACAACACAGTTCCGATAAAAACACGGTCTACAAATTGTAGTAATCCTTAATCTTTTCATATGTTTTTCACCGCGCGACTTAAAAATAGAATTTTATCTTCGTTAAATTTGTGTCTGCCTGTATCCCGCATGTAATTATAAGTAGCGAATTTATATTAGGGGAAATACCCTTTAGCACGCATGTACCTCAATTGTTTACCGTATAAAACGTTTATTGTTGAGAATTGTCCTCGTTTCTGCCAGGAAAGTGAATTAAAAATCATAAGTGTGTTCATCTCAAGCTGAGCACCTTATTTTCTGGTGACTTACATACAATGTCTAATGCTTGCTTTTTTGTGTAAAAAAATTATTTTCATAGTAATGGCCACAAACTGCAACGAAAGGGAAAAACCAACATTGAAAACAATTAATTTCTCTCGAAGAAAAATATTCAAAATCTTGGATCGGTTGAAAACTGGATAAAAACCAGGAGTTTTAGCAGGGACTTTGAATTTAAATGAATCAACAATTCGAACAATCAAACAAAATGAACATGAAATCCGAGAAAGTGTTTATTGATGGGTCAACGATAAGTGCAAAGCGCGTTGCTCGTGTATGCGATTTTCTATTGAAAAATGGAGAAATCTCTAATGATGTCGATAGAAGATTGCACCTCAAAAGAAAATTCCTATGGATGGAAATCTTATTAAACAGAAAATCTCAAAGTTTATAAACATTTATAGTGCAGACCAGGTATTCAATGCGGATGAATCCGGGTTATATTGTAAAAAAAAGTGTATAAAAAAAATATACACCTATATTTCGAAAAATGAAAGATCAACTCCTGGATTATTCAAAGTTTCCAAAGATAGAATTACTCTACTGTTTTGTAGTAATGCATCAGGTGATTACATGACAAAACCAGTATTTATTAACCAATCCTCAAATCCTCGTGCTATGAAGGATTAAAATATGCACTTTTATTTTGACTAAAACATTTATGCATTACGTGCAATGAAGTTTAAGTACAATTTGTAATTTTTATACTTTTATACCATGTATTTGTTTCATAGTTTGTTTTCTTAACTGAATTAAATAAAAATATTTTTTATTAGATATGTCATTGTTGTTTATATAATTTAAAAAAAAAAACGATTTCGGATACTTTTTCTATGTGATCTGAGACTCGCATAACGCGATTTATATAACGCGGCATTTCTGCGAAACCTAACATCCGCGTTATACGAGAGTTACCTGTACATAGTTTTAAATGGTCAGTAATTCATTACTCCGCTTAATCAGACCTCATCTCATTCCTTGAATGATAACAAGAGCAAGCGTGAATTTCAAGACTAGCAGTTTACACCAACAGATCCTCATCAGCATTGTTAAAAGGAAACCACGTGTATTTTAACAATTGCCATTATATTAATATTACGGTCACTATTTTTAATTTAAACATCCAGTTTCACTGGAAGTCGATCTTGTTTTTGCTTCATTGTTAACCTTAACTGTTCAACTAACTCTTTCTTTCCATTCGTTCTGCTGTCATTTGAAACAACATTTCATTCTCTGAAAACTATATTGGAGACATTATTAGAAAAGAGCTGCTTGCTTATTCCCTCTGGTGACCTTGCATGCATAGTTATTTTTCTACTTTGTATAGTTCGCTCGAAAACAGTGTAATTGGTACACTACTTTGTTCTAAGAATATATCGACATCGGCCATGAAAGGAAGAAAAAAAAAAACGTGTCTGGAATCTTCGTGCAATCCATTCTATGTAATATACGAGAATTCTTCAGAGAAGGTTTCGTGACTTATGCAGCGACGAAATTGCTGTAAGGACGTTCTGAAATTTTGTTGCCTTTTTCTAAGATTTATTCTACACGTACGATGTGTGTAGGCTTCCTGATTGGGCAGTTTTTTCGACACGTGTGCAGTTTGAAGATACACATTTAATTGGTTGTGTTGGTATTCAATCACAGCTGTGTTTTCCAACAGATTATTGAATGAAAATCAATTTCACAATTAAGGAAATTGTTATCAACAATCATAAAAAAAATTGGTGATTTCGTAACCGCATTCTTCTACTGTGACGTCATCACAACAATTGAACCAAGAGTTGTTTTTATCACTTGCACTGTAAACAGCGTTATATTTGTCAGTATTGAAATTTTGTTGTCAATATTTTCGTTTTATCAATTTTTTTTTTATCTTTAGTGATTTAAAAAAAATCTACGAAAAAAAAAAGACACTTCGGAGTACGTGTGCAGTCTGGTGATTCTGACTACGGTGTCGTATGCGATATTAATATATATTTCTTGTCTCTGGGGGGGAGAGGGAGAAAAGGTTTTTCCGTATCTTTCATGTTATTAGGAATAAAAAAAAAGTAGCTGCATATCAAGTAGCTTTCGTTTTTTTAACCTACTAAAGGTTTCTTGCGAGTAATAGAAAATACCGAACTACGAATATATTTAAACTAATGTTATTGTTTGTAAATATTCGCGAGTTTTGTAGAGAAAATATTAATGACATCTACATTAAGAAAAGAGGTTAACTTATTAATGTGATTAATTTGGTTGTTGGCGGTAAGTGAGCTCTTTAATTACACCTGATACAACACATCGTACAAAGTAGCCTATTTAAACGAAGTAGCAGAATTCCCGGCTAGAATAATTGGCCTTTAAATACTTTATGCTAATTACAATATCATTTGACTCACGAGAGAGAGAGAGAAAGAGAGAGAGTTGTGTGATCTCAGAATTCGACGTGCATTTACTACATAGCATATTATTGATTCTACCCACAAGCACAAAATAAGCTAACGAGAATTGCTTTTCACTTCCAGCAACAATGAAATCCTTTATCCACGAGACCACCTTTTTGCACGCGGTTGTATATGACAACGTGCTTCGATTGTAAAATGAAATGTGAAGGCTCGTTTTATGGCCAAACGTTGTACATGGGAGTTACATGTTTAAGTAATACTTCACAATAGAAATTTTAAGGATGGAATACATTCGTGGTATGAAGTTAACAATCCTGTAGAATACGTTGTGTAGATCACGGAAGTTGGGGGGGTCTGGTGTTTTTTACCCTCGTTGCTTTTGTTTTTTTTTGGCATACATAAGCAGATACAGATTGGATTTGATTTTACTTTGAAATGAATAAAATATTAACATTATTAGCTGTTTTAAGGATACTTGTGACATAAGAGTGAATGATATATGCACGTAAACATAAGAAAGATATTTAATTAACCAAATATTTCGGTCTGGAAATAGCAGACCATCTTCAGTGGTATTACAAGAACAGTTTTAAAAAAATACAAGCTAGAATACTAACAATAGATCGTTAAAAATAGAATAAGCCGCGTGATGTTATATCACTAAGTATGAAACGGAATATTTTGAAGTACAGACAAGATTGAAAAAAAAATTAATGAGTAATCTTGATTAGACCTTTCTAGATTTTTGATATAGATATACAGTCATTACGATTCAGTTTGGGACGATGGAGCAAGTCCTCCACGCTTTCCTTGAACAAACGTTCGAACCTATAACGGGATCTATGTAAGAGGCGAGTCTTGGACCAAAGGATGCTGTGGTCAGTTTCAATCCCGTGTTGAGCCAATCCAGACTTTTCAGGTTTGTTGTGAAGAATGGAGGATCGATGTTCTTGGATTCTTTTTTCAAGAGAACGTCCAGTTTGTCCACACATCAGTTGCAGGAAAATTGATAAACTCCAGGAACAGATATAGTTGAGCGTTTGTCTTTAGGAGAAGGAAAATGAGAAGACAATTTGTTAATAGGCGAATACGTAGCTGTTAAATCATATTTCTTTAAAATTCTTGCGATAGGTTCTGAAATACCGGAGATATAAGGAATAGGCACTGGACGTATTGAAACTTTGTTGATTTGTGGGGGATTATAAGAATTGAGAAGATGTTGAGTACTTTTTTTAGAAAAGCCATTGAGTTTCATGTGTTGTCGGATAGTAGAAAGTTCTTTCTGTAGATAATCGAAAGTAGAACAATTAGTTTTGGCTCTTCTGATTAGACATTTTATAATTCCTCTGTTTTAACATGGATGATGGGCTGATTCTTTAAGAATATAACGACCTGTGAACGTTGGTTTCCTGTATACTGTAGTTGTAAGAGTATTTGAAGGTGACCGGATGAGGAGAACGTCTAAAAAGATAACTGGTTGTTTTCTTTAATTTGAGATAAGATTTTATCTTCTAGGTCTTCCATGAATACGTCAGCACAAGAAGGAGAGAGGGAGCTACCCATGGAAGACCTAGAAGATAAAATCTTATCTCAAATTACCCCAAAACCTAAAACTTGGTACAGATATGTGGATGATATCTTGATCGTTTGGAATCATAAGAAAGAAGAACTAATGGATTATCTCAACCAAATCAATAGTTTCCACCATACCATCAAATTCACATTAGAAATTGAAAAAGATGAAAACTTCCATTTCTAGACATCCTAATAAAGAAACAAACCAATAACAGTATCAACCTGTCTGTGTATAGAAAACTTACGAATACTGGACGTTGCCTCCATTTCAACTCCTCACATCATATATCCCAGAAACTTAGCATTATCCATATGCTTAAGAAAAGAGCTATACAGTACACCACAGACCAAGATGACTTACAATAAGCTTTAACTACAATATCCGGAGAGCTATCCTTAAATGGTTATCCTAAAAGACTCTGCAACAAGATTCTCTTTTCGGATATACCACAAAGACAACGTGATGACACCCAATACATCAGTACTAACTATTCCATTTGTCAGCAGCATTTCCAAAAAATTGGGTAGCCTTCTAAAACCACGCAATATTAGAATAGCATTCAAGCCGGTATACTATTCGGAAATTTTTAAGCTCACCGAAAGACCCTCATCCATTCTACAAGTACTCTGGAGTACATAATATACCTTGCTGCTGTGGTGTTAGTTACGTTGGTCAGACCTTTAGAAGCTTCGAAACGAGACAGATGGAACGCGTAAGCTATGTTAGAAACAACAGACAAGATATTTCAGGCCTTTCTTCCCACTTCGCCACTACCAACCATCTTATTGAGTAGGATAAAAGTTATATGCCCTATACAGAAGAGAACTACCATTCCAGAGCCTTCAAGGAGGCTGCTTGGTCGCCCGTTCAACAGGAAACCTAAATAAGAATCAAGGTCTACTCCTACCGGAGATTTGGAAAACTTTAATTAGATCACTAAACATCAAAGAAATGAACTTTCACGCCAATTACATTATGTCTCGTAACAAATAAATCATTCCCGAGACACGCGTATTGTCTCGCACAGTACTAATTTTGTATGAATTAGAACTGTCAGTTAAAATCTAGTCTGTTACCTTGATATCGCTTACCAATTGTATCCCTGAAGATGCCGATAGCAAACATCGGTGAAACCAGTAGGATAATAAATATTACTCACTTGACTAACATTCCTAAAATGTGTTATAATTTCTTATTCAAATAACTGTTTCGAGCTGCAGTACTTTTATAATAAATAAAAATATAAAAAATTAAACAATATGTCAAAAGATACTTTATAATATTTTATTCATTTTGGACTTGGATACTTCACGCGTGTAATATTATTTTGTCACTGACCGATTAAAACCAAAATAGAAGTGACGTCATATATTTCATCAGAAATGCTAAATACGAAATATTCAATCCATTCGAAACGAAATAATATCACTTCGAGACGTTTTGTCAAATTTAGCCTAAAAAAAACAGCCGGATATGAATTTAAATTAAAACATACGGATATTTTTTGTGAACATCTTAAGTCCCAAGTTGTATTAAACTTGACCCATCTAATGACGAAGACAGTTAGCCCCTTTGTGTTCCTGTAAATGAAACGAAAATAGGAATAGCTTGAACAGACTGTTGTACGATTTCCAAATGTCAAATCTGAATGAATTCTGTTCGTTAAGAGTTTTGTAATAACTTATGTATGGAATTAACTTACTAAAAGAAAAAACGCTCTCTTATAGATGCTTAGACACTTTCAGAACAGCGCCAAAAAGATTCTTCACTTCTAATGTAAACCATCAACAAGCATGTTAAACCGGATATGACGTAATGGAAGCATAATACCGCATCCGTTTCAAGTATCAAACAATTTGTGTGTGGGCGAACGAGACAGCCAGAGAGAGACTGTGGCCTTGTTTTGAAATCTTGTAAGTCATCACTACAAGCATCCACCGCTATTATATTAATTCTTAGAAGAAAAAGTGCTTCTATATAATGTACTTTGCAGGCACGCTCCTCTCTGGGCATGCAAGAAAGTCAATACATCTACAGTTTCAAAATGTATTTGGGATCTCAAATTACAAGAAAATATGTTGAAATATTTCCTGTACATTTCGCTGTTCTCATTGTTTATCAAGGCATAGAGGGATAATATTCTGCAGTTTACAATGCTTGAATGAAATAAGTATTACCAATATTTATAATCGGCTAAATGTATCATTTGAACCATTGCACGCATTAATATATTCCACGAATTAGCTTGCCTCACTGTGAACAGGAGGCCATGAGGTTTCGGTGCGCCATCTACCAGTTGTTTCTTTCTCTTTCTATCAAGAATATGAATTCACCTCTAAATTCTTAGTGATATGCCCATAATGTTTCATGGTCTTATTCATAATAATAAATACTTATAACTTTCATTTAACCATGAGATCGTTTGTGCTCTAACAGGTCTTTTCAAGTGTCTGCAGTTCCGTTGCAAAATCATTAGTATCGCAACCACACATAATTCAGTCAAGATTGTTACGGCTTTGCAATTTCATACAATAAAAAAAAACCTACTTGCATGTATGACCATGACTTGGCCTGGCTTGACCATGTTTGCAAGGTTTCAGCATTAGCAATTCCTTGGTCCCACCCCCTACACACACACACGATGATGTATACGAGGCTTACAACCTTTCATGGCTGATATTCGCTTTAAAAAGTGTGTTCTATTCTCTTGTTTAGGCTAAAAAACAGAACAATCCTCACTTCTACTAGAGGGCGTCGCATCTTGTACATTTGCTCGTATATTTTGACTTACAGTTCGCTCTGGAAAAAAAAAAACTTAGGAATTCCAAGTTGACTAAATTTTTTATACCAAAAAAGAAGTTATTTTAAAAACAGAGAGTTGTTCTATCAAAACCAATTGATAGATGACACACTAAAAAACAAAATACAATGCTTGAATTCATTTTTCAGTATAATCTCCTCTTAGTTTGCACTTGGTTCAACAGTGGTAGGTTGTGGTCATACCACTCTGATAAGCTGATTCGTGGAGATCTGCAAAAAAAAAAAATCTTCTGTAGCGGCAATAAACTCTGCATCTGATGAAAATTACTTTTCAAAGCAAGACGTTTGTGAATAGGAAGAAGCGCGGTGGAAGTCATAACAGACAATGGGAACTGTCTTTGACTTAGGAGATCAAGAGATTTGGGATGTTTCCATAATTTTGATGTTCTTTTGTCGTTTGTAGTGGTGTATCCAAGTTCATGAATACGTTACGAATCTACTGAGAAAATCGGGTGGATTCTTCGTAAAGCGCTCCAAATATTTGACATCGAATGTGTTTTTGTTCCGGTGTCAAAAATGGCGTCTCCATCCTGCGGACACCTTTGACATACGCAATTTTTGGGTTAGGAATGTAATGCTCACATTCATTTAAGATTTCCATAGCCTCACTAATCGCCGGTACTTTAATTCAGCGATGTTTTAACACTGTAGAGTAGAAATGTTCGATGTTTTTTTTTTTCCTGTGGGTGATTTTTTATTGTGAGGGTCGTATTTCAAGTTCTCTCCATGACGATCATTTTCTTTTTTAAAAAAAAAAAAAAAAAACGCTAATCAGTGGGTTACCGATCTGAACTTTCTAGTGCTAATTTCAAAAGGGTCGAATAAGCAAAAAGACTTCTTCCTCTTCCCTTCATTTTTCTGTCCATCAATAGAATTCACATTAAGCATCTCTAATTGATCACACAAATTACGTTTATAGAAATTATACTTTTCAAACAGAGAATGAGTTAGTCGGTTTCAGATAAAAGCACAGTTTTGCTTTCACAAAACAGATAACCAATTAGTAATAAACACGAAATTGATAGGATACGCTCTACTCTTCACATGTATATAGCTGTATGCATATTTATTGAGCATCACTTAATCCTTAACCACTGCAACAAACCACAAATGTTGGTTGGCCTGATACACTAAACTATTCCTAGTATACGACACAAACCACATATCAGTGAGTGTGTGTGTGTATGTATGGTTCTTACATCAGCCAAATCCTAAGCAATAACGCATAAAAAGCTCTATTTCTATTCGTATTTATTCCAAAAGTGGGTAATTGAATTGCAACCATGAAAACAACTCTAACTTAGAAAATGAAATTAGATTACAGGGAACAAAAGAGTTCTTTATCTGTGTTT
Source organism: Typopeltis vanoorti (assembly GCF_054136105.1). NCBI lineage: Eukaryota > Metazoa > Arthropoda > Arachnida > Uropygi > Thelyphonidae > Typopeltis > Typopeltis vanoorti. The sequence goes on from NC_143553.1 coordinate 56,649,176, forward strand.
CTTGGTATCATCTGAACGTGATTGCTATGGTAGTCGTTGAGTAATCTCTATAAAACGAGTCGTATCTTATGACGTGCAAACTTTATTTGTGTTTAGCTCGTGTAAAAGGCCATAGATTTTTATTCAACCAAACTCCAACAGTTAATCTCCAGAGATCTTAATTGGAGAATAAAAGCGATGCTGGTTGGCTAAATTAATTTTGAATGAAATTAATTGTAAGAAATTGCTTTGTAAAATTACAGTTTAGATTAAATACCTGCTGAATTCGAGAACGTAAACATTAGTCTAAATATTTAATTAAAGAAGCCACAGTTCAAGATTAAATTGCGAGTATTACCAATTATGTTAAATATATTCTTTGGAAATTTTTAGAAACAAAGGAGAAAAATACAACAAACCTCGAGGAAATCGTAGAATAAATTTATCGAAATAGCCAAGTAATGGTGCACAAAGATTTATTTAAGTGAGTCAGCATACGTAACTTGCGATTTCGAACATCATTAAAGATGCTGTAAATGTTCATAAAAACATTGGTTGGCAGGAATCATATTTTTGTATACGAATAGCTAAAAGGTGTCTTAACTTATTATTAAAATACTGTGGATTAGAGATAGTTATTGGAAGTGTTTTCACTTAGTTATATTATAAATTAAAGATGCCAAGAGATTATATACTTGGTTTTATCCTTTATCCAAGTTTAAGCAATTTTCTCCTGAAGTATTTTCAGGACTGCGGCAACTCTTATAAAGAAACTACTGACTTCACATCACTTGTCTTAGTATCCCATAATGCAAAAGCATATCTCCTTGCGGACATGTATAATGCTATGTCACTACCCAGACTAGTTTCGACCTTTATTGAGGTCTCGTCAATGGGAGCCAAATAACATAAGCATATTATTTAGTTTAAATTATCATAGTATCTTGAATGTAATGAGAACTCCGATAATTTAAAATTCAGTCATCTGTCATTCTGATTTTAAATCAGCAAGATAATTTAGTTTAGTTCAAATAACGACTGCTGTGTAGTGGCTCTGAGTTAAAATCCGTTGCGTATGGTTTTTATGTGACTTATCAATCAACAAAATGGAAATAACGTCATTGTAATGTGAATTTCATTTTGTTCTGGAGACATGTTATAGCGTAAGGCAAGTATCAGATCGCTTAACAACACGCTGGTTATAGAAATCACTCGGAAAAAATCTCAAGAACCAAATTACAAAACCTCGACAGTTAATATCTTATTGTGCTGCACATTATTTCAATGATTTACAATAATAAAATACTCTCGTAACTTGAAAATATTGGCAGAGTTGTTTCGATAACAGCTTTAGAATTACAATTTTCGAGTGTCTGAATAGCAAGAATGTTTTTACTATTTAATAATATCAAATAAAGCAAATGTGGAAAAAAGTTTCTTTTTAAGCGCTGTTTGGCCATAATCCAAGTTTCTCGATGCATTAGTCTCGAGTCTTCACGTGTTTATGGCAAGTGCGCGTTATTCATTCATTCATTCATGAAATTTTGGGGAGAATATCACTGAAATTCCACAAGAAGGAAAGAATTTGGTTTCCAAAAAGCTTTGAATCAATACGATGGAGGAAGTTAACAGAATAAAGTAAATATCCAGAAGTTTTGCAGAAATCGGATGACAACAATAAATATTTGGAATTGCTGCAATTACTTGGGAAAATTGAAATTCCAAAGCCTTTGTTGTGTCCTAATCCATAAAAATCCCGATTTTAATGAATATAGGAGAAACCGACAAATATTAATTATCTTAGCTAATAAGTATACGTATACTGACATATATATTCAGATATTATATACATATACTGACTCTCTCTCTCTCTCTATATATATATATATGTAGATATTATATACATATACTAATTTATATATATATATATATATATATATTCTCATTACTCTTTAATAACAACGTAAATTGACATTTATGTCTTTAAGGGTGAAGCATAATGCTTTTCATATTCCCCGCTATCTGTTTTGGTTACAGTGAGGGTAAAATTTACGAGTAGTTTGCTCGCCCTGAATGGGCATGGAGATCATGCATCGTTATAGGAGGCTAATATAACTTTTGGTCTTCTATGTTTGAATATGTCCGTTGGCTCGTATGCTGCAGCTTGTTGGACCAAATCGTTGGGATGTGTGGACGTCTTTAGGAAAAACTTGGATGCTAAGGATTGTAGAAAAGAGAGAATATAGGGAATATTTGTGTCTCTGTGGAATTGGTTGTTTCTAACATACCACGCGGCGTTCAGAATCATTCTCAAGCATGTTCTGCTCTCGCTGTATCTTGATAATGTTAGTATTAGAGGTATGGCTCCAGGCCGGAGAGGCATGGGTGATTATAGGACGAATCATCATCTGGTATAGTTGCAATTTGATTCTGTTGCTGAGCTTGCTATTTCTATTAATTAGCGGATAGATCTGAGCTATGGCTTTAGATGCTTTTGCGCACGCAGACTTCATATGTTGGTTGAAAGATAGCTTTTTGTCGAGAATCACACCCAGGTAATTTGTTTCTGTCTGCCAGGGGATTTTAGTATTGAATAGTAACACATCTCCTGCAGGAGACATTGGCCTTTTCGAGAAAAGAATGGCTGAGCTTTTCAGGGGGTTGACTTCCAATCTCCACTTGGAGAACCAACCCTCCAGCTATCGAAGGTTTTCTTGAAGCTTTCTGGTAACGAAGTGGGGTCTGAGAGATCCGGCTAGTATTTCCGTGTCGTCCGCATACAGGGGCCAAAATGGAATTCATCGGATTGTGTGGGATGTCTGACATGTATACAGAAAACAGCAATGGATCCCTGCGGCACTCCAACAAAGATATGGCGCTGGGACTATGTAGAACCGTATTTTAACCTTGCATTGATCTATTCTGAAGATATGAATGGATTAGATGAATCATTTTAGTGAGGTACCGGCTGAGATAAGTTTGTGCAGGAGTCCAAAATGCCAGATTTTGTCAAATGCTTTGGAAAGGTCTAGGGAAACAGCTCCTGTGCACTGGGCGCTAGTTTTAGCTGGTGGTGATGTATTCGACAATTCTGTGGATTTGGTGGGTAGTACTATGGTGTTGTTGAAAACCAAACTGTTCTTTAGGGAGGATGTTTAGGTCATTTACTGAGGTTTGGAGTCGTGAGAGGATGACCTTCTCTGCAACCTTACCCAGATTGGAGATGAGACTGATTGGACGACAATTCTGCGGTTAGTGTGGGTCTTTGTCAGGTGCACTATAGCTTTTCGCAGCAGCTTGATCACCCTGTTTGAGATGCCGTCTGGTCCAGGAGCTTTATTGCTCTTAAGTTTTTTAATAATATCATATAATTCAACAGGTGATGCGGGTGTAATATGGTCAGCACTGGTATCTGGGAAGTTTAGTGCATGCCAGACCTGTCTGTGGATTTTGTACAGATGATTGAAATCTAAGTTGTTATAAGAAGGTTTGCACTGATCCTCAAGATTTCTTAGTATGGCTTCTGCCTTATCTGCATCTGTGTGGACTAGGCCCTGGTTTGAGATTATAGGGGGAGGGATCTGTTTTTATATTTGATGTTTCTCAGTAGCCCCCAGATAGAGTGATCAATAGGTGAGATAGAGGCTAACTTTTTATCTCAAACTTTGTTTCTATGTGTTTTAAGTACATCTCTTACTGCTCCATTCAATCTGTTAAGCACTGTCTTGTTCTGAGGCGCGCGAGTGTTATGAAATCTCTAGCTCTGCTCTTCTCTCTGATCAGGTCCATAATGTCCTCAGGCAAACGATCAGGCTTGGGAACAGGTTTCTGGAAGGTTGCAACCATTATAGCTTACTTAATCTGTTGGGTGAGGCTAGTCACTGCAGATTCCACATCTTCTGGTGTGCATATGTGAGGGACGGGTCCAATTTGATTCCTAAGTGCTTCAGACAATCTTTCCCACGATATGCCTGAATGAGAGGGAGGAGACAAGCATTCTTGTTCTCCCAATTGCAGTAGAATTGGGTTGTGATCCGATGACAGCTCGTTTAGTGATATAAGGCTGTACTGTAGTTTAATGTCTTGCAGGATGGCTATATCCAGTACGTCAGCAGTGCCAGACGTACTGAGATGAGTTAGTTCGGTAGGTCCAGCCACAACAGCATAGTTTGATCCTGTGTAGCTAGAAAGGATGCGACCATTTTTATTGGTAGATTTACTGTTCCAAGCAGGTTGTTTTGCATTGAGGGCTCCAGCAATGATGACGGGTCCTTTTACTCCAAGGATGGCATCCAGATCTGAGGTCAATAATGTCTTTAGTGGAGGGTTGTATACAGAAAAAATTCTAAGGTTTCCAATTGAGTTTGTGAGGGCATTTATTCCTGTGATTTCAAGGTTGGTGGTAGTAGGGTTGGTTATTGAATGATGATTGATATATTTTTGATAAGGGTGGCTGTACCTCCACCTCTATACCCAAGTCTGTCGTTTCTGTAAATATGATACCCTCTAATTTTCAGGGTGTCAGCAGGCCTCAGGTGCGTTTCATTGATTAGCAATATATCTGGATTGTATCTATTATTAAATTCCTGGATTTCTAATAGTTTATTTTTTATACCGTTGGCATTCCAACCGATAATCCTAAGAGAGTTTGGGGCGATTTTTTTTCCTATGCATCAGAGAGTGCTGACAATACGGATTGGGTTTGCTGTAAGAATCTTTTTGCGACACTTAAGGATGGATTTGAGTTGCTGAAATCCTGCAGCATGTTTGCAAGAGAAGAGGTGATAACAGCTGATAGATTTGAATGTGGATTATTCAGGTTCTGGGATTGTACTATCTGTTTGGAACGGGCCACATCAGCATATGTTCTCGCTTGATGTTGAAGATTCGTTTTCTTAAGGGGCTCAGTTAATGATGGGCGAGCACCTGTTGTCATGATCTCACTCTTAGAGAACCGAGGAGCCTGAGCTTCAGGAACTCTCGCACTAGATGACGAGGTAGATTGATGATTTGGATCATTCCATCTGTTTTTGGGGTGATGTATACACCCTCTATAATTAGCAAGGTGAGGACCCCACAATTAGCGCACTTAGCCGGGGTGGATTTTGGCTTGGCGCAGGTGTTTGTGGGGTGATTATCGCCACATTTTAGGCATCTGAACTGAGCTTTGCATAGCTTCTGGGCATGGCCAAATTTTTGGCATCGGTGGCACTGCCCAGAAGATGCTTTCTTTCTCAATGGTTCTGGGGTGATTTTGAGTCCACATAGTGATTTTAAATTATAGATGTCTTTGTAAATGTTGTGAATCTCAACCAAGACCAAAGGCATAGGTCTCTTATTTGATCTAAACATTCTAGTGATCTTTATGGGAGGTAGTTCCTGTAAGTTAAGGTCAGTAACTATTTCATCCGTGTCAATATCCTCAGAGACTCCTCGTTGGACTACTTTCAGATTTTTTTCAGAGGCAAGTGAAAATGTGTGATATTGAGTTCCTCTTGCGTCCAATTCCTTTGTAAGATTTCTATAATCAGCCTCCGTGGTCGGCTGAATTCTTGTACCTTCGTCTACATTTTTGGCAGATGTATAACTTATTTGTAAATTAGCCATGATGGTTCTGAGTGTTGTCCATCTCTGCTTTTCCCTTAGGATAATCGGTGGCACCTTTTCATTGGGGGAAGCAGAGGGATCTGAAATGGGAACATCCTCGTCCATACCAAAAACATTTGTTGGCTCAGCAGCGAGTGTTTTTATTATTTTTCTCTTCTTACGAGCGTGGATTTCTCCTTGATCAGAAGGATTAGAGGTAGAGACAACTAGATTGAGTTTTTCCTCCATTTGAGGAGAGTCTTCATTTTCCTCAACGTCGACTTCAGGTGAGGAATACAAGTTTAAATAGCCAGGCCAATCCCGTTCAAACTTTTTGAGAAGTTTTGTAATAAATGTGAGTGCTAGCTTTTTATCGAGTAACTCGATGTCGGAGTCAATCATGCTAGTAGGCCATGTTGTCATCTTGAATTTCTTTTGGAGTTTATCAGTAAGTACATGAGCCGGCTCTTTATCGAGCAAATCAGTGAATAGGTCTAGGTCTGGTACGCTCATATCGTTTTAACTGCGTATGAGCGTTAATAAAAATCCCACAGGTCTAAAGACCTGCCAGCAGAAATTGTTGTAGAATATCCCGCAGCCGCGAAGGACTGCCAGCAATATCAAACGTAGGCTAAATAAAGCGATAGCAATTAAATTGCATCTAAACAAAGTCTTACCTTGATATTTCACAAAATGCAGAACGCCATTCAAAATTGCAAAAGGATCCACTAACTAACAACCCCATCACTAATGAAATCACATTCGGTGATATAACGTAAATTTTCAATTTGCGTTGTTATTAAAGCAGCAATATACGAATAGCCAAAAGGTGTCTAATATTATTATTAAAATACTATGGATTAGATCAATTGTTGGAAGTTTATCCAATTATTAAACTATAAATTAAAGATCCCAAGCGGTTATATACTTGCTTTTATTATTTATTCAAGTGTAAGCAATTTGCTGCTGAAGTATTTTCAGGACTACGGAAACTTCTATAAAGAAACTAATGACACCACAACAACAGAAATGGAAATATAATTGCAATAAATTGTATTAGACATATAGTAATGATTCTTGCATTCAATGCAGACTTTAATCTAGCTAATGTATTCATTCTAAAATAAATTTAGCATTTAATAAATTGTATTCCAACAATCTCATAAGTAAATATGTTTTTAATCAAGATAATCCATCTTTTATGTTGTTTGCTGTGATTGTTTTTGTATCTTCGTTTGAAGTGAGTTTTATTTCAAAATTAAAACACTATTCTCTTCATCTTGTTAACTCCGTGTTTAACTTAGTCACTGGCTAACTTTTATTCTTTTTGTTTCATCACTTTTCCCCATTCTTTCACCTTTTTTCATCAAAGAAGAGAGTGAAACTTTATAGAATTTTTCCACTGTTCGTAGCGACTAAAATCGTCTAGTCTATCTACGGAGGATTTCTTTGAACAAACCGCCAACGAAAAATTTGTAGACAGACGTAATCAATAGACTCAGTTTCTTGTCTCCGCGTTAATGTGAAGTGTCTCAAATAGATGAACTATCTTCATAATTGCTTTTCTTTTTTAATTACTGCCATTGCAACTTATATATCACTTTGTCTGTATTTGTTTTACACCGTCGAGTCCTTTTAGACCTCTCATCTTACACATCTTTTTCCCTCTGAACTTAAAACATATTTTGAATATGAAAAAAGTAAGCACAGATTCTTTTTTTAACTTTGCCTTGTATGTAATCTTTCTGGAATTAATTTCTCCTCAAGATGTCCACTTTGTTAATATCCACTGGAGTTCCTCCGTAGCATTCTTGGAACCACACAACTATACCATTGTTTTTTTATATCTGATCCCCATCCGAAAGGTCACAAGACCTATAGTACTTTAGTGCCGCGTGTGGCAGAGGAATAGAAGAAAAGAGGAATCTGTTCAAATTTTGATTGAACATCTGAGGATTGTAATCTTTGGGGAAGGCATAGTGGGGGAGACTGTTCCAAAGAACAGAAGTAGATGGGATGAAAGAGAAGGCACTGAAGCTTGTTCAGTGAGTTTCAAGATGGACTCTAAAAGGGTCTTGGTTAGTAGTAGCTCTTGTTTTAATGATTTTGGAGAAGAGTGGAGGAATAATAGTGGCTAATTCAGCAGACCACTATTCATGAAAGACGAGGCACAAGGCAGAAACAACGTTTGTGAGAGAGGGAATGACGTGTGTATGTATTAGAGAGGTACCATTAATTAATCTGATTGTTGTCTTCTGGATAGAATCGAGCAACCTTAGGAGTTTGGTACATCACCCCAAATATGAAAGCAATATTCCATGGCTGGACGGATTTGTATAGAGTTAATAGCGGTGAATATGTAGTGTCTTGTGTGAAAAAGCAGCAAGCTTTTTGACGGCTGCAGAAGTTATAGTTGAAATGTGGTTGTACCAGGAAAGGTATGTATAGGTCAGCGCAAGAAGGATCGTCGTGTTTAGAAATTTGGATATTATTGGAGATAAGGGGGAGGGGACTGCGAATATACAGGACTGAGTTTTGATGGCATTGAAGGCTACAAGGTTGTCCTTGCCTGATTGGGATGTAGCTAGGAGATCTGAGTTCAATACATTGGTTGTGGTGGATCTTGATGATTCTAATACTTGAGCACTAGAAGGTTCGTCAAATGAAAAGGAGGAATGGGTACTGTCATCGGCAAAGTTATGCAGGACTGGAAGTCTGTGAGAGCAGGTCGTTTATATAAAGGAAGAAAGTGAGTGAGTGAGAGAACGCAACCCTGGGGTTGGAAAGATTTGGATTCGAATCCGATTTAAGACAGCTGCTTCTCCCATACTTTTAGCCAAACCAAAGTTAGCATTGCCCAAGTAACCCTAATACTTTTTCTGAGCGGATTGAGACATATTTTAAACTTCTTGGGATGGACGTCACTCGAAATAAATTTATGCGACACTACTGAAAGACAACAATCGGGTCCTTCAAGACTTCGATTACACTTCTGTCACAAACGTATCAAAGCAACGATTTTAGTAACCATGTAAAGACAGATAACATATTTTGCTTTGTGAAGTATTTTCTAAATTCTTCCGGTGGCCAATTGCCAAAATATAATGTATCCTTCCACCAATAAAGAACATTCAAGGGAGGTTAACCGAACAGGAATTGTAAATTTTCTCGTCCATCGCTGTCCGCTCGGCAAACCAGATCAGCCTGGTTGCCCTGATGGAAAGCATACAACAGGCACACTAATAAGTTTCGAGTTCAGATCTCATCATAAAATCACCAAATATCTGACCTGAGTTTTTAAGTGGTAAACACGTTAAAGATTGACCGAAGAAACAGAACTTTTGTAGCATACAATATTCCTGTGAAATTGTTAATTCTTTTGAATTGAAAAGAAAGAGCGACATCATAAAATCACATATTTTATGATGTCGCTCTTTCTTTTCAATTCAAAAGAATTAACAATTTCACAGGAATATTGTATGCTACAGAAGTTCTGTTTCTTCGGTCAATCTTTAACGTGTTTACCACTTAAAAACTCAGGTCAGATATTTGTAGGCATAAATTAATGCTGAAGTAGTGGGAATGACTTATCGATTATTCAGCTACAACTCGTTTGCCTACTTTATACCAAACGACGACCTATCGACGGATCATGAGAGCATTACCTTAGTATCCCATAATGCGAAGCACGCTTCCTTTAGGACGTGTGTACTTGCTACATATTATGGGAAAGGTCACTACCCAGAGCCAGTTTCAAACTTTACTGAGGCATGTTAAATTGCCGGAATACCTCTCGAAAAACTCTGAGTGATCAAGATCACTCACAATTCCTCTAAGTGACCCTAAAAGATCACTACAATACTCGTCGTCCTGACCTGAACCACTCCAGGATAGGAAACTCAACTGTGGCTCCAAAGGTGAAAATCCACCATAAGTGAAACCTCTCTACTTTCCAGGAAGAAAGCTAACCCGAAGGCGAATAATAAATATCAGCGAGGTAAAAACGTAAAGCGGTGATCATCACAGGCCTAGAGTAGTTAATAATAGGGGTGCAAGAAAACTTAATAATTTTAAGAGAAATGAAAGACAGACAGATGAATTCATCATATAGCCCAAGGCTATCGTTTCATTTTTTTCACCAGTCTCGTGCAGATGAACAACTAAAAGACCACTTGAAACTAAAGCGCAGAGATGACTGATACTCAGTGAGTTGGCCTTCTCTACCTACGATTGCTCTCCAGTCATCCTTACAATTCACCGTAACACCACAGTGATCTAAGAGGATGAAATCATTTAAAACACCTCTCATAGTAAAAATAGACAGAATTTTATTTCTCTCTCTCTCTTGTGAATATTGCATAATGTGGGTGATCCACACCACCTAGGCAAGTATTTAATATCTCCTAAAATGCTTCTTTCTAAATACAAAAATCGCCTGACTGATCAATAAAATGTTTACAATACAATATTGTATAGGTGAAGAATACTGCAAAAAAGAGCCTGTTCTGTTGTTAAGCAATGAATTGTACAACACATTACATAATCTGTTCCAAATACGCAGGCAAGATACAACTGCCGAAGGCATGTTCTACTGTTTCCAATCAGTAAATCGGTAACAGATGTCACAGATTGGATCTCCGATGTTCAAGTACTACCATTTGATGGTATTGACTGGAAGGCAACCATATGAAATTCTCCAAGCAAGACCTATCCTGTTAAGATATCTTTCGAACTTCAGTAAGTTATGAAACAAAGTGTTGTACCAAACTGCAGAAGTTCGTGACGAAAGAAGTTAAAGATTTCTTTATACCAAATTTTACTTTTTTTTTATGTAAAGAATGTTATAGCAATGCCAGAGTGTTATAGCAATCTTAGAGTTAAGCAACAATCTCAGCTTTTGGACGGACCTTTTATACAGTAATCATTAACTCCAAACAGGGGAAGCTGAAAACCTAGGTAGTACCGAAGGTCTGTGCACGTGCCATCAGTAATAGCTAAATCCAGAAAGCATATATATCTCAGTATATATATTTTTCCATATATATATATACACCGAGTTATCTTTGCATTAGGAACACCCACCTAATAACGCGTTGATCCACTTCTCCGTGCAATTATCTCCCTCTGACGCCTAGGAAAAAATTCCACAAAGTGTCGAACATCCTCCGCGCGTAACTCGACTCCGGTCTGCTTCAGTAACTCCATCAGTTTACGCTCACTCCGTGGAGGAGGATCAGAAGTCTCACACCCCGTTCTAGTATATCCCACATATATTCAATTGGATTACAGCCAGGGGGAGTTTGGGGGCCATGGCAATGTGCCTAATTCGTTGTCATGTTCTTCCAACCACTCAGTAGTTGTACGAGCCTGATGACACCTGAAGATATGGATGAAGATAATCGGCTAACAGGTTCCTATAGTGGCGTTCACCACTCAGTGTTGATGGGATGATAACCAACCGACCTTTTTTTGGGGGGGGGGGTTCCACGAATAAGCTCCCCAGTCCATAACACCACCTTCACTGGCCTGTTGAACCCCAACTGTGCAACTACGGGACAGGGCTATATGTTGTTTACGCCAAATGCGAACCCGACCATCAGCATGGTGCAGCAGAAAACGGGACGCATCACTCGGGAGTGATGCGTCCCGTTTACTGTGGAGGGGCCATTGCCGATGTTCCTTGGCCCATGCGAGGCGTTGTTTAGGATGCCTGGAAATCATTATAGATATCAATGCAAAGCCAACTCAGTGTAAGTTGCAAAAAAAAAGTGTATTACCTTATTAGTAAAATTCTATAGATTCAGAGATTGTTGTAACCAAGGGAAAAAATGTTATGAAGTAAATCATGCGATGAGACCTCAAAGGTCGAAACCCGTCTAGGTAGTTACATTTTCATGATGCACAGGAATATGCATGCCCTAAAGGAAGTGGCTTTGCATTATGGGATATTAAGACAATTGCAGTGAAGTTCACAGCATCTATATGAAACGTATATTCGTCTACTAACAAACAGACCAGCGTATTGTATAGAGAGTGGTAATAGCCGGGAAAGTATTAGTTAGGCTTCTTTCCTAAGACAGAAATTTCAGATTTATTTCGTCTATGTCAATGAAATTCTTCTGCTGATAAGTGCATTTTATGTTCAATACTGATTTATTTAAGAATGAAGCTGGTTCGAGGACACATAGTTGGTCTGCAAATTTAGTGTTCTTGTAAAGTTGGTGATTGATTTTTGTCCTTGTTTTATTGTTTTCCCTTAGAAAAGTAGGATTTTGTAGCATACTAGTATAGACTGTAGTGCTTTGTACTGTATTTAGTATTTTATCATATATTTGTATTAAGATATTTCATTATTTAGTATACGTTTAAAATGGCGCCAAAAAGGGCAAGAAAGGTAATGCTAGAAAAAGTACCGCAGGCGAGAACAGGAAGGTTAGCCTTGTTAACGACGTTATAATGCACATGGGGAGGAAGTTAACGAAAATTAATTAACCGCCAAAATAGCAAAGTTGAAGCAGATCATCAGAGAGAGACATCAGGTAAGCGACGTTGTTAGTAAAAAGAAAGAAATTATTTGGTATGGTGACTCTATAATAAAACATGCTGTAGATGAGCGAATTATAACATTGAGTTTTCCTGGAGCGAATATTAAAAATATAACGCGAGCAATTCAGAAACAGAATTGCTCGCGTTATATTTTCTTTTATGTTCAGTATTGAACATAAAAGAAAAGTAAATAAAATCGTAGTTGTAGTAGGTACGAACGATTTAACTGATGATAAGTTCAGTTAGAGAGAGGAGATGAAAGGGGTGCTGGAAGAGGCGAGAGTGAGAATCATTAGCATTTTACATCGCTATGTTAAAAAAATGAATCAAAAAGAAGGGCTATGATGGCAAATGATTCGATGCGTAGGTTATGTGGAAGGAATGGATGGGAGTTTTTAGACGTTTGGAGTGAGTTTAAAGGAAGATTGGATTTGAATAAGAGGGATGTTCTACACCTGAATGCGTTTGGTATCAGGAGTCTAGAAAAACTAACTAATATGAGACCTAACGCAGAGAGTCAGGGAAACTAAACTATAAAGCGAGGAACGGTGTGAATGTGACTGTAAAAGCGACAGTGTTATATAATTGTGTTAATGACGGGCGCTTTGTCATGGAAATGCTGATGAGGAGAGAACAATATCAGGTTTGCGTTCGTCCGGTTCTGACCCATCAAATGTGTGCAAAGATGTCTACATGCGTAAGGCACTAGAGAAGAATAGAGATCTGCAAGTTGGCCAACTGTGTCATGCAGACTTCAGACAAGACAATACAATACAAAAGAACAAGCAGGTAGATTATTATGTCTGTGCACGAATGCTAGGAGTATCAGAAACAAAGGGGTAGCCTTAGTCAATATGTTGAAACCTCAGATTGTAGGTATTAGTGACACGTGGCTATCAGAATCAGACCTACTAACTGGTACCGAGTGTCAAGGGTACAGTATTTTTAGGAAGGAGACAGAGGATAGAAGAGGAGGGGATGTGTTGCTAATGATATCAGATGACTTGAATCTAGTTAGAGTTGACACCTATGATTGTAGTAATATTATTATTTGACACCTCCAGGGAGTCCAAGGACTCATCGAGGGAGGGAACCTGCTCTACAGCTCTGTCTCCACCACACAATCCACCAACTCCATCTACCTCCGACCACCACCACCGCTGGTATTTCCACAGACAATTAGAAACATCCATGCCCACGGCTGGGTTCGAACCCGCAGCCTTTTGGCTGGAGAGTGAATACGCTAACCGAGTGGTTAGCTCATCGCGTAATATTACTAACAATATTTCATGCGGCAGTGAGTTTGAAGCCATCTGGTGTGAGGTGGAATCTAACAAGACAAATTATATATGGGGTGTTGTTACAGACCTGACGGATCGGTTGCTAGTGATGAAGAAAGCATCACCAAATAGAAAAGATGAAAGCGAAAAGAGTAATCATAATGTAAGACTTTAATTAACCAAATATTGATTGGATTAGATAGCAGTAGAATCCCAGAAGAATGACAATGCATTTATTGAGCTTTTGCGGGACAACCTCCTCAAGCAGCATGGGACAGAAGGAACTCGAGGGCAAAGAGTGTTAGATTTGATTATAGTGTCAGAGGGCGTATCATTTAAAGATGTAACTATTACTCCTCCAGTTGGTGACAGTGATCATGCAGTACTCACTTGGGAAGTGACTAAGTTTATGAATGTCCCATTCAGAAAAGGTGACATGCTGAACTACAAAGCAGGAAATTATGACCAACTGAGGGAAATACTGAGTTCACTGAAATGGGATCGGTTGCTGGATGGAAAGAATATCGACAGTGCATGGGAAGCATTTAAATAATACTTAAATGATGCGATATCAGAATGTGTCCCGAGAGTTCGAATAATAAATAGAGTAGGAGTCAAATGGATGTGTAATGTTATTTAAGGACGAGATTCGTAAGAACAGGACGATGTGGAAGGAATACCGTTTGCATAAGGTTGACGTCTGTTATGAAATTTATAAGCAGCAGGCTAGAATAGTCACAACTGTTGTACGGAAAGCGAAGTATGAGTATGACATAAACTGGCTCTGCGTGTGATAAAGACAACCCACAAGAATTCTGTCGATATGCTGCAAGTAGAAGTAAGAATGAATATGAAAGAATAACTCCTATAAATCCAGATGGCGTGAGAGTAGGAGATGCAGACGAGGTTGTTAAGTTAATGAGAACCCATTTCGTTAAAAGCTATCAACCTGGTGAACGCAACATTGAGCTCCTGTTACCTCTTCACTAGACGAATGAGTACGAGGTATTAGAGCTGTTACAAAAATTGAATAACAATTCAGCAATAGGGACGATGGAATATCAGCACGTGTGCTAAAAGAGAGTTCAGTTGAAATGACATTCCTTTGACCAGGATGTTTAATATGAGTCTCAGAACTGGGAAGATTCCGCAGGAATGGAAGGAATGCATGATATTTCCATTGCACAAGGGTGGTGCGAAGGCCGATGTATTCAACTAACGACCGATTAGTATCTCATGAGTGGTGGTGAAGATTTTGTAAAAATTGGTTAGCGCTCGCATTCAGAAATGGGTTGACAAAGAATCTCTACTTTGCAATGAACTACATGGGTTTACTAAGGGAAGATCATGTTGTAGCAACTTTCTCACATTCTATAACAATGTTATCATTAAACTAGACAAGGGGAATGGATACACCATGATACTTTTGGATTTTTCTAAGGCTGATAACAGAATACAGCATGGAAGAATGTTGCATAAATTGGAGAAAATAGGTTTGGATTATACAATATTAGCATGGATAAGAGGATGGCTGACTGTCAGATATCAATAAGTGGTATATGGGGGATTTGAGTCTGCAAGGTTTAAAGCAACAAGTGGTGTACCGCAAGGATCAGTGCTTGATCCACTGTTATTCAATCTGTACATTAATAATATTGGGAAGGATTTGACAAGCGACATACAGTTCGTTATTTGCTGATGATGCAAAGATAGGTAGGGTAATCAGGAATGCTGTTGATATGCAGAACTTGCAGAATGATTTGAATAGGCTGTAATTGTGGACATGGGAAAATGGGTGTCAATAAATGTAGTCATTCACTTCGGAATGATTAGATATCCAATTTCGTATTATATTGGTGGGATCAGGCTAGAAGAAACTGATGAGACTAGTGATGTTGGAGTGTTAATAGTTGAAGTTCAGCGGCCATGTGGCAAAGATTACAAATACAGCTCGAAAATTAATTGTAAAGCTGAAACGAACTTTCACATGTAAAGATAAGGATGCTATTTTGCCTCTTTACAATGCCTTGATAAGACCTCGCTTTCGACTATTTTGGGCAGGTCTGGTTTCCGTTGTGATTCTGATATATTGGAGAGAGTACAAAGGAGAGTGTTAAAAATGATATCAGGATTGTGGAATACTGATTATGAAGACAGATTGTTGTAGACTGCAGATACTAGCAAACAGGAGAAAGAGGGGTGATATGACTGATATTTACAAACTTCTGAAAGGGTCATACAGGATTTCAATTGATGGGATTTTTCAATTTATGGAGGGTGGGGAAAGGATGAGAGGACATTCTTGGAAGCAGAATAAAGGCCGCCAAGAATGGTGTGAGGGCTAGATTTTTCTTTCAGAGGGTGGTGGTGGTTGGAGTGGATTGCCTTTGGATGCTGTGGGTGCAAGCAGTGTGAATGAATTCAAGAATAAATATCATAGCTGGTGTGTGCAGTATGTGGCCTCCCTCGATGAGTGTCTCTCTTAATAATAACAATAATATTTCTGTCGTTAACGCTGTATAAAATCAACATTGGCCGAGTCGGGGTGACCTACCTGCTCTCAAATCAATAGGTTGATTCGAAACACGCCTTGGGTACGGATGTTCGTGATTGTCTTGAAGAAGAGGGAACGGGAGATCAATTTCGTTGTCCTGTCTTTTTCAAGTCACTCTGGCATCCATTAACAGGATGCCGGAAGTGGCTTGGAAAATATTCTGTGTTTGGCCTCTTAGAGTATTCAGACTATGTAAAAATAAATACAAAAAAGTAAAGAAAATAAAAAATGGTGATTAAAAAGTCCTTACCTCCCCACTGTACTAAAGTACTCTAGTTTTACATTTCGTAGACAAAAGTCAAAATAAAAAAAGGATCGTCTAAATGAATGCGTTTTTTAAATTTGGTTTAAAAGCAATCTCGACTACGAAGACTTTAAAGTATTCCTTCAGAAAATTTTCAGAAATATTTGACTTGACAATTCCAGTAGAAGCTAAACATCGTCCTCTTTTCTCCGCGAACTTGATTGATAACCCCGCATTGTTTTTCCATTGCACTGAGAAGATGAAGAAGCAATCTCATTTTAATAGAGTTTCCCGTTCTCCGTCTTCTTTCACCAGAACACAGCCTACTGCACACCGCGATCCGCCTTCCTCGTGTAATTTCGATTCGGAAGAGTGTCCGGGTTGGCTCGTGTCGCAGAAAAGCACAAAGAGGGGTGTCTTGACATTAGTAATCTATCACCTTCTCATTTTGAATTGTGCTTCTTGGGCGCTTACGATTCTTGGAAATTCAGAGGTCAAAGAATTTTTTTTACGGTTTCTTGGGATTACAAGACCGATTCAAGACCTTGCAACGAACGGAGGTCATAAGAACGAGTCGTACAGAATTTCGAAAGAGGATGAAAACGTAGCGAATGATGCCAATTTAAAAGGTAGAAATAAATTGTGGCAATGCAAAGAAAGGCTTGGATTTCTCTTTATAGAGGAATAAATGGAATTTTATCGGTATTTTTAATGCTATCTAATCCCGTAAACATCAAACGTAGAAATCTTAATTATTTGCTATTCATATCAATGTGGAGCAGAGCACTTTGACTTTGTTACTTAGCGAAAAACTCGCCTTCTATGGTGAAATGTTGTCTAATTTGTAGAATACTGGCAATCTGAATACGTATAGACGTGCTATGTCCACGCTGATTCCTAGAATGGTATCTAAATATACGGTAATTCAATAATTTGCAATTTCTGCTTAGTGGTAAATGTATGTTATCTTTAAGATAGAAATGTTGCTTAGTTAAGTGCATATTTAGACTTAAATACTCCCGGGGGAACACTACTTGCCTCTGAATGTATCTTTATATGCATATCGTACGTGAATATTGCACATTTGTCATGTAAAATGCCCTCTAACAGTTTCATAAATAGCACTCATAACAGTAGTTTTAAGGAGTAGGGAACCCAGCATAAACAATTTCAAGGATGTTCTAGTTGAATGATCGTGATTTATAGGAGACATTTATTGGAGATTTATAGAAAATACCGTAATTTACTGGGAAAATGTTATGAACTAATTTTCCCTACTCGTTTTATATGCAATAATTTGGTCTGTTTATTAACTAAAGCGGTGTTACCTTATGCTTAAACTCCATGACCAGAAATAAATTATGATCGGGATCCAGATGAAGTAGGAATTACAAAATAGGTGACATCTCCACCGACTCTTTCTCTGTCTAATATAAAATAAAATGTTTGACTAAAACAGGTGTCCAGTTTGTTTCCATGGAAAATGGAGGTTTTGTTTCTGAATACAAGGTGGTTCACAACTACAATAATTTCCTAGACTGTTTGACAAGAAATTATTCTCGTCTTCTGACCTACAAGCGAATATAATATAATTATATCATAATTATTATAATAATAGGTAATACATTGAAGAAAGAAGGTTGATAAAGCTGTAATGTCCTATCATTTGATTTCTATTACAAAGATGCGTACTGGCTTTTTAAAGTTTGCGAATAGATTTTATATATCATTTGACTAATGATGTAGTTATCAAATCATCAACTTTAAATTAATATATCACTGGCATCGGATTTTGCAACCTATCCATGTTCTTTGACTTTACTTTGTTTCCTGTTAGATTGTATCCAAAAACGTTAAGACTTACTCCTTAATGTTGAAGACAACACTGATGTGAACGAATGATTACTTTCTAGAAAATGCACTCTATGTTTCCCCTCTTTCCCTCAAACATCCTCTTGTTTCTATCTTTTCTGGGACACTTAAGTGACGGGAAGAGGTTGAGCGGATGTATGGGATGTTGAGCAACTAGGTCACGCGAGGATAAATAAATCACCAGAGAGAAAATTCATCAGAAAGTGGTTTATATAGCATTTATTCTTTATGTAATTAAAACTACTAGTTTAACTGTGCTAAACTCGAAAGGTAGATATAAATCCCCCCCCCTTCAATCAAAATTGAAAACAAAGGATAATAATGACAGGATGAAAGTCTGCTTTATTCCATAATAAAGGAATCGTTGTGCTCTCTTTAAATGTTAAAGAAGATGAAGACTCTTACTGTTCTGGAGGATGCTTACCTCTTCAAACACTCGAGCAAGTTTTTGTTGTAATATATAATTTCAAAAAAACAAACTATTCTCGCACAGAAAAGAGAACAAAGTTTAATTTCTTTGAGACAAAGAAAACTTGTAAAGTCCTTCAGTTTTTCAGAATAACAACCTACACCATAAGAGATGAACACATTCAAAATACAGGTAAGAGAAAATTAAGTTGGTTCATTAGATTTTCTCTAGCGCTGTATAACAGTTGTAATATTTCGCGTAGGGCGGATACGTTGTTCGAAATCAATCGCTTCAGAACAGCAAAAGATGAATTAAAAACTTGTCTGACAGTAGTCCACTATATTTCTCGAGTGTTGGGTGGCAATAATGGCCGCAAATATGCCATGGCTATTTCTTTAAATCTTAAAAATTAACATTGAACAAAAAACATACTTACAATGCGGTAACCGTTGGCATACTCTTTGTAAAATGTCATTAGCATAAAAACACATAATGTGATTGCATAAAACAGTAACAAGGTTTTAAGCTATCCATAGTTTCGGTCTTTGTTTAGAGATGAATGTCAATCTCACTTGGATGATGAGAGGTGCACATTTGATTTGTGTTCACTGTATCATATCTATCATATCTGTATACTGAGTAGTTCGCTAATGATTGTAGCTTAGTCGGTAACAAGGTTGCCCGTTAGTTGGAAAGACCTGAATTCCAACCCACGTCTCTGATGTTAAGAACCTTTTATAAAGGATTTTCAATTGGATATGTGACTACTGGTAGGAAAATCTTTCCTCTCCAATACTGAAGATTTCTATCCCTTAAACCAATCAGAAGAACACATACAATACAACAGTATTTCAAGCAAGATACGTCTGATCTTCCAATATCACAATAATTCATTTTAGCAATATTTCATTAATGAAGTCTATTTTCTTATTTAGATGTTAAGTTTTCGAAATTTATTATTTTTTCGCTTCTGTCTGTTTCTGTGTTGCTAGTGGTACCATTTCTCTATTTGTTCTCAATACACAGGTAAAGCCTAACAATACTACAGTATCCTGGATGGTTTGGCGTTTAAAAATAAAATCTGATGTTTCACCTGTAGGCTGTAAATAATAAAGAAAACTACATTTTGGGTTCGTAAGTTAAATATTAATATTTTACTAACTATCTAGCTATCTGGTATACCGATTTTTCTTCAAACTACCATTTAATTTTAACGAAAAATAATGGTTCTTTTACAAAATGTGATCAAGTAGTAGTTTAATCATGATCATTAATTTGATCAATGTTCTAAGCCATGAAATATACAGGTAATTGCCTATCGAAACGATCTTGCCTTAAAAATTGCTTCTACGAGATCTTTCTCCTAGTTATTAATGTCCGAAGAAACAGTCTCCTGCATGAAGGCTGTAATCTATTTCACTGCAAGCATGAACGTCTACACTACTCACAGTTTTCGATAGAATGATGTAAGATCAACGGTGACACCATTACCAAATTGTGCCACTAATATCATGAGGAATTTTTATTAATATGTTAGTATAGATCTTTGGAAGTAAATATTTATTGATGATGCATATCTTGAATAAATCTGCATCACTTAAGGAGCTATTAACCCTAGTTTATTTTCATAAGTAATTGTAACGGCAGATATTGGGATTATTAACCCACTTTCAGTTGAAAATTCTAACGCATAGAAAACGTTGACTATGTATTAATGGAAGGGTTTCTATCTACCGTCTTTCCGAATGAAGGACGCATTTATATCATCCTTCTGTATGCCTCCCTAGACAACAACCTGTCCTGGCTGTTCGATCTGCGCAGTAGTATTATCCCCAAGGCATATTTAAATTCTCTATTCTAGACTTTTTTTCATTAATAATTAAACATCCTTTCAGTTAACTTAAGTGCTAGCCAGTCATGATATCGGTAGTTCTAAATCATTATCTCGTCGAAAAAAGAAAAAAAGATAAAGATTGACCTTCGAAAAAATAGTGAAGCATTGAATTGTAGGATAAATTAACTTTAACTGTCTTGCGGTGACGTCACAAGATGGTGCTCATGATAGGAATAAGCACGTGCGCTAGGAGAAAGAGTTCGATGTTTATGTGCCTATAATCTTTTCGTTTACTATTTTTAAACATTCAGCTTCTTGAGATACTTAAATTAGAATGGTACTTGTCAGCCATTGATGTTTTCATTTATTTCAAACAGAATATTTCAATGGATGGCAAATGCCATTCTAATTTAGGCAATAGTATCTGTGTTCTTTGAAGGAAAAAAATATATTGTGCATTTTATACTTTTTTAGTTTTCTTTAATCCCAAAAAGGAAAAATACATTTTGACTGTTAAATCTGTTAGTGCAATTCTGAATGATACAATTCAAACAACACAGATTTGTTCTGTTGCTATGATACCAACAATAATCAATTTGTAAGTTTCTTCAACCTACTTTTGGATTATATTTAATTTGGATCCTATTTTGTCATTCCACATACGTTATACGTTAATATTGTCTGTCAAGTTGAATTGATGTTTTCCGACTGGATTTGTTATATCAATAGAATAAATATGCGTACACCAATGTGAAAACTTATGTGGAAGGATGATTTTCCTATAATAATTCCCAAATGATAATCGATTGTCTTTTTAATTTTACAACATCATAGATCGTATGGTAGCGTCTAAAAAACCAATACCAAATGACGTCCACTATTTCTTGTCTTACATACTATAATTACATAATTAAAAGTAGTTGAATAACCATTTGCGTATTATAATGCTAATTGGCAATATCCCATAAACAAACCTTGTCTAATATCATTATAATTATGGATATCTTTCATTGATTAAATAAAGGAATTTATGGAGTTGAAAATAGCTTATTGGTTAAGCGGATTATATGCAGCTATTATCATAGCCACCAGTCATCTTGTAGTCGTTTCCCAGATTCCGTTAACTGGGAAAGTTTAAACAATGTAAATGAGTAAACTCGACAACAGATTAATTTCACGATGTCTTTTCCTATAGGAATACAACAAAATTTGATTGGTATCATTAGCATAATATTATGATGTTGTAAAGGATAATTAAAAAAGTATGGTTAATAATTGTTAATTTTTACCAACTGAATGGTAATTTTGCACTGAAATCTCGCACTTCTTTTGAAACCAAGAACGAAAGCAAAAATTAATGGACCTAAAATAAACAACAGCAAAAAAAAAAAGAATTTTGAAGTACGCCAACTTGCGGTATGGTCAACAGTATGATATAATAGCTAAGAATGCGGAGTTATCTTTCATTTGTCTTTTACGACTTCTGTGTGCAGTATAAATATACGCAGTTGGCTTTGTCACATATTTTAAGACATTGCAGTTATTATTCTGTGTAATTAACATGATTTATTGAAATAGGGACCTCATGTAATGGGTTTGCATCTTGCATATTTTAGCTTTCGTTTGAATTAAGATAATGGTTTAAGTGTAATTTATTATAACTGGCGTTTGTATTTCTGTGATTCCACTACGAAGAATGTGATTGGTTCAGCTGCTTAAAGAACTGTTTGGAAGTAATGGAATTAAATGGTTATTAAGATAATTACATTGTGCACCAGTTTTCTACTTTTTTTACTACAAAATGGGATAATCTCTACGAATATTTTCAGTATATAAATGGAAAAAAGGAAATATTCGTGAATTATAAATGAATTCAAAGAATCTCTTTCGAATTGTTGCCTTATGATCTCTGTAGACTACTGATGCACATATTGGATTTTGAAAATGTTTTTCGCTGATTTAAAATGTATACTTTGAGTTATACAGTTGTTTCTCTATCCTGGATGAAATGTTTTCAAACTATTTTCAAGTTAGGTCTGCGTTTGTGAGAAAGAGACGGTAGGAGGAGAAAAAAAAAAGGTTTCTTCTAAGAAAGCATACCAAAGCGCACAGGCAACACACACACACATATGGAAATTAGTTGTTTTCTCCTATGAAGGGGTTGAGTTATTCAATAAAGAAAAGACTGTGATATTACACTAACAAAAACATTAAGTGTATAGTTAGATTCATATTTTATAAGTCACATGATCGCAAAAATTGACTGATCTGTGATCTTAAGCAGATTGAACTGTCTTTTACATTACTCAGGTTGATATTTTGGTATATTAGTATAAGCACGAATATTAGATTTATCGTCTACGCTGTAATTTTCTGTTTGGCTTCCATTCTATAAAAATATATCAGTGAGTTCGCCTAACAGTTATAAATTTGGACACTTCATGACATTTCGGTCTGACGGAAAGGGACTGTTGACAGTATATAAGAGACCTTGTGACCTTTTCTAGACAGATGATATTATGGAACAGAGAAATTGATATCACGGCCGAGGGAAAGGACTCGAGGATAAACGTAAATCAAAATGGGATAGAATGGTTTGATTTTCATCACCCTTTTTACGTATTTATGACTCTCTCTCTCTCTAGGACCGCTTAATTCGTTTTATGCACATGTTACTTCTGTCTCTTACACAAAACCAAAACTGAGTTCTCAGTTTTCTTTTTAATATCCTTATATCTTATTATTTTTTATATTCATGTTTTTCTAAAACATTAAATAGAATAATATACTGTACCTTTTGTGTATAGTTACATTTTTCGATTCAGCACTTTGCCTGTAAACAAATATTGCGCTACCATTACACTAGCGACTACCATTTGTTTCCAAGCGCTGGAATCAAAAATGACTCGCTAGTCAAGTTGCTACTCTACAAACAGATCAATTGGCTTCTTGTGTAAACCATTACCATGGATGAGAATTAATTAGGATTTATTAATGTCGTTTTAAATATTTCCAGTAAGAAAAACGATTTAACACTAATCATAATAGCAAATCAGATGTTGTAGCCAATCCTGTTTTTATTTGTCTGATATATACTAAGAAAATATCGTACAGATTCTGCGAAAGTATTTGAGAATGGATAAGATAGTATCTTAATGGTTGAGTAAAAAAGGCTGTGGATGGTTATTCTCTTAAGAGAAGCATGTTTGATGCTATACTTTTACTTCGCTACAGCGATGCAGGTTTCAGGTATGCTTCGTAATAAAAAGAATTAATGCAACACGAAATGGCCGTAATTCCAGTGAGCTCATTATATATAAATGAGTAACAAGCCCATAGATGCTTGGCATCACTCTCGACATTTTACGGATTATAGATGCTACTATAATTTCAGTTATTACGGACATGACTTTCAGTTTAAAAATTTGGTCGCCCTGCATAGGAACAAATTGAAACACTTCACATCTTAGAGGAATAAAATCGCCGAAACGAACATGGGGAAAACATTCCCGTGGTGTAATCGTTCGTGTAGGTTCGAAATGAGGATGACAGAAGAATAACGGTGAGATGTGGAGTGGAAATTCGAAACTTGAAGGTCTGATTTCATTGCTATTAAATAAGTAAGGGAACGTCAGCAATCATCTGAATGACTCCCACCTGAAAAACTAGGAGCTGTTCTTCCTTCTATTATGCAATTGCAAAAAAACAAAGAAAAAAGAAGTCAGTCGGGAACACATTACACGTAAGTCTAGGGAGGGGGAAGGGCAAGCCCAACATAACATCACGCGCCATAAGACAACCCACAGCAATTCATGTACGAACTGATAAATGCGCTGGAGGTTTTCCACATGCAAAGCTCCCAGTGCTCTTGTCCCGGACGGCGCATGCTCTGCTTTTGCTGCGGGCGCCGATGCTGGCACGAAGGGCGACTCCATGATCACGATCGCTCACTACCTAGCAGATGCAAACGGAAACACGACGAATCGGGAGAAAGGTTGCGAAACTCTACTCCCCAGGCCGAATGTAGGCGACCTCGAGGTCTTACGTTCCTCTGTCGGGAACCGTCTTCCCGATAGGAACCCGCGGGGTTGGCCTCCGACCTGCACTGCGGCAACAACAACAACAACCGAAATAACCATCCTGTCATCACCACCTCGATCTCCTACATGTTGCCGAGGAAAGTAGGCGATCGCACTTCCGTATCTTGTCGTCGTCGATTTACTCCGCATCCACGCATAAAGGAAACCTAACTTTTTAGCACGGTGAGTCCGAGATGCAGTTTGCGTGATTCCGTTTCTTGTAGAGCGACGAAGGTGATCTTTCCGTGCCGTCAGCGCAGTGTCACTCGTCATCCATTTTAATAGGATTGTCTCTGCATGCTCCCCCATTCGAGTACTGTAAATATTTAAAGTTCGCCGAGGAAGCGACGTAAGGTCATCAACATCGTCACGGAGTTTGTGCGGCCAGTTATTTTTTTTTCCTCTTAGTGACCCTGTCGCCGAGTTAGTGCGTGAAGATCTCCGAAAGGACAGACTTACTGAACACTCCGTCGTCAGTGTTTGTAGGCATCTCCCATAGTACACTGCGTACTGTTGAGATGGAGACCAACTGAAGCCCTGGATAAATCGTAGCTTCTATTTACCCGCTGCCGCTGCTATCAGCGTTCATCAGTGCTGCGGCCATTACGGCACCTTTTTCGCCCCCGCCATAAGTGCTTCCACCAAAAGCTCACTTCGCTGTATCTGAAGGTGCTACTGTGTCTCGCTCAGGAATTCTTGTTCGAGGCCCTGCTCAACAACTCCTTTCTCGTCTTGACAATCGAAGCTTCGACTCAACTCGCACAGCAATAAGCTGCTCTTTGTCTTTCTCTCTCTCTTCCCTCGCCTCCGTATCCCGTCATTTACCATTCCGGAACTCTCTTCTCTTTCCCCCCCCCCTCCACGTCAACCTTCAGTGGCCTTAATCCCGCTCACACCTTGTTTTCTGCAGGAACATATTTCGACAATCAAAACAAAAACAAAAAACGATGGGGCAAGGGGACAGCCATAGCGAAGCTGCTCGGGTTCAATCCGGGCAGTGAGAGGCGTCCCGCTTTCAGTTACGATTCGTGTTTCGAGGAATGGCAGCTAAGAACGACAACACAAGTCAAGCAAGCGGCAGCGGTGCTCGAGTCAAACGATATTCCATCGCCAAAATGTCTGACAAACTCAGCGACCAAGAAGGTGAGTAATTCTTTTTTTTTTTTTTTTTTAAATATCTTCTCTCTTCCTTTTCTCCTTAAACTCAGTCTTAGCATCATCGATGGAGCGATTATTAGGGAAGATATGTTATTAAAGTTATGGCAACCTTGAATGAATCCTCATTGTTCCAAGAAGCAACTCGCAAACCTCTTCTCTGAGAGGTTCGTTAATAAGGTAACTTAATTAAAGGGACATCTTGTATGAGTAGTTAAATTTCATGCTGTTCTATTATTCCTCAGTATCTTTACCTATTGCTTAAGTGCTTTGAAACTGAAGGATATGTTCTAGACAAAATTAATTAATTTACAGAATAATTGGACGAAATCTTTGACACCTTAGTTTGAAGACAAACCGGAAAAGATCCACTGCCTGCTTTCTGTTGCTCAGCTAATTATAATTAGTGTTAAATAATGACTACTTTATTAGCTTCCAATGCAGCATGCATATACGTATTGCATTGCTGGATAATAAAGATGCCAAAAATATAAATTAAGGATGTTTTTATAAATTCCATCCAACGTTACGTAATATTGGCGCTTGAAAACAGCTGATTGAAATGATCTTACTATAACTTATTCCCTTCTTCCAGGCTATTTTAGTTATTTTTATCTTAAACTGAAAAAAACTAATGAAGGCTTCAATGTTTCTTCTTTCTTTACCTTCACAAAAATGAACTTTTCCAAATGGTTTGCTGTAGCAACAACACGCGATTGTTTGTCTTTAGCTGTTATTTCATTTTTTCCTATGGCAACAACGATTGTCTTCAATGGGTGATTTTGATACTTTATCGTTGAATGCATTTAAACATGTTCGCGTGTATTCGATAAGAATTTGAGCATAATCCTGTTCTTTAGTATAACAGAAAACGTATTTTGCACACAATGTTGGCCAGTTGTTGTTGTTTATCTAGAGACATCAGAAATTAATTCACGAAATAGTATAATAATCAGAATGGTGTTTCGGTGATCATAGCCTATTGTAAAATCCAGACGTATGAAAATATCTACAAGTCGTAGGTATGTCTACAATATATCTGCTGTTCGACTTGTTAGTTATATTTGATAGCACTCTCTCTTTTTCTCTCCTGTTTTTGTATATATTTTTATTTGAGTCAGTTAAAAGTTGTAAACAAACAAAAACTGGAATTACCTTATAATAATTATTTTTGAATTATGGGGTGTGTAATTTTTAGAAGACATACGTGTTGGTTATTCTAAAAATGATAATAGAAAGAATAAATGAGGAGTAAAAAAACCTTTAACTGTACTAGATTAGATTAACAACACTTGAGTAGATCACTTGATATGTTTTACTAATTAAAAATAATAACTGAAATAAAGATGCTAATCGGATTAACAACAAATATACTCATGACTTAAGTGAGCATCTTTGATAATTCTAGAACAGAGCGCGATTATTAAATCTCCAAGGAGGAAGAGAAACGAAAGTAAATACATACAAAAACATCTTTTTAAATACTAACATCCAATCAACGCTACATGTCACGAGACTAGACTTGCAGCATCCTTCCTTAAGCATGTAACTATAGCAACGGTTCCGGAAGCTACTGACTTCTTTCTATACCAACTACACATCAGGTACTTCGGGATCGTTCTAAAGACATTCGGTTAAGATCAAAAACGGAAAAAATAAATTAGTCTGGTTTATGAAACAGGAATGTGACTTTTGATGAACTTTACTTATTTGTTTCTCTTTTTTTTTTATTATGCTGCTCAAAGTGTACCTGCGAAGATGACTGTTATCTTCCCCTCGAAAGGTTGTAAGCCTATAATTTGTTAGTTTATCCTTTTTTTAGTTTTAAAAGGCAGGTAAGTCGGCCGATGTCATACCTTTCTCGTTCCGAAAAAGCACTAGAAATTAAACGGTTCAAATAGTGTGGTCACACCGGAAGATAAAAATCATTCTGCCACCTAAAGACATTCACACTATACTGCAATGGGATTCAAATCCGCAAACTCTGCTGGTCATTTAGGCCGGCATAAATAAAATAGTACCGAGTGGAAAAAACAAATGACGTTTGGTTAACTATGCAAAGGTCAGTTATCAACAGACAATATAAATTAAATGTAAAATAATAATTAATCTTATAACGCATTCAAGGGGTATTTAGATGTCTTATAACACATTCAAGGGGTGTTTACATATTGCTGAAAAGCAATATGTAAACAATGGGATGAAAATGTGCAGTATTTCCAGTTAAACCCAATATCATTGCACTAACCATTGAAATTATTGCACTCGTAGATCCATGTCTGTCTTTAATGATATGTAACTTAAAAATGAGGCGCTGAATTTTCATAAAACATTAGTTTCTTTTATTACAAGTATAAGACAAAAAAAAAGGATTGAGTGAACATCTGGAATAGCAAAGTAATCGACGCATCTGGAGAATTATTGGCTGCTATGGTAACAGCTGCTAGAAACTGAAGACCACGAGTTTGCAGTTAGTACATTTCAGTAACCCACTTGGCACAGTTCTGCATTTTTTACTGGCAAATGTATAGTGAGAGAATAAATGAATGAATATCATTATAATTATGCACTGCGGGTTATAAAAAGGTCCGCCGACTTAAATTTTGAACTATGGTGATTTCGGTGGCTGTGAAATTCTAACCAAACAAATCGCTGTTGTTTGAGATTCAACTTTGTTTTTGTCGAGAATACATCCATGCATATTTAATGAAAAAATAGGCTTGCGTGTCTCTCAAATACATGCATAGTAATTGAAGAAAATGCGTGTTCGCACACGTACATGATTGTACCCATGTACCTACTTCGAAATACACAGCGGTGCACATGCGCTATATGAATAATCTGTTTAAAGGCATTTCGGCTACTACCTCTGTCACCTAGGGGATACCAAATGCATTTTGCGACATTTACTTTCCCTGATGATGTATTTTTGATGGCCGACCCAACCGTGGTCCATTAATGGCATGTAAATAATAAATAATATTTCGGTGGTTTTCTACCTGAGTTTTTGGATAGTGTCTGTAATCACGCAAGTTAATTCCATACCATGAAGAAAGTCGTTCCGATGAATGAATTTTAACTTTGGGATAATTTATGTCTATTTTATATTAGCTAAAGCAATAATGTAACTTTGCGAAGTATTCGGAAACTCCCAATGCCTCCTCCAACCCACCCCTTTTTTGATATTTCGTCTTTAGTTTATCTATCGTATTAACTTTGATTGAAATGTCTTTTTGTGATGTCGTGCGCTTCTTTTGTCAGTGATGGTCGAGTTTACTACAGCTCTTGTCATACATAATTGATGCGTATACACATAAATAGGTGGTGAATGCATGAGTATTCTCTTTGCCCTTGAGCTACTGTGTTGCATTGTATGCAGATGACTCATTCAAAGTGATTTATATATATGGCACACTTTCCTACGCAAACGAGAGATTACAAAACCTATAGTATATAAGTTCAGTGTGTCAGCAAGAGGATGAGAAGAAAGAAAAGAATTCTCACTTGTTCTTAAACATCTGAGGGGTTATAGTTCTTTGAGGAAGACTATTACAAAGAACAAAAGTAGATGAACTTGGTGAGTTTAAAACTGGACTGTAAATGATGATGACCAGAAGCGGTTTTTGTTCTTTCAGTTTTCGTGGAGAAGTAAGGATGGTCAATTCAGCAGAACATTGCTTATGGAAATAACTATGGGATTCTGTAGGTACATCCATAGATAATGTTCTGTTGAACTGGCCACCATTATATCTTCGTTTTTAAGATGTAACAACGCCTATGAGAAAGTGATTGATGTGAATCTGAAAAAAGAGAGGGTTATCAACTGGATTGCTCTTGTGGGTAGCATCAGATTAAAAAAAGGAATTGAGTGCACTCTTATCAGTGAAACTATAGATGGGATTTATATTTAGCGAGAGAAGTTCATTTACGTATAGGAATAGGTAAGTGGGCAATAACACAGAGTTGTCGGGGTAGCATTATTGAATAAATATGAGAAGAGGAAGCTGTCAACCACGGTCACGTATCAGACAGGAAGCTGGTGCCTCTTTTAAAAAGGGTAAAAATCAGATCTCGTTTTGAGCGCTATCTATATTAACACTTGTCGGAACTTATTTTTATCAAAATAAATAAAATTTACCTAAAATGTTGGAATCGGTGTTCATTCAGTTTTGAAAATCTGTGCACATGCTACCACGAGAAAAACCTGGTCAGTACAGAACAAATCTCAAAAAAATGTGACAGAATGCACTTCGGTTGAACTAAAAACGGAATTTTGCCCATAAATTAGTATAAAACATTTCATGTTTTTTTACCTTTTTATTTATTTTTTATGTGACCGCGAACAGTTGTGTAACTTATCGTATATTTGCGTATTGCGAGTGAACTAATGATTAAATTTTGTCTTTAACAGACGTCACTACCACGGTGGGATTCGAACTGATAGGCTTTTGATTAAGAGTTTGAGAACTCTTGCACAAAGAACTCTAACTATTAAATATTGTTTAGTTTAAAATGACAAGGTTTCTGATGATCTTGCCATACTTGCTTTTTTCATCGCTTTATCTTTAATAGACCTAATAAATTAAACCTCCTGTCCAATAAGTTGAGACAAGAAATTCCTTTGTAAATGAGATGCATACTAATTGAATCGCATTAATGTAATGACGGTTTTTATCGCGATGAACAATTAAGAGAAATTATTCCTTGTAAGTAGTGGGAAAGGATGTTAAAGCCTAAATTCCTAATTGATGTTAAAGCATAATGTCATTCTCATTTTGTCTAATAGGTATATTAATCGTGCAGTTAAAAGTTAATTGCATAATAAGTAATATTTGTGGCATCTTAAGAGAATGATCACCGACATTTTTCATGATTGAAAATGAACGAATTCTGTAATTAATTATTTTTCACGTAGAATGCATTTTAAAATTTATAAAAAGCGTTTTCTCTAATTGTGAAAGTTATTTTTAATTATATTGTTGGAAGAATATTTCTGAATTTTGTGATATCGTATTTATGTGTCTTCCTGATTGATTTAACTTATTTGTCGTGGATAAAAATAAAATAGTTAAAACGGAAAATCTCATATCTTAGTATTCTGTAGCGGAAGTCACGTCAATGTATGTTGATCAAACAGGTTATTTTTCATGTAATTTCGTAAAAATATCTTCCGTGAATTATCAAACCGGAAGTAGATATTTGCTAGTGCCGAGATGACAATTGGAGTCTAAATGTGCCACCGTCATAATTATGTCACATTCACAACAATAAAACAGTACATTGAAATGTCTGCAATATGTATCAGTGACAGTGGAGGTATATGCTGTTTACTGAGTGCTTAATTCTCAATAATAATAACGACAAACATAATATTGGCTGTTACATCAGAATCACTGCAACTATAAATAATTACAAATTCAGTTTGTATAACTCCAGTGATATTCTGAATTCCATGCTACTTTATCAAAATATTCTGGTAAACTCTGTAGAGACGACTTCATCTTCTTTGTATCTAACAAAGTCTATTTAATGTGTTACCAAAATAATGCCATTTACGATTTCTTCTGAGGTTTTCCTGTAACAACCATTTAATAGAAAGTCAATTAATATACACCGGAGAATAAACTACTTTACCAACAACAAATATCTGCATTAACTTCATCTTTCTCCTTACATTCGGGGTGTGTGTGCATCTTCTCAATCTATTCTAAGTTCAGATGAAGAAGAAGAAAAGTCTTTCGGCACAATGCGAAGATATCATGTCTCACGAGATACTTTAATACTTAAATATTGAATGTGCTGCATTTTCTTCGTTGATAATAAAAGATTGAAGAAAATCTCCTCGTGTAGACTCTTCCAAATGTTGGCCAACATGATAGCACAACAAATATTCACTGCGGAGTTTCATTGTACGCTAATAAATTGTCTCCACATCTACCTGCATGATTTGTATGAAGAAGTGCTTTGCTTCCAGCAGGAGGTTTGTATAGGCGCACGGGTTAGCTATGAGCAAGAGGAGGGGTGAGTGTTGTAGGGGTTTGCATTGATTCCCATAGGCTGTTGATGTTAGCGTGACTGAGCAGCTGGAAAAGTTGGTCGGAGAGAGGCCGTGCAAAATAGAAAACTGCATTACATCTCTGGAGGCCACGAAATTTTTGTTGCTATAGCAGCCAAGGGCGGTAAGTGCTGGCAAGTTATGTACTCTAATATGTGGTTTTATTGGGAGGCATATAGTTTTACGGCTGAATTGGCTTGGAAACTTTGAGTTTCTTTGGAAAATTTTGTATTAAAAATGATGTTTTGTTATAAAAATCACAACTTCGGACACAGCACATGACATATTTTTCTCTAACTGTTTGGTATAATAAGGGGACGGGTATTCTAGAAGCAAAAACACATTTGCTTCCATAATATAATTGTTTATCGCTAGGCGCATTGAGTTGCCCCTGTAAATGTCTCTTTCCTGGAGTGTACGTAAATATTCCAAAAGAAAAACACTGAAAACAGATCACTGTAAAAGTGGTCATTTTTAATTGGGAGTTTAAACCACCCAATTCATTTGTTTATTATGAATTCATCGGTTCGTCTTGGCTTTCTAAGCTATATATAATCCTAACATTTTCTTACCATTTTATGGTTTAAAAAATCACGTCTGTGTCATAGCAATGATACCGTTATTCAACAAAAAGCACACATACAGAAACATGTTCGGATTTACCTTGAAGAAATTCCAATTTAAAATTAAGCTCTCAACAAGACTTCCGGTTACCCGTTATGACGCATTTTGAAGAGTAACTTGTGAATTTTGACTTCCGGTTACTTTCATAAGCGGATATTTTAATATTTCTGATCTTTTGAAGACTTGTTTTTTTTTTTTTATCTCTGCGGATAGAATCAAACTCTGCCCAAATGACAGGGATAAAGAAAAAGCAAGCACTATGCGGAAGGCACTTGAATTACTTGGCATTTCACTCAAGTGAACATAACCTTTTTTCCTCAGTGTTTGTATAGATGTGGAGATGTTACACTAATATATACAATCACAAAACTTAACATCGAGAGGCGCATGTTTTCTTTTTCTTGTATATTAATTCGGTTTATTTTTATCATTATTAAATGACTGTGAAAGACTTCTTTAAAATGCATCTATTTGTGTTTTAATTGATAAAAACTTGAAGAACGTATTTACATCGTAATTTAGAAATGGAAAGAGAGAATAAAGAGCAAATAGTTTTGCGTGTATTTTAATAATTTCGGTTTTAGAAAACGCTTAAAATTTCTCGCATATTTGCGAATCTTCGAAGACAAAAAAGAATTAGATTAAGAATTTCTTTTATTTCTCTGATTTCATTTTTTTTGGGCGGGGGGGTGTTCTGTGAATTTAATATCGGGTATTGTTATTTATCGTGGTCTGAGAACAGTTAGTTGCCTTATTCTAAAAATGACTGTCCAATGTGTTTCCAACACAGAGTTGAATCTACCATCTTTCCGAAAAACAATCCTGTGTCTCAACCATTTCACTAAATCAAAAAATGGAAAATGTTTTGAGTAAACTCAGTATTATTTGTAAATTGTCTAGTTAATCAGAATAAAGAGTAAATATAATAAATTTAAGTGATGGATGTTCGTACGGTATCCTAGAAATAAAGCCATTTTTAAGAAGATGGTTAACTTAGCGGTTTCCTGCATATCGCAGATAAGGATATAAATTGATGAGAAAGATCGACATCCCTCTATTCCCAACAGAACTCATTGACTTTATCTGGTACCCGTGCAACTATTACTTGTTCTAGAAAGTAGTCGAAATGCCATACTCGCCTTCTTAATCTTCGAAAAGGTTCCTGAACGCTAATCTTTAGGCATGTGTTTAGGAAAGATAATGCCGTTGAATAGCTATTTGAAGATATTAAAGTGAAAGCTTTCAACCATTACTGTATTTCCTTTACTTATTATGCACAAGTGACGGCATCCATAATTACGTGAATATTAGGCATCCTTTCAGGAGTCATTTGGAGCCCAACTATGATCATATTCGCTTTTAGAGTAAGACATTACTTCCTGCCTACAAGCTCCTCTCCATATTCTAAAGTTACATTCTTAGAATGATACTATATATATATATATATATATATACACACACGTTGCATATGTACTGAATATTTATTCATACTTTGGCCACTTCGGGGCGCTAAATTTTAATAAAAATATTAAACTGAAACTGTTCAGAACAACTCAAATAATTAAAGATTCTAAACGTATGAGAGAAAAAAGGCTTTTATTTGAAATAAAATTGTAATATCCGGTTATTAAAATTTTTAATTTCAATTTGCAATATTTAAATGAGCAACAGGAGGACTTCAATCCATGTGGATTCAGTTCAGCACGTTAAACTGGGATTTTATACAGATCCCGAAAAATCGATCATACCAAGCAACCATTAAATCCAGTTTTTGAAGTAGGTTTTTATAGCGGGGTGTTCGTCCAGGTTTGAACAATGCACGAGTCTCTCTATGTGGATGAAGCTCAATGCTCGATTATCATTTATTGGAAAAGAAAATTCTGAACAGGGCCGATTGTATTGATCTTTCCAGAAAAAAAAAACAAAAACGAATAGCGAAGTGTTTTTCCAAAAACTATTTCTTCGATTTTATTTTCATCTTATGGTATACTTTTCGTCTTTCTTTAGATGTTCCTTTAGATATTCTTAAGTTCAGATAGTAAAGTGTTTGGATATTCCCTTGATTAGAAACTTTCTGGAGTTACTATTCACCAACTGTAATCACCAAGATCCTTAAAACGTAGAAGTGTAGAACAGGAATTATGTATAGTTTCAGGCAGTGGCGGCTCGTGGCTTGAAATCGGGAGGATGCTGCAACTTTCGAAATATACATACACGCTATAAGTACAATGTATATGTCCTGTTTGTGGATAAAATATCAAAATTATGGTAAAAATTAAAAAAAATTAAACATGAAAAAATATTGCTTATTATCGATAAAATTATACAGTTCGGTATAATTTTATCGATATTCAAAATTACTTAAAAATAAAATCCATTATCATAACCCCAGTAATGTTCTAAAATAAAATAATGTTCTGTAACAAATGTTATGTCTTTAATTGTAATGTCTAAATATTTAAAGAGACGGAGTAAACACGATCAGCACTACGAACACTCTACTACTGGCACAAACTGCATATAAACTACAGTGGAACTGCGCAACGGACAGTGTCGCATTACGCTACTAGCTCGCATCTCACTATGACGTGCATATGCTTCAGCGCGTAGCAATATGACACTGTGGTAAATACAGTGCTGCTAGCGTCCTTCGCCCTCCTAAGCGCTACTCCTAAGATGGATTTTTATTATTTTTTATACAAAATAAGAGAATTGTATAGGATTGTTGATGATAAAATTAAATATTACAAAGAAATATAAATAAATTAATAAATATATTTATATACCGAGAAAAATATTTTATTCCGCAGTGCCTATGCACGAGCCGCTCCTGGTTTAAGGCATAATAGAATGACAAAAATACTCTCAAATACTGATTATATTATAAGCCTTCCTTTATTTTTAATTTAATAATTTTGAATTTTTCCTTTCACTAATAACACAAAACTCATAGCACCTAGACTGTCACCAGGCTTTACCTAATTTACCTAATTTAGTCTGAATCACGTGTTTATTAAACATTACCACTGAAATTTCCCCTGATGTTTAAGCTACGAACTCCAGTTATTATACTAGCAATCACTGGAATCAAATGTGAGATGCAAATGTAATAATTGTGACTCTTGTTTTTTTTTTTTCTGATAACCCTTGTTTGGGAGCGCTGTCGCTTCAGGTAGCTTTTAAAGCAAATATTTAACAGCAAGTCAAAGCATAAAATTAATTTCCAGTAAACCTGTTTTTAAGAAGTGGTTAGTAATAAGTACTTTAGTTTAAAATTTGACAGACTGCAACTGAAGCATCATATTAGTCTGATACTAATAATTCAACTTTGAACATTTTTATTTTTGACTTAAGTGCCTCATTGTTAGGTTGCTTAGCAACAGCCTTGCCAATTGTATTTTATAATATTATAATAATGGAATAAATTGAGTTTCAAGCAGCTGTAATGATACGCTTCACGATTGAAGAGTTGATTGTTGAAAAGCGATCTGATGACATGCAGTGGGTTTAAAAACTTGGCGTTCTCAAGTAATTGAAATGCGATTTATTGTTGTCCTTTATTTTGTAAAATCATGGGGTACTGATTTAGAGAAGGGAAGTATAATCTGTACGTCACTGTTATCAATACAAGCGGCAAATCAAATTCGAATACACGCCGATGATGTAGTAATATATTATCCCTTCTTTTACAACCAACTATTTAAAGAGACGACTGGATGTTGATTGAAATAAACAAAAATAAGTAAATAAATGAATTATAATCGAAATAGTGTGCTTGGGTAGGCTGAATTGTTTATAGGTCGTTGCACTGAGACACTACGACGAATAGGAGTCGGTTTGTGGTCTGTTATTTGCGTATGAACTCAAGCGTGTATGTGCTTTTTTCGGGGGGGAGGGAATAAACGATAACAAAGATACGGGGGAAATTATCATCTTATTCAGTTTAAAATAAAACATTGTATTCCATTTCCGATTTTTGGATCGGAATTGGAAAACAAAGTGGTTTTAATATATCATTTTGTATCTTAATTCCCATAATATTTGTATCCAATAAATTAAAGATGCCATGAAATTGTATTCTTGGTTTCATCCTTTATCCAAATGTAAGCAAGCAGTGTTTGTGCTCGAATATCTTCATATCATTTACCTTAGTATGTATCCCATAATGCAAAGTACATATCCGTATTACGGGCGTGTACAATTCTATGCATTATGGGAAGAGCCACTACCCAGGCAGGTTTCGACTTTTATTAAGGTCTCATCAGTGGGTGCTAGACCCAGAAGAGATACCAAGGTTGAAGTAATGCAGAAGTTAATGTACTGACACCTTCTCGCTACTTGTATGTGGGAAATATATGACTTTGCATTACTTCAACCTTTGTATCTCTTCTGGGTCTAGCACCCACTGATGAGACCTCAATAAAAGTCGAAACCGTCTGGGTACTGGTGGCCTTTCCCATAATTCAAAGTATTATACACATTTGAAAAGGTGTGTGCCTCGCATTATGGAATTATAAGGCAAGCCACGTGAAGTCATTAGCTTCTATATACGAGTTGCCCAGTCCTGAAATTACTTCAGGCGCAAACTTTGTTTGCTTACACTTGGATAAAGGATTAAACCAAGAATATAATTTCTTGGTATCTTACATTTATAGTATAACCAAGTGAAAAAACTTCCAACGTTTCATGCAGTATTTATCTTGTCAATATTAGAAAGCTTAGATACCTGAATGATTTATTTTAAACGCTAAAATTTACACGGAAAGTTAATAATTATTTTGTCTGTGACTACACACAAATATACAACCCTCTAACAATGGAAAAGTGCTTCACCTAGCAGTGGGGTTCTATAGACATGAACATCATCATTTCATAATATAAGCACTAGATCTCATTCTAACTTGAAACATTTGTTGGGGGCGGGAGATATCTTTACTAAACTTTGTGTAAAGCTACTTGGGGGAGGGGGTGGTTAGCTTCATAAAACAGCTAATTTTATCCCCAGTCTGAACACACTGTAGTATGTTAACTAGAAATTTAGGCTCCGATTAATGAGACACACACACAGATAATCGATTGCTTTGAGCCAAGTGGGAATTTTCTTCATAAATTAGAATAAAAACTAAACTATGAAATACAAGGACAAGTCCGATAAATCAGAACTTATTGTGCCGACGACAATTAGTTCTAGAATGAAATGTGAACTTATGAAAATTTTCCACTGTGGATGCTACAAATTTGTAGGAATCTGTGAATCCTTACTGTAGCCTTATTCAAATAAAAATGGTCACATAAGACTGTTCTCTGGACGTCAGGAATCGCCATCATAAATGTAACAGCATAATTGCAATTTATTATTTATTTATTCCACTCATTCGGCGCCAAAAATACTTTCAATTATAATTCATTTACGACTTCTTTTCTGTTGTTTAACCATATCATGCGCCTTAAAGTGACTCTTCAAAATCTCGTATAGTTTCAGAGATCCCAAATAACCTCTACTGATTACAATCTTCAGGGAATTGTTCCTGGTAGGATGTTATACCTTAATAGCATTCATCTTTGATATAACAAGTTAGCCTCAGTTTAATGAAGTTTTTTGTCCAAGTTTTTATAGATAAGGTATCACAATTTGTGATGATGTGTGCATCGTAATGGTAGACACACCCAATCTGTCAACGTTTCTTTTGAAGAGTATAAAAGTGAATGACCCTGTTCCATTCAAGATGTTAATAATGCAGTATCAGGCCTGTTAAAGATGAAGAAAGTCAAACGTGACAGCCGTGTAGATAGACAAATGGCCGACAAGGCAAAGTGTTGACTTAAGTAGTTGCAGCTGAATCTCTTTTGGTACGTTAACAGTTTTCCCAAGAAACACTTAACATAAATCCATAAGAATAGAAGACCAGTGGATAGCGCAGCTATGAAAGTGAAGAAATACTAAAATGAAAATGCTTGTTTATTTTTCAAATAAATATTTTTGTCAATATACTTGATGTTACTGAATCAAATAGTTCTGATTTAGCGATTAGTTTTTTTATATATAAAAAGAGCTAAAACGTAATTAGCTAAATTACTCTGCCACCTGTATGTTTCTGATCAACTGCTTATAGGATGGTTAACTAAAGTTGAATCTTCGTTCTCATTATTATGAGCACTTTGGACATGGAGTACTAGTTTTATGCAGATTCAAATATCAGAGATTATTCAACGTATAATATACTTGTATTGTGGATGAAAAATGTAACAACAGGTTTGAAGATCTACATATTTTTCTGCTATTTACGAAATACACAAGATTGAGGACAGAAGGTGATGTGAAAAAGAGTTCGGTTGAATTGCGTAGTTTTGCATTATGACCGAAGTCACTTAAGACTATAGTACCAGGGTATTGTTGTCTCTTGAATGCGTGTATTATTCCAGCCTATTTTTAAGATGAAAACCCCGAGTTTCCAAGACTATAAATAAACACTTCCACAACACTATGAGATTGGCTAATCTGAGTTGTTGGCCCTTAAAGATTCTTTGCGTCCTAGACTGGACTCGAACCCAGCTTTTTCCAATTAAACAGCATTATGGATAGCGACTGAGCTATAGAGTCGGTGAAGAATTAAAAATTCTTATGCGATTTGGAATTGAACTGTGAATGGGGAGGGATCGGGTAACTAAGTCTTAGCCAAGAACTTACTGATATTAATTCTGATCGGTCTCGACACATGGAAATATCTATAGAAAATACATTCAAATAAAACTGAATGTCTCCGTGAAAACGGTTTAATAAATATGTTTACCTGAATCTATGGAGACACTTTTAATAGCCCGTAGCACCATCCTGACAACCTAATTGAGTTAAGAGAAGATTCGTCACTTAACTGGCGAATTAAATGTACTAAAGTCACTCACATATTTCAGGAACTATTCCCAAACTGTCCTCTCTGTTTCTTGTAACGTAGCACTTATTCTTCCAGACTAGATGCAATTGTTTTCAGGCTGATAAACATAAAGATTGCACTTGATTGGCAACAATACTAACAATACTACTCTAATATTGTTGCCAATAAAATGCCAATTGTTGGCATTTTATTTTTCTTTCTGCGGTATTGGGGATTTAATTTGTGCACCAAAAAATCACAACGACGCAACACCACCTGACTTTAAAGTGCTGCTTTTTAAAAATGGTATACATTGATTCTTGTGCTGCTGTTACCATATTTGGCCTTGTTATCAGCTTGGCATGTCTGCAACCGAGATTCGTTGGACTAAGGAGGCTTTTTCCTCTCCTGACGTATTTGTTGGCTATGTCCACTGTATTCATTGCAAACCTTGCGATATGTTGCCATTGGATCAATTATATATCATATATTAATCTTCCGTTCTCATGAACAAATTCTCACCGTTCTGGAAATTCCCTAATTGAACCGAGGTTTTCATAAAACCGCATCTGGTAATGAAAAATCATAAAGCCTTCCAAGTCTTTGGAATGTTACGTTGCCTCATTATCATGTTGAGTCCCATACAAATACGCCTCGTTATTGGTCGGCCTATTTACATAGCCTAGATTAACACGTGACACTTTGACAAATCGGTAGATCTCAAGGATGAGGTGTACCTAATAAACTGACGAAGCAGTACATATATTTTGTAATGTAAAAAAATATAAATCACAGAAATTTATTGAATATTTCAGTAAAATTCATTAGGTCGAAATCAGATCACTCTATTTTGAATGCAAGGAAAGAATAGCACTGCTGTTTTTTAACACATGCGTAGTCTTCAGCAAACAAACCTTAATCATAAAGCTCAGAAGTATCGGAGCTCATCTAGTGATCTAATTCGGCATCAATAGATACTATCGAAACACTGAAATATCTCAGTACTACATTCTCGTCCCCACAGAATTAAATTAATTTTATAGTATTAATGATTCTCGAGTGAACAATTGGAAAGTAGGAGAAATAGGTCATATATATTAATTTTAATAGCCTGTAGTGTGTGTGTGTGTGTGTGTGTGTGTATATATATATATATATATATATATATATATATATATATATATATATATATATATATATATATATAGCGTCTGCTTCTTCACACAACAAACAGGCTACCGCTTTGAGCTCAATCAATAGTTCAGTTAAGTGGTTTGGTTTTGAACTTGACTACTTTATATGCATCGACGATATGACTGGTCATTATATATAAGTACCTCATACAGATTCGCATATTGAAGAGATCGTGTTCACTCTGGTCATTGGCATTCCAAGTTGAATGGCGAAACCTTCTGTGCAGTAAACGACATGCTATACGTTAAACTAAGCTTTTTGGATATTTAATCCACTGTATATCATAAGATGCTATTTAAGTCATTTAAATCATCGGTTATTTTAATTTCTACCAACATATGTATACGAGATCAGAACCAAAAGTCTCATAATCCTTCTAATATTGCATTACATTAGGGATATATTGAGTACGATCATGTAGAGATAGGTCTTTATATTGATGATTTGGGTGTCGTTACAACATGATCTATTTAAACTGCACAACAGGCATTGTTTAGCCTAATAATATCCAACGTCTTTAGTTGTAACAATTCTCAGTAAAAAATCTTTTATTAAAGTTGTGTATCTTATCGTTTATATGGGAGAAAGGATCAGTGTGTTATAAGTGCAGTCTAGCTTTCGCTAATGAAGGTCAACAAACAGTAACAGAAAATTAATTGGCTATCGGTTCGAATCGAAATATTTACCTGTTAAATTCGCACAACTAGCAAGACTTTCCAACACTAAATCAAGATGATGATGCCCGGAAACAAAGAATTTGTCTTTGAGTTAGGTCGCTGGAGTTAATTGGTGCAATGTTTTATTCTAATGAGATGTTTAGAAGCGAGAGAGTGAGAGAGAGAATGGTTTGTTGAAAGGCTGAGGTGTTTGGCATGCAATTTTGCAAGCCACGTTCGCATCACTTAATGAAGCCAGAGTTCCAAATGTTATCATTAGCATTGTGACGAGATTAGATTGGTAACCCGTCTTTTCGAAACAGCGCAGGTTACGATGATATATATTACCTTGTGTAGTATTGGAAATTCGCATTGCTATTTTCCAATGGAAAATATTTGTGGCTTCTTTTCGGTGTTTCAGAAATATCCAATGAATTTGGACATTTATTTAATGTTAGATTCATCTTACCTTCGTGAAAAGGTGGCTTCGAACTATGAATGGAATAGCAAATATATAGACGGAATTTGTCTGAAAGGTACGTGGCCACATTTTACAATATCTTTTGATGTTAATTGGAATCCTTTCCATAGACCTAAGAAACTGCCCCCAAAAAATCAGTATACTACTGATAGATGCATTAAAACCAATATTGAGTATTTGACTAAAATGGTGTTTCGTTTGTTTGCTAACTCGGCCTTTAAAATAAAGGTTCAAATAATTTTTGAAATAATAGTAGCAGAGCCTGTTTAAGCCTCCAAATGATTCCCCAACGAGAATATGATGATGTAATGCGATGATATTGTTACGTCAGAATTGATCATATTGTTGCAACTGACTGAATCTTTCGTCTAGTGAGTGATAACATTATTTAAAGTTTCAAAGTTTTGGTTTATCTAAAATAAATACGAATATTTATAATGAATAATATAGTAATTTTCTGAATCTGTACACATTACATCTATTGTACGATTTATAATATATCTTAGGTAAACGTTGTTATTCATTATTAAATATTTTACGAAACTATCTAAAAGTAATCTATAATTAATTAATGATTGAAAGTATATTGAATTGAAGTATTAATATATATTGGAAATGAATCCTAAGATTCTTCAACTATTGGCATAGTGGATAGTAAACAGAATATTGGGAAATAAAGCGAAATCTGATATTTATATAAGCGACTCAAGAGCTCCAGTATATGTACTGCATTACACGATGTCCCGGATGTAACAGCCAGTGATCAATGAAACAGAACGAACTACTTTCTCCGAGAGATATTATCAGATCTGCTAATACTTGCATATGACTTGATTTGTGTAAATATTGAGAGTTTCTATTTAAAATAATAAATATCTACAGTAATTACGTGAAATGCTTGAAAGGTTTTAATTGGGTTTACTAAACGTTTTCATTTACTTGTATTTTACATGAAACAATCATCGTGCTATTGATGTTAAACGTAACTTGCTCGACTTTGTTTCAATGCCGCTATGATGGGCTTTCGTGACGTCGTTTTTGACGTTTCTTTGAATCAGTTTTACAGAATTCAAAACAAAACTTGACGCGAAATCCTTCACGTCATTTATTTTCACTATTGCAGAATTCAAACACAAACTGATTAGAATTAAATAAGATTTTATGAGAACGTACTAGTAGTAATTGGCGACACTCGACAGATTAATGAAACAGTAGAACAATATCTTGTGGCCGGAACTTCCCACCACTGGGATAGTCTAATAACCTTTTAGATGGCGTCTCACACACAAACAGATGTTACATATATTTGAGTAAATTATATTTGGTAAGTTAAGAGAAATTTGTCAGTTTACATAAAGAACGTTACTTTACTTAGCTTACGGGATTATCTCGTTTTTAATAAAGAGCACTAAAATCAAATCCAGAGTCATATAATTCCGCAGATGAGTGTTATGAACACTATTTTGCGTACGCGTACCAAAAGGGCTACCTGGTCAATAAGTACAGTTCATTTTTTTATGGTTTTTAAATTACACAACACCGAAGTGGAATTTTAACTATCGTTACACAGATGTAATAGTTATTTATTAGTAACAAATGATTACTAATTTATTAATAATGCATTAGCATTATTACTTGACTTACTATTACTAAGAGATAC
The DNA here is from genome assembly GCF_054136105.1 of Typopeltis vanoorti. Taxonomy (NCBI): domain Eukaryota; kingdom Metazoa; phylum Arthropoda; class Arachnida; order Uropygi; family Thelyphonidae; genus Typopeltis; species Typopeltis vanoorti. The sequence continues at coordinate 56,692,256 of NC_143553.1, forward strand.
CTCCAAAGTATCAGGGACTCATCGAGGGAGGTCGCGCACCAGCTATCATTCTTATTCTTGAATTCATTCACACTGTTTCCACACACAACATCTAAAGGCAATCAATTCTAATCATGAGAGAAAAATCTAGATCTCTTCCCCTTCTTAGCGGCATTCATTTTCAGCTTCCAAGGATGCCCTCTTGTTCTTTTCTCGCCCTCCATAAATTGAAAAATTCAATCAGATGAAATCCTGTGTGACCCTTTCAGAAGTTTGTAAGTCTCAATCATATCACCCCTCTTTCTCCTTTCTGCTAGTGTCTGCAAATTCTCAGTCTGTCTTCATAATTAGTATTCCACAATCCTGATATCATTTTAACACTCTCTCCACGATATCAAAATCACAATGGAGACCAGACCTGAGCATAATAGTCCAAGTGAGGTCTCATTAAGGCCTTGTAAAGAGACATATTTTTCTTTACAAGTGAATGTTCGTTTCAGCATTGCTATTATCTTTTGAGCTGTATTTGCAATCTTTGCTACATGGCTCTGAACTCCATCTTCCTATCTATTAACACTCCAAGATCCCTAGCCTGAATAGCTTCTTCTAGCATAATCTCACCAATATAATATGATATTGGATATATAATCATGCAGAATTGTGAATGCCTTTACATTTACAGACATTGAATTGACACCCATTTTCCCATGCCCACAATTCCAGCCTATTCAAATCATTCTGCAAAGACTGCTGATCACCAGCATTCCTCATTACCTTACCTATCTTTTCATGTCGCTTGTCACATCCTTCCCAATATCATTAATGAACAGATTGAATAACAGTGGATCAAGCACTGATCCTTGTGGTACACCACTGTGTTAATTTGAACCTTGCAGACTCGGATACCCCGTATGCAACTTTTTGATATCTGTCAGTCAACCATCCTCTTATCCATGCTAATATTCTATAAACCAAACCCATTTTCTCCAATTTATGCAACAGTCTACCATGCTGTGCTCTGTCAAAATCCAAAATTATCATGGTGTATTCATTCCTCTTGTCTAGTTGAATGTTAACATTGTTATAGAATGTGAGAAAGTTGCTAAAACATGACCTTCCATTAGTAAACCCGTTGCTCATTGCAAAGTAGAGATTCACTGTCAACCCATTTCTGAATGCGAGCCCTAACAATTTTTAATAAAATCATCACCGCCACCCCTGAGATACTGACTGGTCAATTGGATACATCGATCTTTGCACCACCCTTGTACAATGGAATTACCATGCATTATTTCCATTCCTGCGGAATCTTCCATGTTCTGAGACTTATATTAAGCAGCCTAGTCAAAGGAATAGCCAGTTCATCCGAACACTCGTTTAACATGTGTTGATATCCCATCAGTCCCTATTACTGAATTCTTATTCAGTTTGTGCAACAGCTCTGATACCTACTCTTCATCTAGTGAAGAGGTAACAGTGAGCTCAATGTTGCCTACAACAGGTTTATAGCTTTTAACAAAATGGGCACTCATTAGTTGAACAACCTCTTCTGCATCTCCTACCCTCACGCCATCTGGATTTATAAGAGTTATTCTTTCATATTCATTCTTTCGTTTACTTGCAGCATATCGATAGAATTCTTGTGGGTTGTCTTTAGCACGCAGAGCCAGTTTTTTTTCATAATGAGACTTAGCTTTCCGTACAACGGTTGTGACTATTCTAGCCTGCTGCTTATAATTTTCATGAGGGACATCATCCTTATGCACACGGCATTCCTTCCACATCAACATTTTATTATGAATCTCGTACTTAATAACATTACACATCCATTTGACTCCTACTCTATTTATTCTTCGAATTCTCTGAACACATTCTGATATCGCATCATTTAAGTATTGTTTAAACGCTTCTCATGCACTGTCCATATTCTTCACATCCATCAACCGATCCAATTCCACTGAACTCAGTATACTCCTCAGTTTTTGTTCATAATTAACTGCTTTGTAGTTCAGCATGTAACCTTTTCTGAATGGAACATTCATAAACTTAGTCAATTCCCAAGTGAGTCCGCATGATCACTGTCACCAACCGGAGACAGAATAGTTAAGTCTTTAACTGAAACGCCCTCTGACACTATAATCAAATCCAACACTCTTTGACCTCAAGTTCCTTCTGTCACAAGCGGCTTGAGGAAGTTGTCCCGCAATAGCTTAATAAATGCATTTTCATTCTTCTCATGAGATTCTACTGCTGCCCAATCAATATTTGAATAATTAAAGTCTCCCATTATGATTACTCTTTTCGAGCTAATCTTTTCTATTTGGTGATGCATGTCTTCATCACCAGCAACCGTTCTACCAGGTCTGTAATAACACCCCACTATGTAATTGATCTTATTAGCTTCTACCTCACACCAGACGGCTTCGAACTCACTGCCACATGAAATACTATTAGTAGTAGTACTACACTCATAGGTGTCAACTCTAACTGGATTCAAGTCATCCGATATCATTAGCAGCACGTCCCCTCTCCTCCTCTTCTAACCTCTGTCTTCCTAAAAATACTGTACCCTTGACACTCGATACCAGTTAGTAGGTCTGGTTCTGATAGCCACGTGTCACTAATACCTACAATCTGAGGTTTCAACATATTGACTAAGGCTACCCCTTTGTTTCTGATACTCCTAGCATTCGTGCACAGACATAATAATCTACTTGCTTGTTCTTTTGTATTGTCTTGTCTGAAGTCTGCATGACACAGCTGGCCAACTTGCAGATCTCGATTCTTCTCTAGTGCCTTATACATGTAGGCATCATTGCACACGTTTGATGGGTCAGAACCGGACGAACACAAAGTCGAAATCGTTCACTCCTCGTCAGCATTTCCATGACTTTGTCATGGAAATGCTGACGAGGAGTGAACGATTTCGACTTTGTGAACGACAGGTCACGAGTGAACGACATGTCAACACAGTTATATAACATTGTCTCTCTTACACTCACATTCTCACCATTCCTCCCTTTATAATTTAGTTTCCCTGACTCTCAGTGTTAGTTCTCATACCAGTTATTAGTTTTTCTAGACTCGTGATACCAAAAGCATTCAGGTATAGGCCGTCCCTCTTATACAAATCCAATCTTCCCTCAAACTCACGCCACACATCCAAAAACTCGCATTCATTCATTCCTTCTACACAGCTTACGCATCGAATCATTTACCTTTTATACTTCGATTGTTTGACCTATTATACTAGATATATGTATATTTCGAATGCAATATAATGAATAAACCGAAGTTTCTTATATCTAAAGACTGGACCTGTATATAAAATCGATAGTCTATCGATGTCAGATCATATTTGTTTCTCTGAATTGTCAGAATTTATTTCTTTCATTCTAATTTTAGTTGATGCTAGGTTTGGCCAATATAAGATCTGTTGAAATTGCATTACAATTTTCAGAAATATGAATAATAAAAAAAATGCAGGAGTATTTTTGTCCCGTTACTTGAGTTCATCTTCATGTTTTGCTTGTTGAGAATGTCATAATTATTACTCTCAGTTAGATTGCTTATGTAATCGAGCGACTGTTCGTCTTATCAAGAATATTGTTCTTTACTGAATCGTGATTGATTGAATATAACAGTGCATTTTATATTCTTTCTGGAGCTATGCTAAACGTTGCTTTTCATTTGTTAACTCTGACACAACACTCGCGAAGAAGCCATCCAATAACATTAAAATGTAATTAGTTTACTTAAAACTAACAACCTGCTACTAGCAGGTTGAGAGCGGATGTATATTCTGATGACTTACAAAGAAAACCTATCGTTGCCATAAACACTGAAGTATGACGTCACATCTGTGTTGGTCGACAAACAAACAAAAAATTTATTATATAAAGAACTATATTCTTAACATATCAATTGCCCTCTTTTATATATTGAAAGCGGTACGGGTCAATTTTATTTGAATAAATATGAAAGATCTATATTATCCTTGAACACGACTTGCTGAAAATGCCAAGATAATATAATTGTTTTCTGAGACAAACAAAAAGCATTCAAAACGTGAATTTTAAAATCACCTATCATTCACATGACGATGAATTTGTTCTTCCCTTGAACCACAAACTGATCGTTGAGGATTTTACTTTTTTTCTGCGCCGGTGTTAAAAACAAAACTTAGCGCGCGTCCACAAGGATGCTGCTGTGTGCTCAATGTTATTTCCCAAGGAGGTATGTTTTCAAAACTGGAAAAAAGGTAGTCTCGTTAATAAGTCTTTTGGGATACCAATAAGTTGATTGGCTTACTTGAAAAAACACAAAACGTGTTGTGGGACCATTACGGATAACAAGCTACAGCATTTGGCGTTTAACCTGTCCACAGTAGTTGCAACGTATTGCTAAAACAACATCTATTAAGTGTGTGCTTTAGCGAATAGAATAAATAGTGTCGATAATAAGAAACAATGAACTACATACACAAACGGTCAGGGACGTAAGTTTAAATGAAAGAGCAAGGATTTTCCATTAGATCTCAAGGAAAAAACTGCTTTACTTCACAATCTCAAGAAATACAAAAAAAAAAAATCAAAGATGAGAAATAACACTAAAGCCGTTTATTTATGTACTGAAATACATCCAACTTATACAAATGACATATAAAAATTGAAATGGTAAAAATTCTAAAATATGTTTAGAACATTATTATTTTAATTTTTATTTGTAATCTTATTTTTAATTAATTTTATTAAAATTTTGTACTTTAAAAGGTCTTGAATAGATAGATTTCACTCTTTACATGATAACTTATATTTATATCTACTAGATGGCATAGTAGTAGTAGAATATGTTTCCGCTATTGTTTGAAAGATATTGTTAATATCTTTCAAACAATAGCGGAAAGAAATTGTTAATAAAGCTTTTTTATTATTAACTTGAAGCTCTATTTAAAAGACTTTTCTATGCTGATAATTAGCAATCGCTTCACTTAATTCAATTGTAGTTTCATATTTTTGTCCATATCTTTCATGCGTTAAAGACTGGAAACAAAGCTCATTCTGCCAATTAGATAGAACTGTAACAAAGATTCCATTGAGACCTAAGAAACATTCAAATTCTGAAAGTATCTTCGTCTGTCGTACTGGCTGTCGACTAACTTTGTTAATATGTAAAATTAATTGAAAACTAACTTAATTCTCTTGTCTAAACTTTGAAAATATCCTGCTGTTCAATAATTGATCTTCATTTCGTTGTTCAACTTTCCCAATTTCGTTTCAGTCTTTGTTTTCTTTCAGGAGTAGCTTAGACAGTTCGTTATTCCCTCAACATACGCATTATGAGTAAATAAGTGAATTTCTGTGTGTTATTAATAATACTGAAGTAAAGTGGTGTTTAACTAGAAATGTTTTATTGGAATTCCGCCCATAAAAGGTTAAAATCTTATGGCATATGGTTTAAAATCAGACCATTTTAATAACAAAAATAAGCAAAACAATGAAACTTTACATTACGGTACTGTATCTGTAATACATAAGCCAAGTACGCACAACATTCATTTGTTTTAATGACGTCATTGCACAACAATGCTCTTGGAAACGAATCTTTCTTGTGTGATGGGCTGCAATCATTTTCTTGTTTTCCATTTTTGTCACTGTTAGATTTGTACTGTAATTAATCATACAATGGCTAGTTTTAAATACTATATTTAAAACTACGGACTGTCGAGAATATAAGAGCGTACATGACGATGGAATTTAGTGTATAACTTGAGAAATAGTGTCTTACAGATCAACGGAACCTTTATAACAGGGATGTACAAACTTGTTAAGGCCGAGGGCCGCATAGTTCCACTGTTACTTATGGGAGGGCCGCCAAAAAAAAACTTGAACGTTATCTACCATGTATTGCTTATTTTATTTATATCATAATTGTTACAAAAAAAGGTAATAAAAAGTAAGTGAATTTATTATTTGATGCGTGACATTGCATTGATTTGACAATTGTTTTGATATTTGGTTCGAGTTTTGTAGTAGCCAACCGCAAAATTGATTCTAAATTTTCATCAGTCAAGCGGTTCCTATTTTTCGATTTGTTAATATTCATGACTGAAAAAGTTTGTTCACAAATATATGTTGAGCCAAAGAGGCTTTCACATTTTAATGCATTACTAGCAACCGTTTATAATTGTTTTTATCGATACAACGATAAAAGTTTAATAAATTGCCTTCGTTAAATTTATTTCGCAGGCTCTCGTCGTTTAGAATGTCGATGAGTTCAAGCTGTACTGATTCGGGTGCATTTTCGGGCAAAATGGCAAAAGGATTGCTAAATAAATCTAGCAACGGTTTCATTTTTTTTAAATCAGAAAACCGATTCTTGAAGGCTGATATCAAGTTATCAATCTTTACAACATACACAGTTTTGAAGTTGACATTGAACTTTTCAGAAACTTTCTTATAATTAGGAAAATGGATGTAATTCCCTGACTTCAGTTGGATTTGAAATAGATTTGACTTGCGCAGAAAAGACAAAATGTGGCCGTAAAGTTGAGTAACCAATTGATCTTTGCCATGAAGTTGCGTGTTTAACGTATTTAAATGATTAGTAATGTCAACCAGAAAGGCTAAGTCACATAACCAATCCGGAGTTTTTATGTCAGGGACGTTTTTGTTTTTTTTCAGTCATGAAGATTTCAATTTCATCAATTAAATTTAGGAACCGCTCCAATGTTTGTCCACGACTTAGCCACCTCACTTCTGTGTAAAACATTAAGTCACCATATTCACTTTCAATGTCTTCAAGAAACTTTTTAAATTGTCGGTGATTAAGGCCACGGGATTTTATAAAATTAATCGTTGAATCCACAACTTTCACGACATGTTCAAATCCAAGTTTCTTAGGGCACAAGCTCTCCTGGTGGATTATACAGTGGAATTGTATCAATTCATCGTCGTGCCATCCCAAATGCTGTTTCAATAATGTTACTAATCCAGAATTAGCTCCTATCATGGAAGGAGCTCCGTCAGTCGTGATACCTGATAATTTTGTCAGATCTAAATCGATTTTGGAACACTGTTCCAAAAGCCCAGTGACCATGCCATTACCTTTCGTTTGATCTGACAATGAACTCGTTCCACTCAGCTCCTCACTTACCTCAAACTCTTGCGTTACTTCCACAACTGGGCTGTGGAAGTAATGTTAGTTGATTCATCAATAGCTAATGAAAAATAGGCAAATTTCTTTGAATAAGATGTTAATTGGTCCTTTACATTTTCCGACATTGCAGTAATTCTTCTTTGCACAGTCATCCTGTTTAACTGAATTTTCTCAACATTTTTGGCTGATTCAGGACAAATTTTTAGCAGCTATCTCAAGGCAATCTTTAATTAAATCTCCATCTGTAAATGGTCGGCACCTTTTTGCTATAAGGCGAGATAATTCAAAACTTATTTCTGTTGCGATTTCCGAATCTTGAATAGGTTTTGTAAACATCACTTGCTGACCTGTCAATTCTCGTTTCAAAAATGAAATCTTTTGTTTACGTAGTTCTTCGGATAGATTTGAAAATGTAGAATGCAGACTCTCATAGTGTCTCCTTATATTGCATTCTTTTGGTATGGCTACAGCACTTTTGCAAATCAAGCACACGATATTATTAAACGACTGCACAAAACCCTATTTTTCGGTCCAGCTATCATGAAACTGCCGTTTTTCATCCTGTAGTTTGCGTTTCCTACTTGGCCCTGCTTTATCCATTGTAGAATTTATTTTTTGCCGTTTCCTAGGGGTGATAATTAATTGTAGCAACCGCACCTACGAAACCAAAATACTCATATTGCAAATAGACGAATTATAAAATTTGTTAACATTATTACTAACCGATTATCGTAAGTAGACAGGCAATCGTGACGTCACAGCTACTTTGCTTTGCGCATGTACCATTTTTAAAAATTACCTATCGTGTAACTTGTTAAAGTTAAAATAATACACGATAAAGCGGACCGCCAGCAAATCAACGGAGGGCCACGGTCTGTACATCCCTACTTTATAATCACACTGGGCGCCTATTATTAGAAAAAAAAAATATGGTATGGGCTTCGATCTTTGGATAATGAATAGGAATGAGTTTATTTAAATCAGTAAATCAATTTAAACATTGGAATAGAATCCGCAGATATACACTGATATTTTAAAGCTGAAAAACAAACCTGGAAATTTTATGTTCCTGTAAAATAAATATAACAAAGACAGTGGAATTCAATGATTTTTACGCTTCGGTAGATCAATTGCTGCGTCATGTTTTTGGACGCTGGTGGCAGGTAGTTCAGTCACGTTCCCTTTACAAACCCTATACGTACGGAAGAAACTTCTACAAACTACGAAAGTTACTTCTATTAGCACAAGCAAGAAAAACGTGCCTGGGAGGGGAATCCTTAGGATGATTGAAAAAAGTTATTTCTTTCTATGACGCACAGTTTTTGAGACGCATTTCGGGCAAAGTGGTGACGGGACCTTTTATGATAAGCAGAAGTAATGGGATAACATTGTCGACACGTGCAAGTGAGTTTCTCAATCGTTTAAATGGAAAAATTCAGAACTCTGTTAGCTGCAGTGGGTCGTAATAAGGGAGACCATTTAACACAATTGGGTATCACAAGATTTCTCCCTTCCGTCTAACGTCAAAGAAATGGAATCTTGTCTAGAATCCGATTAACTATTTTTCCGATTACTTAACTAGTCTTATGTGGACGTGGAGGGAGGATTTTTTTAGGGAAACTCTGGTGTTTACTCCTGTAAGACAAATCAGCCGCAGATCACAGTTTACTGTTGCATACTATCCTCGTGATGGTAATTACGTTTTTCGATTCAATGGAGCCCTAGATATTTAATTAAATTATAAATGAATTTTATCTTTTAAAATTTATAAATTCACTTGCAGTTTTAAAAATTTTAAATAGGTTTTTGACTTCTTTGTAGTATTTCATTTAATTAATCTGACACGAAGATCCCAAATTTGACGATTAATCATTTCTTATTCATTCCACCTATTTTTAATCATCGTTAGGTCCTGCGTCGAGTGAATTTTTCCCTTGTCATTTATTCTTATTACTTACCATTTAAAAGGTCCTCCTCCTCTTCCGATATTAGCATAAAGTCAACTCAGCTATGAAGGTTCGAGTAACTGATATGAAGCCAACATTAAATTTGATACACTTTTGAGCAAAATGACGCCAAAAGAGACTTACATAATGTTTAACTGATTCCTATTCGTCACTAGGTGTAATAAAATCAGAATACATAAAAGCAGTCATGGTATTGCGAACACAAGAACAATAAATATGACTGATAACGAAAAACTACTGTGATAAAAGTTGAATGCAGAGAATGCCCTTTAGAAGAGCACTTTATTATCTCAATTTCCGTCAAAGTGCAATAAAGATAAACAGTAGTTGACTATTGTGGAAGAAAATCCACCAGAGTTGGTATTCTTTGTCGGAATTGGTCCATAAAAGCAAAATTATCAAGATATTCTACAAAACATCACTCATAAAAGTTTGAAGAACTGCAGAGAACGAAAAAGATCAGAGTAAAGAAAAGGAATCCAGAAAATGTTGCTAAATTACAAAAGACGAAAAATTGAAACATTATATTGGAATAAGAATACAGAAATAATGGAAGAGAGAAAAACAGTGTAAAACGGGAAATTGCGGAAATTTGCTTTATAGTTCCTCCCCCGGGAAAAACTCATTATTTTTCACCTCCCCTCCCTTGCGAATTGTTGTTTAACCATTTAACCACTCAGAGCTAATCTCTAGGGCTCCCCTGCATTGCGGAGACGTTCGGTATGGTAAGAAACGTATTGAAAACCAGCCTGCACATAGGAAGCAACGAAAATAGTAGCAGTGAGAATTGAAATTACTAAAGCTCTTAGTAAGAGTGACTAGAAAAGAGTACGAAAAATATAGAAAGACCCCCCAGATAATTGGTAAAAAAAAACTGTATTCTGGTACTATCTATAAGCAGATGCAGTATCTCTTGAAGCGCTGAAAGTTGAGAGCTACAAATGAGCGTATTTGTTAAAATAATAATAGATACAAAATAGAACACCATTTACGCATAGGTTTTTCACATAATACCATCTGTAGTACAAGACTATTGTTTAGAGGACTGAACACAAAACCTTGACTCCTTATATTCGATGGGAATTATAGACGCTCTACTTCCATAGTCGTCTCTTTCCCGAAATGCAAAATAATGGTTACATTACTAACAATTAATCTTTTTTGCTTCCATTCTGGTGACTGCTAAATGCATTGTTTTTCATCAAACTTCAACTCGCCGTGTATGCAATGCCAACGACCATATATTGGAACATCTATGCATAGATATATGCAAATATAGTTGATATCTAGAGAGAATATTAAAATAGTGTGTATATAAATGGAATTCGTTGTTTGTACGAACATTTGGTCGACAAGAATCATGGCAGTAACGCCAGGTTTAATACAAAGAGGCTAAAGTCTCCTTATGACATTACAAAATATATTTTTAATCCTGTCTTTAATGGATCGCTTGATAAAATCAAACCAGGCTAATAATATTTCTCCACTATACATCTAAAGATTCATTTGGCATTGCAGTATAATCAATAGTAGGGAACGTGTAGTCATATCATGGTGCTGACGGAATATAACGTGTGGTATTATTTTGATAACTTTCCACATAAAATAAATGATCCATGAAAGGGTTCTATAAATAATACTTAATCTTACTCTCTTACAAAGAAAGTTTGGCCTTCATTACAATTCTAAACCCAGTGAGGCAGACCTTTTCGTGCTCTATTTATCCATGCAGACAGGCGTAGTGTGATCAGCTATAATTTATTTTTATATCTGTCTTAAAATACGTATGATTCTTATAATCTTAGTTGTTATCTGCGAATTTCTGGGAATTTAAGACGGTACTTGTTATTGTGAATTCCTTCTTTAATATATTTTGCTATCTACAATTTATTTCCAGTCTTGAAATGGTTTTCAGCACCAAAAATCATTTTCTCCTGATCGACGTTCTATTGGGATAAGACAATACGATTTGGTGGATAAATTTAGAAACACTTATAAAATGCTGGTAATAATTCAGATTAGACTCCGCGATATTTTACAGTTGATGAAACGTTATCTAAAATATCCCTTCGTGTGATATTTATAAATCTACATGTCAGCTTCGTAATCTTTCGTTATAATTTCTTTCAAAAGGAACAATGAAAAACAATTCATATAATTAAATTATTTTATTACAGAACACTTGTTTTAATACATTTCTTTTCATCATTGTTAATATCTGACTAATAAAATTCTGTTCAACTCTGCACTGCGCAACTTTTTTTTCTGTTATATATCTGTTGTTTAAAAAATACGCGCCCTCTAATGGACTTTTTGTGAACAATATCAGTATTAAATACACGGAAATTTTTTTTGTGTTCAAACGCTATGAATGGACTTTATTTTTTAATAGTTTGCTGGAATAGTTGCATTATAATTTAAAACGTATTATTGTTATTAAATATTATAAAGAAAAATGATTGTATCTTTTAAATGAATTCAGAATTTTTAAAATAATTTATAGTTTTAAGAAATTATTTTAAGAAAATCTAGATTTATTCAAAATACATTTTTTATTTTTAAAATGATTTACTTTGAAATGAGAATAAGGTGTTTTTAAAAAATATTTTTTACCAAGATTCTCTGGTCTTAGTAATATTCTCAATAGTAGTTTTAGAATTTTCGAATAATCATGTGATAAGACAGCGAATAAAATAAGATGTATCTATTCATTCCAACCAAAAGTCATTGATATTCTTCCGTTTTCAATAAAATGGATGCCACTGCTTCATATGAAAATTTTATGTTATAAAAGAGAGATCAAAATGATTCTTGCTACCGATTAGCATGAGAATAGTTACCGCAACTGCAGAAATTTGCCAGATACCTTTAAGAAAAATTAGTATCTTCGATTGGACACAGCAGTTGATCATTCTACGTCTACAACTATTTTGAATAGTCTATGAGGAGTCACGTGTCATCTCCATCCAGCAGGGTGGATATGACACGTGACTATCCAGCATCTAATCTCGTTCATCTCGCAGTGAGTATCTTATGACTGGAGATGTTCACGAGGCAGTTAATTGGGGAAATAAAAACTTACTATATGGAAGACATGTTATTTTAAACAGGTTTTTCAGTCTTATCAAATGAGCTGATAGCATCTCACTCAAACAGTGGGTTCAAATCCACTGTAGCACGGAGATTTGTGGTGACTATTAGGTAGCAGGTGATTTTTCATCGCCTACTAGGGAAATATCACCCTCCGATAATGGAGGTTTGAAGTGACCTAAGAGAGTACAATTTTAGCCCGTCGAGCTGGGTTTTTTTTAATTATTATTATTTAGAGAGATCTCCGGAGAAGTCAGAAACTCATCGAGGGCGGCCACTGAATTCGTTCACGCTGCTTGCGCACACAATATCTAATGGCAATCCATTCTAATCATGAGAGAAAAATTTAGATCTCACCCCCTTCTTAGCGGCATTCATTCTCAGATTCCCCGGACACTTCTCTTGTTGCCTAGTGTCAGTACTCTACAAATTCTCAATCTATCTTCCCAATCAGTTATACACAATCCTGTTATCACTTTAACACTTTCCGCTGTATCAGAATCGCAACGGAATCCAGTAGACCAAACCTGCGCACAATAGTCTAAGTGATATCTTGTCAAGTCCTTGTAAAGAAGCAAAATTATATCTTTACAAGTCAATGTAAAAGTCGTTTCAGCATTGCAATTATCTTTTCCGTTGTATTTGCAATCTTTGCCACATGGCTCCTAAACTTCAACTTCCTATCAATTAACACCCCAAGATCCCTATCCTCATCAGTTTCTTCTAGCATAATCCCACCAATATAATAAGACATTGGATATCTAATCACGCCAAAGCGAATGGCTTTACATTTACTGACATCCATTTTCCCATGCCCACAGTTCCAGCCTATCTATTCAAATCATTCTGCAAGTTCTGCATATCAGCAGCATTCCTGATTACCCTACCTATCTTTGCATCATCAGCAAATAACTAACTGTATGTCGCTTGTCAAATCCTTCCCAATAAAATTAATATACAGATTGAATACAGTGGACCAAGAACTGAACCTTGTGGTACACCACTCGTTACCTTGAATTTTGCAGACTCACATCCCCTGTATATTACTTTTTAATATATCAGTTAAGCGTCCTCTTATCCATGCTATTTGATAATCCAAACCCATATTTTTCAGTTTATGCAACAGTCTTCCATGCTGTATTCTGTCAAAAGCCTTAACCAAATCCAAAAGTATCATGGTGTATTCATTCCTCTTGTCTAGTTCAGTGGTAACATTATCATAGAATGTGAGCAATTATATAACCTTTGACATACTAATTTTTTAACATGCGATAAGTTTGCAAACGTTCCTAAGTATTCATATAAAGATATCGGCACTAACAAAATAATAGACATTGAACAACTAAAAGAAGTGTGAATTCATTTCCATCAGTGCGAAATGTCAATTCGATTCACTTCAGCCTCTAAGGATGAAATTGGTGATTGGGTAGATAGTTAGCACTCGTTTTCCATTTCATCACGTGATTCATTTTGAATAAAGACAAAATTTTCAACGCTTTCTTTGTTTCTTTGTGCAATATTTACCATAGATAGATTGACAGTTGAAGAGCTTACAATATTCCTTTTTGCATAATCAGCAACTTTGTACACAACAAAATTCCATAAACGATTGTTTGTAGAAACTTAGTTTGTGGGGCGAAGAATGGCCAAAGGTTTTGTGGTACTCCCAGAATAGTAAAATATATCATTATGGTAAAAATTGAAAGTCTTTAGCTGTATATTTAGCCATCTTTCCGATCGTCGTTGACATAAGGATGAACATAATAGCCTTCTAATGTTCATCTGTGTATCGTTGAGATACGTAACGAAAAAGAAGGCTTCCAAATTTCATTTGGAACATTAATTAGATACATTTTCAGTGTCATCTTTGAAGTATAAAGTTAATATTTCAAGAGTTATCCGTTATTATTTATCATCTTTGCGCTGTTTGTTTCTTTACTATTAGGTGTAAGTCATTTAAAATCTCTGTTCTAATAATGTAATAAGGCTGGTTAAGCAGAGGTGGGGGGAGCATAGATGTATATACTTTGGTCCAAGAATTCTACAAGTATTCGGGACCTCAAGTTGCAATTTGTACATTTTATTCATTTACGTTTTAACATTAGTTTATTGCCATGAAATAGGATATCACTGTAGGTTTGTTCTGCAAGCGATGGATAGAAGTGCGTATAACTGTATTTTATGAATATTTTTATGCTTCCTCTTTTGTTGAGTTAATCCGTAGTAGGCTGTGCAGCTGCACAAGTAAACGAGCTAATATTTCTACTATAACTATTACAACAGAAACCTATCGCGTAGAGGCCTTTCCTTCCCAGTCGAGCCACCGTAGCTCAGTCGGTTTCGATGATGCCCTTGGGTTAGAAAGATCTAGGTTCGAATTCTATATCTTTCCGGGAGGGTTATTCCTCCTCCCAGAAGCTCGGATTGTTTTATCTCGCAAAGCAGGCAAACCAGTCACTTATAACACATGCAATTAACAGACATAACGCTGGCCTCGTAGCCTGAGTTGCTTCGGTAGATAATGTTCTGACCAGACGCTTGTGCAAGATAAGATCGTGCGAGAAAAAATTATTAACTGGCGACTTTTAATGTTTCTGGAGAGCAGCACCATTTTTCTAAGACACAATCTTCATTTCGATAACATCATTTTACACTAGGTTATTAAATCTTAGTGAAAACATCTATTAGAGAAGCTTTGCTAAAACAAGATCTTTTTTGTCTGTTTTCTGTGACATTGAAAACACGTATAATACACTTCCAGGTTTGGTGTATTGAATGAATTAGCCTCTCTTTATTAAAAACTTTACATCTAATTCATCTCCCAAGTTCGAGTTGGATCAATCCTCTCCCTATCCTTTCTCCAAAAAAAAGGATTCCCACAAAGTTATCTTTTCTCTGAGACGATTTGCTGTCCAAGTGAACTCGATAACAGAACAACTTTCTTTATCTGTAAGTATTGGCCTTTATATGGGTGACTTTACCGACTTTCCTCATTCTTGTAATATCAGAGAGAGAAATGCAGTTGTTGCAGCATGTCGTTGCCATCTTACAAAACAGGCAGTTGCGAATAGTTTAGTTGTTCGGCAAAGAGAACATCGTGCATTTTCCCGCACAATTGGTTCTCATCCTGACCCCACAATAACAAACGGTAATTCCAATTACAACAGAAGCAAAGTTATATCGAGCGCTATCATGTCCAGGCATGACTGTAGTCTGCCGTCTATGATTACACTTCCGCACTTCAATTCACCATCCGTCAATCAGAATTGCAATTGGAGCATTTCACTTATTTCTGATCTTTACTTCAAGGCAAATGAACTTCTTTTGTTGCTTCGCCATCGATAGCTGTCCTTGCTACGTGCGACCAAAATAAACTCACTGCGAGGTCCACCCCATGTGGCCAGTAAAAAATAATTTATAAAAAAATATAAATCCTTAGGCCCAACCACGCTACTAATATACTAGAGGTTTACAACATTTTGCCAGTGGGAGTCGAAATAAATAAAATATAAAATAATAGGCTATCGCCATGGCGCAGCTGCTTCTTTGTAGCATTCCCTTGGGCAAATTAAGAAAATGTTTCCTCCCTCCCTCTGACCAGCAGCTCTTTCAAACACAGAACAAAAATACTAGGATTTCTTACCGATCTAAAGTGGTTCAAAATGAGTCTCAAGTGGGTCTATTGATGCCTTTCCAGAAAGCATAACTACCCTGATTCCACTTGAATGCGGATTGCCATTCCTGTATACATACAATTAGACTGCTGAGCTGCATGCCATAAAGCTTGTGCTACGTTATAAAAGACGAAATGGTACAAAAGGTGCATTATTTACATCGACTCATTAAATTCTCTACAAGCCTCTGAAGCGTTTACTATACACTCACATCCAGTATTCTCTGATCAAACATCTCTTCCGTCAAATCTCGAGGCTTCTCTTGAGATGTTCGCCTGTGTTAGTTTGCAAATCACCTTGAAATCAAGGAATACAAGACTATTGATACTGCAGCTAAATCAGCTCGTCCTTTAAGATACCATCTGTCCCCAACATCGACCACAGGCAGATTATAAGACAAATTAATATCCTAGTAGCAATCATCATATAATAGAGAGAGAGAGAGAGAGAAATTACAGAGGATCATACTCATTTTACCCACCCCTTCCTTTTGTGGGACATCATGCCTATGTGTGAGTATTATTCATCTCATCTGTTTTAACAGTTAACCATATTTTTCTCATTATTTTATAACTTTTACCAATCTCTCCAATCTTATATCATATATATTTATAAAATAAATTTTATATTAATAAATTTCTGTAACATATTAATTTATATAAAATTCTTTAAAAATATTTACAATTTGTTGCAATATATAATTTAATATGATGCTTTTATAAATACACCTAAAAAAATTTTAAATACATATTACTTTGTCAAAAAACAGACCACTATTTTATAGTTTCTTTGCGCAAGCGTTGTATTTAAGTGCATGTTTAATCGGTTATATACGTTGAAAAAAGGGGAATTGTATTGTCTGTGAAGAAAGTAGAAAATAATATTTACGAAACCAATGATAAAACTACAGTTTGAAGAATTCTGAAAGGTGAAATTTTACACTTTTATTTTAGTAATTATTTTTAATGAAAGAAATGAGTGGGCTTTTTATCCCCAAACCATGATCATAGTAACAAACTCGTATTATTTCGCTTCGATTACAACTTGAAATTCACAAAACAAAAATTTAGATAATAATATTTAAAAAAAAAAAAAAAAAACATTTTAAAGAACCTTATGTATGTTTAAATCAAATGCCAGTTAACTAATTTCTTAAATTAAACATTAATTATTGATTTCAAATTGTATTAATTAACCAACATGTAATTCATTAATAAAGGACATCGTAAATTACTGTAAATTTTGAAAAGTTTAACAATTGCTTTCTGTAGAAACATTTCCATTAAAAAAAAACAATTACCTCAATATATTTTTCAAGTAGTACTATATTTTCACATTGTTTAATTAAAATATGGTTATATAAAAATGATTTCTGTAATCATTGAATTGATGCAAGAAACATTAAATGGATTTGAAATATAACGTGGATTGTCATTTAATTAATCTTCTACTACATCGGCTATCAGCATGACGATGATTTGTACCCTAATACGAAACAAAACTATTCGATGTCTCCTGGTTTCTTCAGTCCCAGTGCTTTGCTGCGCCGTTAATTTGTTACTGTCATTACATTACTGGCCATTCAAAAAGAATACGAGAAATGGTAATCGATCCACGTCCTAATATCTTAAGAAAAGCATTTAAATTAGCCTGTAATAATCAACAACAATACTGGTTAGATGGGTGAAGCAGTTATGCTTTTCATATTTCCCTTTATCTGCGTAGGGAAACTTGGGGGTGAGGAGGATTGTGAACTTTACGCTCGCCCTTTGGGGACTGTGGAGTTAACTGTGTTCACCTGGGAACAGGATTGTCTTGGGTCTTTTATGTTTACAGTGTTCGGATTCGTTGTAGTTGGTAGCTTGTCTGACTAGTGGGTTTGGGTGCGAGCTTGCGTTTGAGAACGTTTCAGCTAGGTCATGAAGGAGCGGAAAGATGTATGGGAGACCAGAATCCACCTGGAGTCGTCGGATTGTCAGGTGGGGCAGAGAGATCTTACTAGTATTGCCGTGTCGTCTGCATATAGGGCTGTGATGGTTGTCCTTAGGTTTCGTGAGATGTCTGCGACGTATGTTGCGAATAGTAGGAGGGCCAGCAGGGAGCCTTGTGGAATTCCTGCTAGGATTTTGCGCCTGGTTGAGACTGTTCCGTTGATTTTTTACCTGCATGGTTCTTTCGTAGAGGCATGCTTTTATTAATCTTATTATATTTATTGGCATATTTGCTTTTATGAGTTTGTAGAGAAGGCCTTGGTGCCAGATCTTGTCAAAGGCCTTAGCGACGTCTAGGAACACCTCGCTGGTGTGTAAATTCCAATTAAAATCCTCTTGTAATGTATTTATTCTACTATTCGCTGGATTTGCTTAGCTGTTCTCTTTTCGAAAGCGAAGTTGTTCATTTGGTATGACTCCTAGTTTATCTGCTGTTTTTTGTAATGTTGAGAGGATTACTCTTTCTGTGATCTTTCCTCGGTTGGATAGTAGACTGATGGGTCAGTAACTTTGGGAAAGCTGGCAGTCATTGCCTGACTATTTTTATGGGTATGATGTCGGCGGTTTTCCATGCTGTGGGAAAGTGCTGCATTCTTAATATTGCGTTTGTTATGTTGACTAGGTGCACTATAGCCTTTCGTGGAAGCAACTTTATAATTTTGTTGGTGATGTCATCTGGACCTGGGGCTTTTTTATTGTTGAGATGCTTTATGATGTTCTTTATTTCTGCTGGAGTAGTGGGGGTGATGTTTTCTGAGTTGTCCTTGGACGGCCTTAAGGTGAGTTTAACCTGCGGATGAACTTTGTAGATGAGGTAAATGTTGGTTTTCATATGATGGTCTACATCATTTTTTTTTTTCAGATTGTCCACAATAGCTTCGGCTTTTTCCATATCAGTGTGTGTGTGTGTGTGTGTGTGTGTGTGTGTGTGTGGGCAATACCGTGTATGGTCTGCATTGGGGGGGGGGGGGTACTTACGTTTAGTACGAAGGGTTCTCAGGAATTTCCAGATTGTATGATCCTCTGGATTGAATGCTGTTAGCTTGTTTTTCCATTTTTGATTTCTCTGGTTTTGAAGTGTTTCTCTGAATTGGCTGTTCACATTGTTTAGGATTTTTTTGTCTTATGGGGGTTGGGGTCTTGTGTTGTGGTGTCTCTTTCTGGCTTTGTTTTTTGTTCTAATTAGGTCCATGATGTCCTCTGGAAGCTGGCTGGTCATGTGGGTGATTGTAGTTTTGGTGACTGCTGCAAGCGCTTTGTTGATCTGATTTATTAAGTTATTCACAGATTCGTCTATCTCTTTTTTTTTTGTGGATGATGAGTGCTGGGCCGATGTGTTCTGGGAGAATTTTGGATAGCTTGTCCTATGCTATGAAGGAGTACGAGGGGCGGGGGGAAGAGGTGATCTTAAGTGCCTAGTTTAAGCAGAATGGTGTTGTAGGAGTTGCCGAGGGCATCACATCCGACTAGATCACTACAGACCTCACCTCATCAGTCAGGAGACTGAGCCTAATCAAGGTAAGCAGGATGTACCGATCATACAAAAAACCAATGCCACTAGTGCTGGTCGAAATTAACACCATCCTGCCAATTATAAAGGTTGCAGCTTCCATCCAAAAAATCGTGCGGCGTTAAGAATTACCCATTCCCTCAGTGCCACTCGAAGCAACCAGAGTGATCATCCCCCAATACAAAGAAGTCCAAACCCAATAACTCAGGAAAGAATCCAGTCTCCAATTAAAACCGCTGCAGAAGCAATGCGATCAAAGAGTACAGCTCCTAATGATCAAACGAGCCCCAACCCAGCAGTAATCTTGACTACCTCGTTAGCCACAATGCTCCATGAATTCAGTAAAACTAGCTCGTCACCATCATCTACAAAGAGATTCCTGCAAGGAACCCGCTCTATTCTGACATCCCTCAGTCATAAATAAAACCAAACTCCCTCCTGATCGCTGCCTGGAATGCCAACAAGATACTAGAGATGCAGGAGTTTGCACACAGACGCAATCCCGACATAATATTAATCAACGAAAAGCACCTCCGACCTGCAAGTAACCCAAAACTAAGAGGATACTCCTTGTATTGGACGGACAGACTCGGCAACAGAGGTGTCGGCACCGCACTCTACATCAAAATCTATCTAAACCACAATGCTATAACCAACCCTCAAACTACCAACCTGGAGGTAACCGGTATAGAGGTGCACACCAAAAATGCCGGCAGAATCAAAATATATGCAGCCTACAACTCACCAAGCAACCTGATGCGATGTCAGACTTCGACGCCATCCTTGACTCCACCATCATAGCAGGAAACTTAAATGGCAAGCACACAGCGTGGGTCAGCATCACAATCAACAAAAAATGGTCGCAGACTAAACAACTATACAACACAAAACTCAGTTGCAGCAGAAGGATCTACAGAACCCACCCATCACAGCTCTCATGACAGATCAGATGTATTAGACATTATTTTCAGAAACATCAGATATCGGTATAAATTAGAGACGATTAACGAGATATCACCATATTTAAAGGTAAAGCCGTCTCTAAAAATTCGGACGATCCCTAGGCCACTCAATCGAAAGACCGTCCATCTCAGCATTGGCTCCACTCAGTGATGGTCTTCCACCCACACACCACCACCACCGAGCAGAACCGCTCATATTCCGAAGAAAAGCATTCACCGACAAAGCCCCTCAGCGGGCCGTACCGGAGAACACTTTCCCCGGAGACTCAAATTGCTCCCTTAAGGGAAAAACCTTAAGAGACAAAAACCTTAACAGCAACAGCCGAACTTCAGTTAAACTTCATTGGTAGAGCATTGACATCCATTACCCTCCAAGGGTATTAATCACCGCAATATAAACTAGAGTCGATTAACGAGCAATCACAAAACTTAAACTAAAGTCGATTAACGAGCAATCACCAAACTAAAATAAGACGAATACAGCAGCACTATAAATTTCATATTAATAAATAAAAGGTATACTCTTAAAATTTTATTTATTATCTAAAATTTATATAAAAATTCAAAAATTCCAGGAATTTATTATTTATTATATAGATTATATTAATTTTGTATGATTTAATAAACTCAATGTTATACACTCGTGAACGTAAACAATGTTGGTGTCTGCATTTGTCATACACTGCAAAAGTTATATAAATAATGAAAAGATCTTTTTTGAACTGAAGCCTCTTAGCTGTTCTTTTTTGATAATTGCGATTTATAACTATTTCCTCGAAATATTTTGAAATATTTTTGTTATATGCCTTTGTTTCATTTATAATACAATATAATGCATAGAATGCACAGTTTTGTTTATTATATAGAATTAAATAGTTATATAGAATTAAATAATTCTATATAAATAATTATATAGAATTATTTACTTATAGAATATGCTATTATATAGAATAATAGCATATTCTATAAGTATAACAACTGCACATAGCGCCCTCTATTATCATGAGGATTAATTTTAGACCAAGTGGATAACCAAGCAAATTATTAATTTCTATTCTATTTTTGTACAGTAAAACCTCGATTTAACGGACTTCGGATTTAACGGACAAAATTTCTGGTCCGTATGTCACATGTGAAAATTAACACCCTGTTAATTTTAAAATGCTTTTAACCAAGGTTTGCTTATAATTAAATTAACAGGTTATATTTGTTATTAATTTCCTTTTATTTTTAACAACTTCTGCCGAATAGGCCATATGTTGAAAAAACACTGTAGTAATTTAGCCGACATAAATGAGTCACCGCTCATAAAACATGTTCGGCGAATGATTAGGACGTGAACACACCAATCGCACTGTAATCGGTTCTTTTGTCGATTGGCCTTATAAGGACTGACTTAAAGGTGCGAAGCAAGAATGCTTTTCATCTTCCCCGTTATCTATAGAGGACAGTGTAGGAATAAGGTGTTATTGAGCTATTAAAGCCCAGATCATGGCAATAGGGTAACAGCAATAGCCAAGCCTCAGTTAAAACTTCATTGGCTACAGCATTGCCAATGAAGTTTTAAATGATTACCCTCCAAGCGTGACTTTCTGCGGCAGTTTAAATACACACATATTCGTAATTTTAGGATGTTAATTATAAAAAAAAAACAGCATAATTAGAAAGTTCAAAAAAAAAAAAAAACATTATAGTCTTTTTCAAAACATGATTACCTGAACCAAGAGCCTCAACATAGAACATTAACTTATCTAAAATTGTGAAAATTGTGTTAAAAATTGTAAAACAAATCTTTGCATATTTTCGTTAATGTAGTAGGGAGGTTGTAGATATAAAATTATTTCAATATTTGTTCGTCGTCTTAATATTTGTTACAAACCTTAATAGGATTAGGTCATGAATGTAACTCGTAGAATAATTGGACAAACTTGAACACTAAGTAGAACAAGATTCTCATGGAATAAACTTGTACAGTTTGCCTTATTCCAACACTTGACAACATCGTTTGATGTTCGTATTCTACATCTACTTTCTACACCTTGATTACGCCAGCTATGAAATAAGTTCCTTTGCTAATCTAGCGAATAGTACGTGTGTGTACGTGTAGAGAGAACAATATCGCAACCGATTTACCAATTTGCTAGATGACAGCTGTTACATGTTTATGCTAAATTGTTTAATAATCCGAATCTAGTACTGACAAATATCCTAATATCGAAAGCATGACTATGGAACTGTAAACAGCTTACGGTGATCTAATACCTCGTAATTGTAGGGAACAGTTCAAACTTTGTATATCTTAGTATACCTAGTAGTAGAATACGAATATTCAGATGTTTTTTATGCCAAGGAAATGTGTAAAGATTAAACAAAGGATCCATTCGGTAATACAAATACCAAGCCAGTCGCTAAAGATGTGACCAGCATAATAAATTACTGAAATTTAAAATAATTGCAAGTGTACTTAATTATGTTTAACTTAATTCTCTCTGTATAGTAGATATTTCCATTCTTCAAAGAGCAGGGGTGAGTTTAGCGTCATTTGAATTTAAAACTAATTAAAATAAATTGCCTTAACAATTTCCTTTAGAACCCATAAAGCTAGACTAGGTGATTTAACGGAAGGTTACGTAGCTTTTAAGAAATGCGAGGAAATATTTGGAAAATAAGATTTGTAGCTTCAGAATTACTTCGTTGTAATTATTTTTACTTGAATCAGTTTGAGAATAAAACACTTAATAAAGTTGCTACCACGTTTTGCGTTTACTGGGGGGGGGTGTGGATTGAAAATGATAATGAAACCTACACTATAATGCGTTCAAAAGTTCTTGACACGGTCTTTGTTTACTGTAGCACACCTTTTATGTAAGACATTACGTTGTCTTTAGAGGTGACATGGGAAGGAAGCAGATAAACAATTCTATAAAGTCACCTTGACTTTCTACAAACGTTGCCAAAAAGAATGGTGACGATATTTTCATCTACATGTCAAGGATTATAGTCAGTTATCCCCCACATACGCGCGCACACACCAAACTTATCCTCTAAAGAAAACTTAAAATAGCTTCCTTGTAAGAAGGGAGACATATATTTAAAAAAAATGTCTTGGTGTTCAACAATGTAATGTCACGATAAGGTGGAAGCATTTTCAGTATCTCAACATTTGACACCACCACCATCTGTTTGTGAGAGATGATGGGTAAAGGACAGCGAGACCGTCAAATATCGTGCTATCATTCTGTAAACAGCTTACTGTGTGTGTGTGTGTGAGAGAGAGAGAGAGAGAGAGAGAGAGATGAACTTGGCAGATTAGTTTTGTTTCTGTTGTCACTAGCAGTAATGCAAATTTACTAATTTGATATTCTCATTAAAAACATAATCGTATGTCTTAAAAATAAGTTCTGATGATTAATAATCTGGCCCACCTTAAATGAACAAATATATTTGTTTCAAATAAACTCTTATCAGAGCATTAGCGGTGAGAAAAGTTTACGAACTTCTTACAAGAAAATAAAATTCAGATAAATTTTATTATAAAATAATAAATTTTCTGTTAGAGGTTGGGATCTTTATCCGATGATGCATAAGAGAGAATCATAAGATAATTCTCTCTTATGATTAACATTAAATAATACAATATGATAATATTGTGATGAGTTGTTTTGAATTTACAGCCCAGACAACTTGGGCTATGAAGCCAAAGCCAATGTATTGTCTGTTAATTATGTGTGCTTAATGACCCGTTTGTCTTTTGGGTGATGAAAAATCCGAGTTTTCGGGAAGAAAATCTTGCTAGTCCTCGTATGAGACCGACTAACCTCCTCTTCACCTTCAGTTGAAACGTCTTTATAAAAATTCTTTGCGGTAGTGATCTGGGGTAAAACCTATATGCAATTAGGGCACATCAATTGATTTGAATTATACATTTAGATTTAGTTTGGATAAAAAAGAATTTGTAATAAAATATCTAAATAGAGAACACAGGGGCCCATTTCGTCTCTTTGTTTTTAAAGTCGACGGTGTTTGTGCAAGCAAAGAGGCGAGTAAACACATAAACAATACAAATGAAACACTGCTTGTTTTATCTTGCCACTAATAAATCTCAATGTTTGTTGCACGTTATTTGAATTATTTATGAGGATACTTATAATACGCAGTGTTTGGAATCTATTCAGATCATTTATGATTAGTCACAATGTCTGAAAGAATTTTATGTTATTCTATGACGAACATTAAGTCCGTCTATCTAGAATGAATTTCATGATCTGAACGGACATCTATAAAGCCGCATCCACTAGCCATCTATAGTAATCCTAATGATCTCCTCTGTGAGAAAGTCAGCTTATCCAATGCTCTATAAATATTCAAAACAACACGGAAACATTAAATCACAGAACTCGCATTTCCTGTTCTATTCTCACACTTTCACAGGATTCGGCATGTTGATTTGCGAGCCAGCAGGAACAGATGTGCAAATAGAAACAGCACGTAATGTTCCATTAGTTTTGTCTGTATAATTCAACTCGTTTAGGATATTTATATGCAGCGAACTACAGTTAAATATGTATATTTATACTTATAAATTAAATTTTGAAACTATCACACATCTTTTCTGAGTATTTAACTCTCTTCTTTATTGAAGTTTGGAAACACAGTTCTTCTTATTTTTTTTCTAGGGGTTATAAAAAAAACTAAAGAAAACCATACCTTAACTAATGAGAACTTTGCCAATTCTAAATAACTTGGCAGACTTTTAGTTAGTTTATGAGGACTAATATAGATACGTAAGAACGAATTGAATGTTTACAATTTCTATAAATTGTGCTGACAATCTTGAAGACAAATTCCACCTAATGAATGTCATTCGTAGTTATAAAAACTTCAAAAATAAAATAATAAAAAAAGGAAATTTGGGAGTCTAGGAAAGGAGTCTATATTTAATTCTCAAATTCTCTACTGAATAAGAAGCTTATTCATAAATGTTAAATAGGTTAAGAGTCGCTGATGAGAAAGTGAAAATATTTGTATGCAGGAGTACTTGAGTCGTGTTGCAAGGACATGAAAAAAAAATTAGTCGCATACTTATACCAGCATGATTTAATGGTAGGTAATCAGCTGTGAATTATATATTTTTTTCGAATAACCGAACATTCATTAATATCCTTAATTTTATAGTAAGTTCCATATGTCTATGCATATTTTGAACATGAATTATGATTTAAAATAAAAAACGCAATCATTATAACAGTGTCTTGTAATACAGAATTGAAAATGTAATAAACATACAGGGCGTTCTATTCTGTTCAATGTTTTCTTTAATGATAAAGCAAAATTTGCCTAAAATGCCTAGAATTTCGGTTATGCGTAATTAAGGACAATTAGTCACGAAACAAATGAAGTGTATCCATTTATTGTCACTTGCATGCATTCATCGGCTGGTTTGTCCATTTTGTGAGAGTAGCTAAGTTGATGAAATTTGAACCTAGGTTTTCCCTCCCCCCCAAAAAAAAGTGTTGTTCTTCCAACTCCCAAACGAGAATTCGGAAGATGGCCTAGTCAGGATAGAAAATCCAAATCCAAAAATTATTTGGATTTATATATTACGAGGAGGATTTTTAAAAAATGAAATGATAATAAAATAGAATAAAAATTCCCATCAAGGTATTAAACTTTCTCTTACTGTGAACTTAAACACTCTCCTTTTTTTTGCCGATGATCAAATAATAATTACAAATTCTGAAGATATTTAAAATTTAAATGAAATAGCCAAAATTTATGGAATGATAATATCAACGGAAAAATCATAAACGATCACCTTTAAAGGACAAGATCAAGTAAGAACTAAAAAAGTAATAGATAACATGATTTTAGAACAGGTGAATTCATTTAACTACCTAGGACGTATGGTTATATATGAAAATGAAAAAGATATAAATGTAAAAATTGCAAAATATTTAAAAATAACAGGTGTAATTAACTCTATATTTAAACCAAACCTAGTTCAAAAACAAACCAGACTAAACGTATACAATACATTAGCCCTACCAGTCTTAATGTATGGAAGCGAAATCTGGACAATAAAACAAAACTACAAACAAAGATTGACAGCAGAAATGAAGTTTATGAGAAAAACTTCAAGGTACACTCTATTTGATCACAAAAGAAACGGAGAAATTATAAAATAATTAAACCAGGAAGCAGTAATAGAAAAAAATTAAAAAATATAAACATAAATGGATGGAACATGTTGAAAGAATGAAAACAGAAAGATTACCAAAACAAGCCTTAAATTACAAACCATTAGGAAAAAGAAAACCAGGAAGTCCCCTTAAGAGATTCAACGATGATTTCTAAGACCTCCAGCCTTAGAAGTCATCGTTGACTTCTAAGGCTGGAACAGGCCCCTCTAGGCCTAAATCCTTGGCCTAGATGATGATAATTTTTTTTTAAAAAATTGATTTAATAACATGGATGTTAAAAATGAACAGACACTGAGTCATTGGGCTAAGCGGCAGCTTTTAACACTTTTAACAACTTCAAAATATCGTGCATCTGATTTTAATGCCATTTTCCTTAAATGTAGAATCCATATCAACAGTGTAATTACAGCGTGAGACGAGTCATGATCCAGTTCAACTTGTCTGAAATATATTCTATTGGATCAATAGTCCAATACGTATAAACCTAGTTCTAGAACTTTGACTTTATGAAATGGAGCATTATCGTATTAAAACAGCGAAGGAAAAGGAATCTGACACCGCAGAATTGCTAGAGCATAATTATACGGAGTTGTCCAAAATGTCAATACATCCGACACTGAAACTTATAACACCTGATCTCAAGTTTTGTGAATGGTTATCCTAAGATAGTGTATTGAGATAACTGGTGCATCGATGCTTTGTGAGGCTTAATTAACTTTAGGTGTGTGTCTGAAAGAGATCAATAGTTTGTATTTTTATAAGAAATGCATGCGAATGAGAGTTATTCAATAGAATTGATAGGGTGTAAGGGTTTCAGAAATAATAATATTTATAAATATAAAAGTAACTTAAATTGGCCAGCCTAGTTTCTGCCCTCTAACCAATAGACCGCGGGTTCCAGTCCTGTTGCAAAATTAATTCCCGTTGATAACTTTGTTAGATGGTAGGAAGCCTCCACCATTGTTAATATAAAGTCGAAAGATGCAGTTCGTTACAATGGGATTTTACATCTATACGTAGTCGATTTTTATGCATTATGTTATTGCTGTTGAATGATTTATGGGCGAAATTTAGTTCTTTCCTAAGTCATTTTCTTACTGCTATCATATGACTCTGAAGAAACATCCCGGAATGGATAGTTATATGAGAACATGGATTTTGCCAGCAAGCTTCATAAAACACAACTACCTAAAAGCTTTGTATTTCTTTCCTCCAAGCTATTTTTTGATTCAAGTTACAGTGAAAATCAATACAAATTTTATTCGTGTTGTTGTTGTGTGCAAAACCTTCTCTATAAAGCACCAAAGGAATAAGAAGTGTAGGAGAAAATTTAAAATTGGTTTCCGATGTTGCATACGTTGCCTTCATTTTATTTGTAATCCTTCTGACATTTGCTTTTACTCAGTTCACTATGCAAAGCATCTGAGGAACTTTGTTTTTTAATACAATCCCAGGAATTTCTTACTCTCTCGCAGCACTTTGTGTGTGTGCAGTCCGCTCTTTGTGCTTTTTTTTTAATATTATTTTTGCCTGCTTGTTAGTGTCACTGCCTTCTTCTATTACCGGATATATATTTGAATTTCTTCGTTGTAGCTCAAAACTGGAATCCATTGGTTTTCAATACATATTCACTTACGTGTTTACTTGCTCTAGAGAGAGAAAAACAGGAAGAGTTGGAAAAGACAGAATGCTTTGATCCTTTTTTGGAAATAAATTTCTTCGTTTTTTTCAATAGCAAGATTACGAACTTGTTTCTTGATTATAAAAAACAATTATCATTATTACTTATTTTATTAATACTTTAACAATTATAAATGTGTCATTTGCATGTATATTGTCTTCGTCTTAATTTAAATAAGTTATTATTCCTTCTAGAAACTTGGATTTTCCCTTGCAATAGATAATACATATCGTATATTTGTTAGGATGTGTATAGGATATAGCAAAGAATGTTCTTCATATGCTATATTTATTTATTTAGCGTTTTGAAATCTCTACAGCGATAGCCAACATAACTGCCTGTGGAACTGTGCATGCGATCTATAAATTTCGAGTAATAAACAGAAGAGAAGAAATGTGATAGAAGCAACATACAAAGAAACAACAGTAGACACAAATGATATTTTATAGTTCATGACAGGTGGAGAGAAAACTTTGGTTACTTCTTTGTTAGGAAGCAGGTAAGGTATGGATTCTTCTGACAAAGTGACCGAGTGGTTAGCGTATCCGCTCTCCAGCCAAGAGGCTACGGGTTCGAATCTCGCCAATTACCATACGTACTGCTGTGACCTGTATGGCGCAGTATGACCTTTGATGTGTAGGTGATCGATAAGAGATCTTCACTCGATGAATCTTCTACTCCCTGGAGGAACCAGTATAATACGAATAATATATACTCGTATATGTCTATATGCTTACGCTTCACTATAGGACAGAAGATTTGTAGATTCGGCTGTACATCTGTATAATGTCGGTGGCATGTAAAGAATTTGCAGGTTTCAAAAGAGCTGCTAATGGTTGGCTATTCAAAAATCACGCGTATTAACCCAATCTAACCCAACCAATGGGCGTATGTTGGTACCTCTTCAGCCAAGAAATCCCCATGATTACCCAAGTGACTAATAGCAAGGAGTGTTTGAATGATTAAGGCAGAGAGTACAAAGATGTTCAGGTAAGTTGTAGAATGATGCATACAAAGTCGCTACTTGTAGTCATCTCTGGAAAGAACATGGGGGATCTTGTAGAACATTAGAAGTCCGTGATATAGAATGGCATAAATGAATCGAGGTTTTCCCTTTTCCGATTGGATGGAGGAGGAGGAATAAGCATCCGTAATATCTTGTGCTCAAGTTCATTAAACTAACTAATTCGGTGGTATAAGTATCAGATCTGCAGCTGTTTTTTCTGGTATGCATTCTAAGACCTAACATCATCATCATCATCATGCCTAGCGTGGTCTGTTACGGCCCTAGAAGTGATCGTTGAATCTTTTAAGAGGAAGTCCTGGTTTTCTTTTTCCTAACGGCTTGTTTTGGTAATCTTCCTATTTTCATTCTTTGAACGTGTTCCATCCATTTATGTTTATATTTTTTAATTTTTTCTCTTACTGGTTCTTGGTTTAATTCTTTCATAATATCTTCGTTTCTTTTGTGATCAAATAGGGTATACTTTGCAGTTTTTCTCATAAACTTCATTTCAGCTGTTATTAATATTTGTTTGTCTTTTTGTTTTATTGTCCAGATTTCACTTCCATACATTAAGACTGGTAGGGCTAATGTATTGTTTACTTTTCTAAGAACTAACAAGTAAAATTAAAAATAATAATAATAATAATAATAATAATAACAGATAAGTAAAAGTTATTATTTTTATTTTTCTTCTGATTCAAAACTTTAGCATCTCTTCAATGCAATCGTCATTGCGATTGCATTGAAGACTTCATACGTCGTTCTGTGATTGTGTATCTTTAGTCGAAAAGACTAGTTAGAATCTCCCCCCCCCCTCTCTCTCTCTCTCTCTCTAAGATGCGAAGAGCATTGATGAGAACATTTAAACAGGGATTGTCGAAAAGTGTGAAAATAGAACATTTCTTCCAGAAACTTGCTTTATGGCCACACGTAGCTCCTCCTGATACTAAAAACCACTCAGAACGATTTCAGATTTGATCGAAACAGATAGCGATTTATATAATAAAGGTGTTATTATTATTTTATTTACTACCAATAAAGCACTGCGAACTAGGTACTTTAAAGTTAGTGTCTACCGCTCCTCTGACATCATATCTCAGTTTATATCCAAAGAAAACCAACTATATCAAAGATCATTACAAATTTTCAAAATCCTTGATCCACCAGTAATATTCTTTACCACTGCTTTGAAAATGCGTTATCATTTTCTTTGCTAAAGATTCTCTACTAAGATAAATTGCAAGAATTCAAAATTAGTCACGTTACAATAACTTTTGGCTTAAACTCACAAATCTCCCTTTGTTGAGAGGGAGGTATCATAGCAGAAAGTGCGTTTTTTAACATCTCATTTACCTTGTTGGTTATTTTTAGAATATCCTCCCCCAGGCAGAAGAATGTTTAAAAATAAACCATAAATCTATAGATGTAGGAGTTCCGACTATCATAAACGAGTTGTTTTGATGAGACATGATATAGAAACCAGCTGTCGGTATTTTGATGAAGAGATTTTAAGATTGCGGTGAAGATATCAGCTACTACTTGAAACAGAAGCGCATTCACACTGTAATGACAAGCACTTCATAAAATACATTTTACTGGTTTCAAGCGTTGCATGCTATGGCTAATGATAACATTATTTTTAGTCACTTAAAACATCTGAGATTAATATTAGTGGTCAGTTTTCACTTCATCTGTCCTAGAAAAATATAAACGATTTACAACTCTCTTAACTATACAGAATAGCACTTCGGTCTATTTTCTACCGTTTTCTTTCCTTTTTCTGTATATATTTACCAAAATGGCTTACAATATTTCGATGTTTGCGGTTTATCAAACTTATACGTAGATCTATTGAACACCAGTTTTATTCCCACTTTTATCTTAACATTTTATTCATTCTATTCTTGAGGCTCTCATGTTTTTTTTTTAATATTTCATAAAAAACGAAAAAGAATAGGCATGGCAGACTGACCAGCCGATTTTATCATTAATGTACATCTTGAAGCATTTTGTTTAAGCCTCTGACGTCAAGAATCTTGTTCTTTATTGGATATTGGCTTTCAAACGTTTCTATTTACAGAATCAATACTTGGTTTCGGTGTACTATATTTATACTGTCCATTTTCTTTCTCTCAACAGACATACGCATTTGTACAGTTTTATGTTGTGCTACAATTTGTGCTGCATTTTTAAACTGAAGAGTCTCCATTGCAGAGTCGTTAGGTTAAAAACAAAACAATTGCTTCGTCTAGGTTATCAAACTAACTTATTAAAAATAAATAAAATAAAGCTACTGTGTATTGGGAAGAGAACTGCAGCGTACTAGAAACCGATAAAGTATCTGAATAAATCTATATTTAGTCATTCAAATATATACTAATATTGTTCGCAATCAGTTCCACTCTTATCAAGTATAGAATAATAATTTATGAAACCGGAACTGCAAATCCACAGAAGATTTCACTTTTGTAGACAAAATATATCAATAAAACTAAAGAGGAAAAAATAAACATGGAAAACTACAAGAAATGGGGAGACAAACATCCTGGGGATGTAATAATCATAACACGAATCATATACTGTAATATAATACGATATAATTCTTCTAGGGCCTCTAATTCCCCCACCCTCTATCGAATTCATACAAACACGTGCAGCAGCGCCAATCAACATCCTCTCACAGTTCAAACTCCAAACCCACAAAACAAATTTCTCCTCCTGTTCGTTCATCCTCTCCACTGCTGCCATCCCACGTGTGTCCCAACCAAGGAATATAATCAACAGCTTTTCAAGTCAAATGTGAACAAGTTCCTTATTGTCCATCCATGGTATTGGTATACCATAGGTTACATTGTTGTTATAAACTATACGATCAACCAAATTCTGAGTTTTTTTTAATAAAATGATTTGTCTAAACTGATTGGACGTTATACTTTCATGGATGCCACATGTCAGCGTTATGTGATATTATGCTTCCGAATTACCATGACAACAGTAGAGTCTGCTTGTGTCTACCAGTTGGCATGATAGCTTTAGTTTGACAAGTCAAATATTTTAACACCCAGTCGCTCTCGTTTCTTAAAAATCAAGTTCTTACATGTCTGTTCTTTCTTGTTTCTATTATGTATGCGGTAATTATATTTCCGTTCCATATCTCTGGATCCTCCGTAGCTCAGTCGTATTTTAAAAAGTAATTTTAACCGAAAGTCAATTAGCCAGTTACTAAGTAGCATTTTCTACCATAATTCTGTTCGAAATTTTCAAACAATTCTTTCAAAGTGAGCCTTAGAACTTCACCTATGTTCTTCTGATGAGCAGAGATTTTCATTTCTATAAACCTCAGTACTTAGCCATTTTTAAAACGATTCCATGGCAAGTCGGTGGTGATCTTGTTTCTATGACAATAAGCTGCAGTTTATGAATTTTTTTGTTTCATTACGCAAATTTTTCTGTGCCTTTTTGAAACTAATTGTTCGGTTTTAACGGTTGATAGGTTTGTTTTTGCTTCTCCAAAGCTAACGTCTATTTTTCCCTTCTGCAAAACGCACATACTGATCCGAGAACATCCCCCAAAGGAACAATTCTAATACTAGTTTCAGAGTACCAACCACTTATATGAAAAATACTTTTTCTAATATAATGCATGACGCCTTTGCCCACTTTTGTATGCATTTCTTTTGTACACGGTTGTCAGGATTGTTTATACATTTATCTTACCACGATTTCGAGATACTTATCTAGTCATAAAAAAATTGGTGCGAAATGCAACAAGAATCGCGCACTTATGATCCCAAGACACTGCTACTACGTTCCTCTTTGCTGATGGCGCCGCTTCGAACCTTTTATTTTTGCACTGGAGGGAGAGGTTGGTAACCAACTGGAAATGTATTTTTGTCAGTACTGTACCTTTTTAATATTCAGAAATCGAATCACACTGCACATTTCTGAGTATGGCCCTGTCTTCAGTCGTCTTGCCACCTTCTGATAGTAACACTAAGCAGTGCCCATGTGATGCCACCTAGTGGTCGAATAAGAAAATAGATAATGTTCTCTTCTCCTATTTCAAACCTTCATGGATCATGTATGATATGCTCTTACCTTATGTTGTGAAATAATCTCGTGCACTGATGCCTCGTAGATGGTGCTTCCATAGGCAGTCGCAATGATGATGTCCTTTGGTTGGAAAATGCCGAGTTCGATTCCCATCGTTGTACACAAAAAGAACACTCTTGCAAAAACTTGAGGTAGCCAGTCTCATACGGGAGGTGGAATGATAGGTTTTCATTGCACATAACGCGCAAGCTGGTCAGAAAACATCCATTAAATATATTCCTAAGTTTTGCTTGCTTTTTGGTCATCCCAATAACCAACCAACCAACCAACCAACCATTGAGAATGAGATAATTTCAAGTAACTCGATCCATCGCCAGTTCTTTCATAGTCTTTAAATTTTTTTTTCTCCAGCTGATCATAAACGTTTCTTTATCTTTTGGATTTGAACAACTGTTGGGAGTGAGATTACAGTATTTTTATTCTAGGATTCAGTTTTCCAAAGTAAATCATTATTAAAAGTATAATAATTTCTCATTTAACTGTCCTCCGTATTCACTTACAAGGCAAAAGTTGCAGGATAATTTAATGGAATGAAAAGGAATGCGTTTTCAATTTTAAAAAAAATGAAGAAATAAAAGTTACATATACAGGGAAGATTGGATATCACGAGTCGCATTCAGTTAGAGTACCATTTAGCCATCAATAAAGAGGCAATAATACTAAAAATGAAGTCACCTGTTTGATAGAAAAAAATTTAAAACTCACGTGTAATATATTTTAAAGCAAATGATGAGGCTTCTTCTTCTTGATATCATGGAGAAGAAGCCTTATCAAGGAGAAGAAACCACACCACGAGGCTTCTTCTAATTGATATCATGGTAGTAGGCCAAGTAGCCTGTTCCGGTTTTATTCCATTGCTTTCTTGGTCTTTCAGTTCTTCACTTTCTATTTACTTTAGATGAGGACAATTGAGTGAAAACCTTCCAAGATATGGAATTTCATTCGTATATTTCAATAGAAAGGAAAAAAGAGTAAAAATTTATATTTCAGAAATCTGTTCAGAGTACTTGCATAATATTTTTGTTTGCTTGCTACCATAGTCACTTCCGCCATAATTTCAACCCACCCTTTCCTGTGTGATGAGTTTTCTCTTTACAGAATTTCCGAATCTCGTGTTATGCCACAAAATGTCATCAGTAAGAAAGAACATTTCGCCCACGTTCTACTTCTTTCCACTAACATGCATATCTCACTAGTAGGTTCTAATTCAGCATTCTTTTGCTCACCTTTTGTTTCATTTAGTTACAATTTTCCCTTTCGTCCTCACCTTAGAAAGGCAGATACTCCAAGTTATTACACTAAGAACTTATCCTGCTCATCTCATCTTACAACTGCAGCATCCGAAACACTCCTAAGAGCATTAACTCGCTTTCCGTTTTCGTGATTCTGGATCTCAAGTGCGATGCAACCTCAGGGAATCAATTACGTTTTCACATCTCTCCCTCTGTCCTTTCTTCCAAATACCACAAATGTCTAGTGCTGTTGAACTACGTGCGCTCATTTTCCTAGTTTAGTGAAAACAGCAGAAAACACTTTTCCTTTAGGTCACGTGTCCTTTAAATGCGAGCGGTATTAAAACTCTGCTCGATTGTTTTGCCATCTTTAATTGAAGGAGTTGAGTATTGTGTTGTGCATTAATATTTTATTATTTCATCTCGTTTAGTGGGAAGCACGTTTCTGTTGATTACGTTTATTGGAAGGTTTTATTATCTGTATATGCAGTCTACAAATCTTTGAATTAATTATGTCCTGTTTATGTGCAGTACGAAACGAACCTAAATTAGTCACATTTTGCAAACTTCTAATAACTTTGGTTTTTAGAATACATAGGCACATTAATAGTTAAAAAATGTTTCCGTATTTCTTTTTGAGATAATGTGTTATGTAATGAATTATATGTTATAAAAACATAATTTGAGTTGTTATTTTCAATAGAAATAATTTACACAAGAAACACGTAAATATGGCACGCATGACGTCACTTCCGCTTGAACGATTTCTTGTAGATTTAACAATTAAAATAAAGATGAGAGTATTTGAATATAATACCATTTATAAAAAAGTGCCATAGATTTGGATCGAAAAATTATTTAATAGCATCACTTAAAATTATTACCAATTATTTTATAATTAAATTTTTAATCAGAAAACCAAAAAAGCATCTATTTCCTGCAACCAGGCAGTGGAAATTTCCTTTAGTGCAATAGTATTTATTTCAGTCGGTTATCTCTCATCTAGGCGTTCACTTAGTTCTTCAGTCTTGCCTCTAGCGTCCGTAGCGTTGGAGATATTATCGATTGGCACCTTTTGTGCTTGTAGTTTTAGCAAAGCAAATATTTCCCTTTATTTTTCAAACACTAAGTATCTTTGAGTGTTGACAAGTTTCGCTCAAGTGTTCAATTGAACTTCTATGTAATTAAGCATCCAACAATATCGAACCAACTTAAATCTAATTGTGCTTATTTGCTTTTCAATGGCCCCTGCGTGCTCCGAACAAATTTTACAAATTCCATAGTTGATAGTTAAATTATACGAAGGACGCATTTTATTCCTCCCACACTTATTCGTTGATGAATAACAACATTAGAATAATGAAAGTAAAGGCCATCAAGATTTGTAAAATATAATTAAATTAGCAATTTACTGAACTTCTAGAAAGCGATGAATTCAAATGACGGTGCTTCTTTTTTTAATTCTCGCTGTGGTAGAATTTAAGAAAGAATTACTAAGCAGACCTTTCAAGTATCTGGCGAGAGAGTTTATATGATAAATATCGCAGAGGTATTTAATCAAGTTCATCAAAAGCGTGATGTGCAGTCTTGTTAACATCTTCATACAATAGTTCAGAGACATACGTACGTCTTGAGTCCAAAATCTGTATTGAAACCTAATTTAAAGCTGAAATATGTTGTTCATGGAAACATTCCATGAAAGAAGAAGCGATAGGAAGGAAGAGATTCGATGGAATAAGAAGAGATAAAGGAGGAGGAAGAGGAGATTTCATAGAATAAGTGACAGGAGAGGATTCTCCTATCTCTTCCTCCTCCCTGGAAGACGAAGAGATAGGGGAATTGAACCTTCCATAGAATACGATCGTGGAGAAGAATATTCCATGGAAGAAGAGATAAAAAAAGAGGAATTAGGAGAAGTAAATTCCATAGAAGGAGGAGAAGATTGTATGGAAGAAGATGGGGAGGAGACTCACTATATTTTCTGAGTTTTATTTGACTATTGGGTATTGTTTTCTTACTTTCTTTGCACAGTGCGTCTAATAACAAACA
Source organism: Typopeltis vanoorti (assembly GCF_054136105.1). NCBI lineage: Eukaryota > Metazoa > Arthropoda > Arachnida > Uropygi > Thelyphonidae > Typopeltis > Typopeltis vanoorti. The sequence continues at coordinate 56,728,868 of NC_143553.1, forward strand.
GCATACGATGAAAACGATAATCCGTTTTAAATCAAGAAATATCTTTTCAGCAACGACTGATATCTTTTTGCTTCTGTCCCTTGAAATTACCATAAGCACGCAAATTGCGGCTTTACATTTATAAATGCATGCCGCAGCTGGAATTTCTTGATTTCTTTCTCCCCGAGTGTATTTTTATATTTCTCTAATTTTTAATTCATGATTTAACCATTTTCCCCCCTTCTCAGCCTTGTGCCAGCACATCTGTGTAAGTACCTGTACTGATTACTACAGTTGTCTGCTTCGCTTGTAGCTCCGTAGAGTTGCAATGATCGGCAATGAAGAAAACGGGACGATATGACCTTGGGCGTCACCTTCCGGCATTTTTCTACCAGGACTTTTCATCGATCCTTTCTCTCTCTGCATCCCTTTTCCCTGTACCCACACCAATCTCTACATCTATGATAAATGTGTCGTCATCTCTTCTAAATTTTAGAGTTTTGTTTCGTGTATTTTACTTTTCAAATCATTCCTTATCCAACAATTTGGTCGACACCTTTGATTCTCTTAAAGAAAATTTCTAGTACTTCGTAACAAATTGTATTATGACACTGTAAATACAACATAAATAAAAGTCCTTTGAAATATCTAGTTTCGCCATACTTGACTATGTTATTCACGTTAAAAAGTGTTATTTGTTTATTAGCGTAACGAAAAAGATTCGAAAGAATAGAAGGATCATTTTTTTCCATTAGCGCATAGTATGTTGCTATCCTTGATTGTTGCATTAATTAATTTAACTGACATTAGATTAAATAAGCATCTGGGTGTGTGTGTGGGAGGTTCAATCGTCTTGCCTATATTTAAAGTAAGATTATAAAAAAGTAAGGAAAAGAAAAATAGTTACCACTATCTTTCATTGTCTCGTCTTTTTTGCTGATAACTTCAAAGAATCTTTTATTCCAGAATCAGTTCCACTGTGTTCGCAGATAAACAACTGCGTCCTCTGGTGTATGTTTTAAGCAGCTTACTTCTTGACAGCATGCTTGGAAACCAATCTCTGTAAGATATTTACGTGCGAATGTTAACACAATTTTATTAGTTGCTATAGGAATTAGGTGTATGTATTCTAAAGAAAAGTCGTAAATGTATCTTGTGAATGAAAATAGTTTAGTTTAATCATTGAATCTAATTTCTAATCATGAAATTTGGAAATATATCAATAGCCGTGCGATATATACAGATCGATTCTAAAATAAAAGAAAAATCATTGAAAATGTAAAAAAAAAAAAACTATAATACAAGCAAAAGAAAGATCCAACAGTGTTTTATTCCTTCATTTTTCATATGCTGTAAGTTCCATCTTGAGTGGGTGCGTAGTCATCCAGTCACTTAAATAGGACATCTTCCAGCCATTGAATGCCATTATTTTGGTGCAATTTTATCCTTCTCACAATATCGATCGCGCTCTAACCTGCAACCAACCTTTTCTCGTACTTTTACAACCATTCGCTTTGGTAGCAACTTAGCCGTTGACTAAGCTATGGCTGTAACTTTGTCAGCGCCCAACAATAACAAGTTCGATATCTGCAACTTATAGGTTGAACAATAACTGAACCCTTTATCTGTTTATGTGCTAACAAACCTGTTGGATGGGAAAGTTACGACACAACTCCTACCATTCTTTGTACTGCTGATGTATCATACATACACATTTCACTTTAGCATCTAATGATACAGTTGGTTAGTTATTGGAATGTAGACTGCACAAGTTTCGTTTTTTTCCTTCCATCTCTCCATATTAATAAACAATTCCGCTCTTCTGTTAAGGAAATTAAATATAATTTACATCTTTATTATGTAAATTAAATATCATTTACATATAAATATAATCTATAAATGATTTATTTTTTAAAAAAATTATTTGTGGCATTGGTGCTTAATTTGATTTTTAAATATTCACAATCATTGACACTTTAATTATTTTTCAGTAAAACTATCAACTGAGACAAAGGTTTGAATTTCTCAATTAATTTTTCATTACATGGAATCATTAAGGACATTGGTATGACGCAATTGCCATGCATCCATTCGTCCAATGGCAACATTTATAAGAACAGCTGGTCAAACTCGATATTTGGCCAACCTCCAACTATAAAAAGATGCCTCCATTTGATAGATATTCTTACTAGAATAATTCGAATTCATGGATAACAAAACTTTGATTTTCCAATCCTAAACTTCACTTGGAGACCCGATGCGTGGAGGAATAGTTTTAAAACTGTCTTTTTTTAGGCAGTTTTAAAAATTTTAAGAAAACCAAAAATACTTCCAGAATATTTTAAAACTAATTCGTGGGTGTTTTAAATTTCTGAAATTATTTATTCATATGTATCGCGAAGTAAAATCAACTGATGTAAAAACTGTTACAAATTAAGAATAAAAAAAATGAAAATTTGATGGAGAAAAGCCAACCCATTCCAGTCTTTGTAGCGAACTTCCTGCATCTTCTTCCCTTGTTTTGGAAGTATCCTGGTTGTCTTATAGAATACTTTATAAGAACACAAATTCAAAAACGCTCCGGATATTACAGAATATTTTTCACAATTTTGTTCCAGTTTTATGTTTTTCTCTACTTTTCTGAATGGTTGGTTTGGCGATATCAATCAATTCCTTTTTTACCGATTCTCCAAAAGAATAGAGACAACTTAGCAAAATGGTTCCATTTTCTCTTTTATGTTAAATCCATAAGCATATTTCAAATAAATAATTTAATAAACTAGGTCAGTTTTCCTTTAGTATCTCAGTTTCAGTGTGCCACTTCAGGCACGTGATGTTTAAGAATCCTCAAAGTAAAAATCGAAATAATAATTCACGAAGTAGAAAGATAAGAATGGCATTTCTTTATAAGAAATTTCCACGTTTGTTTATTCATGAGTCATGAATTCCGCTGTTCACCAGATAAACGTTCAAAATTTAATCTGACTGAAAGATTTTGAACATCACATGTTAATCCACTGCCATGTATTCCAACATTCAAAAAAAAAAAAAAAAGTCTGAAAAAAATTAGATACGTGACTTGAGAAGGACGTTATGACGAACATCTTTCGTATAAAATGCTACTAGAGGGCGCTATTGAACTTTTCATTATGTTTATTAGGGTTGAAAAAATCATCATTTGTATATAAATATTCTTTGCCTATATAAAATAATAGTATATTTAAAAACAAAAGCAAATAATATGTTAATCTTTAATTAAAAAACAGAAATAAAATAAGTAGACAAAAATAATTCTAACACTTTCTGTTATAAAGAATAATTATATTTTTAAAACTGATTTTCAAATGATGCGAGTTGAGACATTAACTGGTGGGGGTTACACCATCACCGAGTGGAGCCAACGCTGAGTTGGACGGTCTTTTGGCCGCTATGGAGTGGTCTAGAAATCGTCCTAATTTTTAGAGTCGGCTTTAATTAAAAAAAGCATAATACTCAGTAAGGTTTTAAGTGATTAGATACGTGTAGATTGTATAATCAGCGATAAGATAATATGAGTGTTATTATTTGGATAACTCACATGCGGTTTTTCTATTATCATACTAGTAATTATGAACGATTCGGTTAGTCGTGTAGTTATTTGAGAACCTGCGATCACTATCTTCTTGTCTAAGCTAATATGAAATGTAGGTCGTCTCAATTAGTGTCTTCTTTCTAATGTTCTCCATAATAGTATTTTTATTGACTTACTAGTTCATTTATCGATCCTCACACTTTTCTCTTGTTTTAATCAGATAGCTTCCTTCTCCAATTTCTAAAAGTAGCCTATAAAAAGACTAATTAATTGCAGCTGTTATGTAGTTAGAAGCTGCTCTGATTTCAATTAAAGTATACTTACAAGTCGTCCATTTAACAGACTAGACGTTTGATGAATGTTCTTGTAACTAAATATTTCGCTAGGAAACCCAGCACAAGATCATATCCCATTTTCCAAGTAGAATAAAAGAGTGAGTTTATTTATGATGTACACTACCGCCATCTGTTAGGAAAGTGTTTAAATTTTAATTATTGTTTTCAATTTTGCAGAGAGCCATTTATATTGAGTTTCTAACCCCGCCTTGTTTTTGATTTAAGTCAATAGCGGTCATATTATCAAAGTAAACAGAAAGATGTCATAAAATATGAAAAAATATTAAATATTTTTTTCTTTTATTGGAAGAAGTGTGCAGTGAATATTTAGATACTAAACTAAGATGTTCATCTCTCTCTTGATCGTTTAGAGACCAAATGCAGTTAAATATTTTTCTGCTCGCACTTGTTTCCTGATATGGTTGCTATCTACTCACTGATTCCAAAATGTTCCTGACATATTCCGTCATTTACAGCTTTATTCGGAGCAGCTAGCTTTGGAATGTCTTTAGATATTCGCGAACATCAGATGCAAGTCAGCGGTCAGAGATGTGCTCTGCTTCGCCAAGTACCCAAATGGCCTTTGGCGTGGCAGATGCTGATACAGTGATAAGGTTTCTGCATCGCAGTTTCTCGGATAAGTGGCTGAAGAGAGGTAAGGAGGGGGGAAGAAGTTCTTTTTTTTCTGAGACAACATATCTGTGAGAAAACAACTAGTAGGCGAAAACAGCTGAAGGAGAAAAATGAAACTTGGAGTTACTGCAAGGAAAAGTATTTTATTGCCAAAGTTACATGTATCGCTCGCCAGGTAAACTTTATATCCATGTCTAGGGACTAACTCGTTGATGTTTTTTTTTTTATTACATTTCCACGGAACTGTTTACTGAAACTTCCTTTATGGTGTTCTGGTATAAGCTGCGTACGAATTTAAAAGCGAAAATCAAAAACAAGGCAGTGTATGTTAGTCATTTTGATTTTGGGAGGGTCACGTAGTCCAAGAAGTCTTTCCTGTTGGTATAAAAACATTGTACTGAAATTTGCAATTGCTTTTTGGTAAAATTTCAAAGATATCGGCCATAAAAAAAAAAACGTTGAATGCTCCCCCATATCTAGGGAGTACCAGAAATACTATAGTAGAAAGCAATGAGCAAACTTACTATAAGATATTATTTTTCATCATCAATGCTGTTGTTGAGTTCCAAGAGTAATCTGTCATTGTACCAATGCTATAAATGTTATAGTATGAACTGTAATATTCACTTACTCGAAATTTATTGAGTTGGGAACCACAAATATTTTACAGCCCCCCCCCCCCCACACACACACACATGGGTTTTTAAATAAATAGAAAATTAATAAGAAGAATGCGAAGTCTATTTTGCTGTGTTAGATTTCTACTGTATAATAGAAATACATACAAAATATTTAATCCCGAATGCTATTCAAGAAGGAATCAATCAGTAACCATTTTGTTATGAATTAATATTAATAATAACGAAAGACTGGGTTCGAGTCTATCTTTTAAAAAGTAAAAGATGTTTCTACTGATCTACGGAAGCATTTACTGCTCACAGCGAAAATATTGATCTCTCTCTCTCTCTCTCTTATACACACACACACATTTTATTTCAAATTAAATTTCATTTCTATAACACATCTGTGACAAAAAGAAACATCTTCATTCAATGCACCTACATGCCTATCCTCATCGTGATCCGTGGCACATACCCTCGAGATCCATCTTGTCCAGTTGCTCCTGTTTTGCCACTGATCTCTCCAGCTCTCTTTACCACCATCATCATCATCCTTTCATAATGCACAATATACGTTGTAATTCACAACTAGAAATTGACTTTTGTGCTAACTTTCGAATTACCATCCACTTTCTAAACTACGATGTGTTGATTGTCGAAAACAACAGAAACCAGAAGAGGAATAAATAATGTGACGCTTCTCCATCAGACTACTAGGCAAAAGATATGTGTATGCGTATATATATACACATACACACGTACATACAAATGAGTTGAGTGTGTCATAATAGTTGAAATAAGGGCTCCGTATTACTTTGAGGAACAAAATATCAGATCACACTTTGTATTGAACTCGTAGTTTAGTACTAATTACAAATATCACCTCGGTCATCACAAAAGCTACTTCTACAGTGGTAGAGGAATGCCGAAAATATTCGGTATTCCGTGATAATTAATTTCAACAAGAAAATGAGCCATGCGGTACTCACATAATACAGGAATTGGAGAATGATTTATCTCTGCTGCATTGGAAGTCAATCGTCTCTAATCTGACCTACGTTGAACGTACAGAGGATAATGTGAAATAAGCGGTTCGATGTTCTATCATCTCACGATGAGAGATAATATCTTTAGGCGTCATTGCTCAATGCCATCATATTAGAAGATAATGTCAAAACAAACTGCTTGGATTATGAAAGCTAAAGCAGTATTACTTGCGATGCTAAGCAAGTGTATAAATGATAATTGTAGAACAAATAATTCTTTACAGAGAATGATCACTCGTATGTTTTTCGCAGCGTGGACATAGGATCAGTGGTAAGTTTCGCTGAACATTGAGGGAATAAAAACGATGAAAATTATTATAAAATAACGTCACCTATTCAAGCATTAAAACTAAGACAGTCGGAAAGTGACAGAGAAAAAAAAATTCAGAAATATTAAAATTAAAGAATATCTAATTTGAAGGGGAAGTAGGAGTTGTTTGATGGATGATGTATTGGCTCAAACATTAAAATTTAGTTTTTAGCTGTGAAAAATAAGATTGTACATCCTTAGCCACTAATTTGATCTGTATCGCCCATCACACGATAACCTATTTTACGGAACACTTCTCTTTGCAGTTTGTGAGTTATAAATCTGGGATACCTCGAATCAAAAGGGCTTTTGATTCTCTTTTTCATCACTACTGCTTACAAATTATCATTCTGGTTTCCTTTTTAATCCTTTCAGCTACTTGAAGATGCCTAAAACTCTATCATTCTTCAAACTTTCGAGGTGTCTCACCTCCATTTGTTAAGAAGTAGCTCGAAAACAAAGTTAGAGAAATTCTGAAAAGCGAAGAAATATGACACAGGCTGCAAGTTAGTGATAAGATTTTCTCTCAACCTTCATTCACTTCTCGGGAGTATCTCGTGATTGGCAAGTAACCAAAAAAAAAAGAGGGAAAAAAGAAGACAAGGAACACGCCTATCTCGAAAATACCAACTTCTCTGAAGTTAATACTTGCAGTTGGTGGATTCTGTGGTTGAAAACTACAGAAGTGAAAGTGTCAGTGATGGATAGAGAAGCTAAGGAAGGTACACGTTTGTACAACTCTAAACTTGAGGAACAGAATGATAAAAAGTTTATTCTAGGGGGATAGTTCATCACTTTCTGTATTAGTTGGGTGTGCCAAAATCATCTGCTTTATTTTAAAAAATTTGTCTTGCTTATAACACAAAGATAAAATAAAAACCAGCAAATTCTGAACACAGATTTTGTTATCAATGTTGTTAGCATTAAAGCAGCGCTCATCTTAAAATACCATAGCCAGAGTGAGTGCTTACCATTGCTATATTTCATTTTTAATGGTTCTGTGTATTGAAGAGAAACAAAAAAAAAAAGGAAACGTAGCTCTTCATCATAGTTGATCTGTGTTTTCAGATAGTCCTGTTTTCTCTCTCTCTCTCTCTCTCTCTCCTCGTTATTTACTTTTGCGAGACAAAAGCAGACGCAATCAATTCATGAAGACATCTTCTCCTGTTCGCTGCAGGTAGCCAAAAATAACATCCTCTGAATCTTGTAGACAGGTGAAAAATTAATACGTTATCCTACGCAAGGTGGCGCTATATATACGTTTTAGCTCAAGCTTGCAGACAAGAATGGGTATTTAGTGAATGCGGACATGTATCTACAGTAGGAACTGAAGAGGATGACGAACGGGCCAAGAACATTTTGGCAACGGGCCAAGATTTCTTTGTGAACTTCCAAAAGGTAAATAGTAGGGTACCTGATTATAGAGTAACATTCACGGTAAAAGTGCACTGTTATTCACCAGCTGGCGCACTTGTGCCACTGTAAAAAATGGTTCTATAATAGATACACATTCTTAAAAATCATTTTGGTTTTTTTTGTCATTTTTCTGCACGAAGATTTTGTTGCGAAGAAAAAGTTGTAAGAATCTCACATACAATTGAGTCATTTTTTTTTCTTTGAGCTATAAGACATTTAAAAACATAACTCTACAAACTCCACTAAATAATGAAATACGTAAGTCTATAAATAAAACACTTAAATCTATGACTTCTAGTAGTCAGTTTAGCTTATTGGAGCCTACTTTAATTCTTTTTATGTGGACTCGAAACAAACAAGAATTTATTGGAATAACAGACAGTTTTACAAGCTGTGTAAACACATTGTAATAGACAATGTTTCAAAAAGCTTGGACCAAAATCACAGATCTTCTTAACATCTGTTCTTGACGCTAGGATAACTTAGCAGGTGAAATATGGCAGATGTAAGTACTCAGCATTCAAAGTTTGCTTTCAAGTTAGTTTGAGAATGCCTAGTCGTGCCTTTCTAGCCCCCCCCCCCGCATTACTCCCTATTTATAACTCTCTTCCAAACTGTCTGAATTGAAGCGAACGTAGAATGATATATAACATTTGCCTGTGAATAAACCTTACTTTACCGTTACGCTTGATCTCATGAGAATTTCCATGCACATTTGTTTTTTTCGGTTTCAGACATTCGCACTTATATTATTTTACTTCTTTTTTTTTCTTTTATTCGCATGCACGTGATCTTTAACATGCATCGTTGTTTCGGATGTAATCTATCTTCGATAGAACCAATATTGAGTACCCTGTGTTGAGTATACCGAACGACTTTAGTATGCAGTGTGTGTCCTTCTGTTTCTCTTCTTTGTGTTTTTTATTCCTTCAATTCGGAGGAGCGAATTGAGATGTTTTCTTAGGAAAATAGATTTTTTATTGTTTTAGATATATTTTTGTTTCTTTATCTAGGAATATTTTTGAAATATTCTAAGAGAAACTTTTCAAGTTGATTTGCTGACGAATTAATCCAATACAAAAATATGTGGTGTGTGTACTTGGAATAGTAATGAATATCAAAGTCTTGTATTTTTATTGATATTCGTGACTCGTGTATGACACTTAAACATACATAAAATAAACGAAGTCTTCTAACGCCTTTTTTTTCTTTTCCAAAGATAGTAGCCAGATCTCTTTTAGTCCTAACGTTTGGAAATCGGTGGGCAGCCAGTTTTCACTCTTAGCCTTCGACGATAGTTAGCCCATGAATTATTGGTGATTTCATCAGAAGCGAACACGACAGACGACTCACTGGTATTGTTGCCTGAAAGAGTGCAAGCTCAAAGAGCGCAAAATGCATGCACCAAAGATCAACTAACTCTGGAACCAACTGGGGAAAAAAAATCTACTAGACAACTGAAATCTATCGAAGTTATAAATGACACTTCCTTCTGACGATCTACCATTACCACAAAGCCACCCATCCATTACTTAAACTCACTCAAGCACAAATACAAATGAAATCTCTGAATAATGTTTGGTTGAATAAACGTTCGTTTGAAATTTTCGAAAATAACATGAACTCTTACCTAAATCATTTTTGGCTTTTTACTTTCAAACATGAGCATTTCTTCAAATTTTGCTGCAAGTTTAAGGTTCTGCCAAAAAAATAAAATAAATTCTACACACTTTACATGAAACTATTTCAAAAGTATGTAAATTAGAAGGATCATCTGATGTTTTCATGTACGATTATCTCGGTGATCGCATGTATCTTGAAAACATGTCTTCCTCAAGACTTTCGAAACACTCCTTCATTGCAGAACCAGGAGAAACAGAGAGATAAGATATCAAGAACCATGAAGATCCTCGACTTGCCAAAGACTACTCGAGGATTTAGCAACTAATCTCATGGTATTAGTTAGTCCGGCATTATTCCAACCAAATCAAAATTACTGTGATTTTGTATATATACTAGCTTTTAACCAGGATGATAAATGAGATCTGGCTTGCGAATAGCCTTTACGTTAAAACTTTTATTGTACCATCCTGATGTTTTCGTTACCAAGACAACCAATAGTGGCAACTGATGAACATATTTCTGTTGCAATAGGAATTGAATTTTAATACATATTTTCTGCATATGAAAATGTGTATTAAAATCCAGTTTATAGATTATTGAGACAAACCTCTCCATGATTTACTGCATCTTATTCTTTTTAAGCATCAATGTAAGCTTAAAAAGAATGAGATCAAATTGTCTTCTTTCATTGGCCTTCTCCTTGTTGAACATTTCGCCATGCGAAATACCTAAATATTAAACTGTAAGAAAATGACTGTGAATAGGAATGAAATTTATTACTTACCAATATAAAAGTCATTTATAAAAGGACGTTAATGAAAATCGAGATGCTCGGTAGAAAATTCATTTGCATTTATTTTAATATTATTGACACTTTATGAAATGACTTATGTAGAATGTACGCCAGTCATATCATCTGATCTATGCTGGCAATAATGAAACAAAAATAAATCCATCGTCTGAACGCATTTCCAAGAGACTTATCTGATGAAGGACGTTAAAGTCAACAGCTTTATTCAATGATTACATTCTCAGTTGTTCAAGATTTCTTTGAAATGCACACACAGCTTCTTTCCTATTCAGTTTGCACAATACGTTCTTTTTTCTTCCACTCATCATTATCGTTAAATGGAGAAATGTAATCTTTATAAACGATGTGCATCATCTCATTTTACCCGGATCACCAAACCTGCTAGATTTCTGAAATCCTAGATAATCGGAAAGACCTTGCACGCTATAAGTCCATTTGGTCTGTATCTAGCACTTCAGTTTCCGCGGCTTTCAAGATCTGTACTATATACAGGGTCTGGTAGTTTATATGCAATAGAGGTCCAATTTTACGACGATTTTTTTCCTGAGTACATTCACTGTAATAACGTGTAATTTAAAATAAATACGATCTGTTTATTTTAAATCACAAAATATAAATGACAGAGAGCTTCCCTAGTTCAGTCGGTTTCGACTATGCTCTTTGATTCAAAAGACACGAGTTTGAATCGTGTCTAGAACGTGAAGAATCCTGAAGATGAATTAATCGGTCTCATACGGAGGTGGAGGGTTTTTTGTAGGAATCTCAGGTTTTCGGCCAACAAAATAAGCATGTCGGACAAACCAAAACACGCGATATCCAATTTTGAGAATAAATGGGAATAAGTATTGACCATCCGGTTCCGTTTGGTCTGGTTTCGAAAGCCTGTATGGTACAGTGTGGTTCTAGTGTGGGAACAGAGAATAAATAGTAATATGAATTAGAACGGTAGAACGGTTTAATTAAAACCAGTAACGATAAATGACAGCGAACTGTAGGGAAGACAGTTTTATGTTTTCGTGGTCTCTAGATCCATAACAAAATATGAAATGTGAAGATTAATCGTTGACTTCTTCAAGAACCCTTCTCGTGTCTTGATCTAAGATGACAAGTAACGCTTCAGTAGAACTGTGAAACATGTTACGCCAACAAGACGACACGCTTCGAGAATTCTTGGGAAAAGTTCTCTGTCGCTGGTAATGAAAAGAATTAGAAGTAAAACTTTTCAAAGCATTCTGAAACGAGATTCGTTCATAAAACATTTTTTTATCATTCGTTTTACCATTTATGATTGCGATTAACGAGTTAGTGAGTACAGATAGCGAATGGTTAATGATTATGCTCGTAATTAAAACGCAGTTACGGAAATTACACTTCATTCAAATGGAATCATTTGCATTACTTGAGATAATTACACTACACGGTTCAGCCTTAGCAAAAGAACACGCAGAAGGCTAAGCCTTGTTATGCGTATGGCGACGTTATAGAAAGAAATTTTGCAAACTAGTTTCCTATTCTATTCCCCTGTCGAATCAAAGAAAGGTTCAGGAAGATGAGCATAAACATTTACAACTAGAAGTTATAAATGTTTTGGGAAAAAATGCAATGCAATAGTTTTGTGTCTTATGTCCAATAAAACCGCTTTTTCTTGACAAAATTAGCAAAATTCACTTTGAATTTCTTAGATAAAAAAACAAGAGTTTTGTACAATGAAGTAATTACATTTTCAAAAATGCAATTGTTCCGTATACACGGTCTTTTTTTTTGCTAGATGGGCGAAGCAAGAATGCTTTTCATATTCCCCGTTATCTGTAGAAGAAAATGTATGGATGGGGTTAGAGCTATAAGCTCTGATCATGGCAGGAGGGTAACAGCAATAGCCAAGCCTTAATTAAAACTTCATTGGATACAGCACTGCCATCCATTACCTTCCCTGGATACTCATTTTAGTCGCCTCGTACGACATGCATGGGCTACAGTGACGCTATTCTTAACCCCGCCACCACAAATTTAAAACAAATTAAATATAATTCAGATGGATAGCAACATAAAAATCCTAATTCAAAACCTTCTTTTGGTATATGTTGATTATTTAGTAATACTTCGTGAGATATTAAAGATTCATTATCTTTTTTATAGCAAAATAAAATGGAAATTTTACCGCAGAGTTTGAGAAGTCAGTCTTTCTACCTTGGCTTGCTATGTTATTGATTATTGCTTCGTATAAATATTTCTATAATATGCTATCCTCTTGGAGAGCAGCGTTTGTAGCTTCGATTCATTCCACTTTGTGCTAGATCTGTTTTACAAAGTGCGTTAGGACAAGCAGTTAAGAAGAAAGAATGAATCCATTGATGCCCGAAGTTTGTAATTTGTGGAGAACACAGCGTGAGGAAGGCTGTTTGGCAAGATGGAATGAAAAAACGTAAAGCTGATTCGTGTTTAACATCCATTCACAGTTGGACTGTAAATGGAGTTAAGCACGAAATGTGAATGGATGCTGATCAGCAGGTGTTGCATGATCACATGTGATAGCTCACTGGAAATACCTCCAAAACGACATCAGCCAAAAGAGACCTCTTGTAAGATAGCAGTGGAAGCTGCTCTGGGAAAAAGAGATAAATTAGTCTGACTGCCTTCTTCTGCAAAGTATGAAGGATTTTAGGGTGGGTGCTTTTGATGCATATTCCGAAACGTGAAAACAGGTTGGGTGAAAATAAGATGTATATAGTATTGGCAGTCGTATAGGTGAGAAGTCGTGTCTTGAAATTAAAAAGACACCAAGTCCTGGAAGTAAAACCATCGGCAAAAGAGGAAAGATTTGTGATTCCCTTTATATGGTATATTGTGTCTGTGTAATACCTGCAAATAAAGGAAATGTATTTTTACGAAGGTTGGGAATAAATTGGCCAATCAATAATATTAGCATTGCGAGGCTGCTTGTCATGTAGATAGTACACATGTGGCCACTGAGTTAGAAGTGTTTATGCAGGTGTACCTAAATATCACTTATGCAACGTGTATTCAAAATACTTGGTCACGTGCGTCACCACGTTTTATAGGCAATTAAGACTGCTGCTGGTCAGCAATCGTCAAGAGTGTTGATCACAATGGGAAAAAACAAGGATTTTTTGGAGTTTGATAAAGGGCTTATTGGGGGTGTCCGTCTGGCTGGAGGCACGATTTTGAAAACAGCAAAGCTCATCGATTTATCAAAAGGTGAGATATTCATGTGATATCCGGATATCTCACCGGATATCACCCACATTGCTTTTCTAAGAGGGGTTCCTAAGACATTCTGTCAGGAAAAAGATGGGAAACCAAGGAAACAGTCATGGGATCCGACTAGTCACTGTAGGTAGAGAGTTTCGTTGGAGCTTTATGACGCAATGAACCTAGCTTGCCTTGTAATACAAGTCGAGGTTTTGGACGTGGCGTCATGGTGAGGTCATATATTCTGTGTTTACGGAACGGGTACCCTGGTATTGCTGGAAAGTTGGGTGTCCTCCAAGGAATATCTGAACATTGTTGCAATCAAGTCCATCCTGCAATGTTGACTTTTTATCCAGCTGCTGGGAACGGTTGTTTCATTGAGGACAATACTGTCCATCGCCCAAGAATTGTTCAGCAGCGGTTTAGCGAGCATCACCGCGTCTTCCACCATCTTTTCTGGCCACCACAAAGTCCGGATCCGAACCTCATTGAGAATGAGACATGTTACAAAAACAGATCGGGGAGGAAAGTCCTCTTCCGTCAAATCTGAGCCAGTTAAAGAACTGTCTGGCGAACGCCTGGTATGCTGTAGACGTAGATTCAGTCCAACACCTTGCGGAATCTGCCAAACCGTATACGTGCTGTAATTCGGGTTAAAGGAGGTCTAACACGGCATTAATAAGTTCCTAATTCAATGGCTGATATGTTTAACAGTAGTATAGTACGGTGCGGTTTGCATTCCTCATATGTCCAACTATAACAGAATTCAAACGAAGACAAAAAATGTGGATTCACAAAAGGCAATGATTAGTCGTTTTGTAATATGCTTCGATATGCTGTTTAGAATTACTTATTGATTTCACTCATAATATCAAAACAAAAAAAGTTCATGATTGTCTGTGACGAGAGTCTTCCATTCTTCCATCTTTCATCAAAAATCTGCGTCATATGACAGTAGCAGAGTGGCAAAATGGTAGATAAGCACGTCCATTTGGGAGTGGGGGGGGGCACAAAATACTTCGACTTTCTCTCTTTTTTTTTTATTTGTACAAATCATTTCTACTGACTTCTTGGCACATGTGTTCAAAATATTCCTTTCACGCCGCCAATGTTGAAGCCTGCGATATAAATAAAAAAGATGGTGTTCGCAAGTCTTGCGAATCCTTCCAATTCACGATAATGTTTTTTTTTTTACTCCTTTTGCATTAAATACCCCACATGGCGCTTATAACAATGTCAAGACTAAAGAAACAGTCGAATATTTATTGTTACCAATTGCAATAACTTTAACGCCAGTGACTCTGTGTGTGTTCATTTATTGCTGGAAACAAAGATCAGCGTGTGACAGCTGGGATGAAGAGCCTCGGCGATAGCTTCTAACGTAGCTTCCCCACTAAGTCAGATTATGCGGGATGTTACCATGGAAACAGCTTCGTGTAAAACGCGAGAGAGCGGAATGGATTATTTCCTTGACCGTAATGTTTGTCCATAATACGTGTGCTACAGTATTATGCGCTGTAAGAGAGGCATTTGAAGCCGTGAAAGGGAAAAATAAAGAAAAAAAAAATGTACTCATGGTAGACTACCTCTTTGGCAGAGACCTTCGGCAAAGATTAAATTGATTTTATGTTAAGAGCTTTGGAATTATTAGTTATGATGTGGTTCTCTTATTATTCTGTAACTGAGTGACAAAGTAGGTCAACTTTGTTTACAAATAATCACTACGGAAACACAATCTGAACTTCTACTACGCTCCAGGAACGTGTGTGTAAATATCAGACTCTGTTTGAATACAAGGGATTTTCAAAAGTTCTTTTGTAGCAATCAATGAAGTTATGTCGCTTTTTTTCATTCCAGTTCAAGATAAACAGATGTATTCGAAAGCAGAAACATGAGTTCACTTTACTGAAAAATGATTATAACAATTTTATTTTAAACGTTCCCTGTTGATTTTTTAGATTAAGCTACAACAACTGAGGCACTTGTATTAGGGCTGATGTATTCTTAGAGCGATTGGTCTGATTTTTGAACAACTAACTCAGTACTGAGTTAGTTGTTCCATAAACTCTGCATTGCGCTTTAGAGTAAGATACTAAATTTCGTCCATAAACAGCAATATTCTTACTTTATTTTTAGCGATCTCATTCTTCCTAAGAAACAGTGAGCAAGTTATTTTTCAGATGTAATCTATCGCATTGCAGTTTAATTACATCTTCTCTCTGGGGGCGCATTTAAGAAAATAAGAAAGGTTCCAAATTTTACAGGTTCCGTAGGGAATGATTTTTACCACCCGATCGAACACCGCTCCTTATTGGAGGTTTGAACCATCTTCAGTCTCTGGAACAGGAATCAGGCCTTTTTTTTTAACTCTTAAACGATATCTGGTAATATATTATGGGTGAATAGTCATATAAAATACTAATAAGAGGTCTGCTGTGGTTTCGCAAAGTTAATAAATGTATAGTTACACAGACCCATTCAGATAGCCGCAATTTCGTATGTGAAATATACCATTAAAATGATTCTTTCCCCTCTATGGGAAGCTATTTTGGAGTATTTAATTGTCTGGTTGTGAGAAAATGTCATCCACGCCAATATTTATTGTTCAGTAAAGAGAAAACGAATTATCGAAGTACTAAGTCTTTCCTCTGATAGCTCGAATGAATCTTTATGTTCACCAGCATAAAACCTTGAAAATAAACTAATCTGTCTTCGATCCCCACGTTTTTTAAAGCACGAGCTCCAGTAGGTGGTTTATGTGAGACTTTATGATACCCATGAGAATGGTGGAACATTACATATTTGGATTATTGTTCTGCGCGTGTTGGGTTGCCTCGTTTCCGGCAGCACATAAACTTCAGGATGGTTATTTGAGTTTATGGACGACTTGCGTATTAGTCGAGAAATGTTTTATTATATTCGCTTCTTTTGGGAGTGATATTACTTAAAAATATCATTTTAATGTAAATTTTAAGGTTTAAATACAGACTAATCGGAATATAAGAGCTGCTTTAAGTTATTCGTACTATCTTTTATTATTCATTTGAAACCTGTTTATTATATTTCGTAGGATTACTGATGAGCCTCCGTAGTTCAGTCGGTATATATGAAGCCCTTTGATCGGAAAGATCTGGGTTCGATTCTCGTCAGTGACGTGAAGAATCTTTATGTGGTCTCTTTCGACTAAAGGTGAGTTAGCCGGTCTCCTACGGAGGTAGGGGGACTTCACCTGGAAACTCAGGTTCCTTGTCCCCCAGAACAGAAAAACAGGTTTGTCCCCCCCCCTCTGTTTTTTCCCTGAAACGTCGTGTGTGCGCGTGCGAGAGAGAGAGAGAGAAAAAAAGTTATTTTTATTTTTACAGTTATGACGTAAAACCTGACGCACTTATTTCTTTGACGAATAAAATAAACAAAGATATCCCTGATATTGAATTCACCTTATGCAAACACCAACAGCGTATGTTGCTAACTTATTATTACTTTAAATTTTCACTATCATCCCATCTACCAATATACCTTTTCATCAATACTCTAAGCATGAATGCAATTAAAAAAAATCATGAATGAAAACACAAGACCTCGTTATAGTCCTACTTAAATTCCGTAGCACGCAAGATTCAACACCGCCCAAGAAGTGTAAAGGGGAAGTATTTTGCAGGCAATACACACGCACAGCTTACGTAATCGACTGCTTCTTGCTGTTGTCAGAAAGCAGTGGAAAAATTATGCTGTTATTGGATTAGCAGTCGAGCGTTGTGCAACACAAGAAATAGATTAAAACCCAATTTTTCAATTGTAACAATCCGTCAACAACTGATCACGCAAACGAGATATAATTAGCCTCTTAACCTTCCTCACTGCGACACTTGGGTGCGATGCAACTCCGCGGCGTTCGATAAACGTTTGAGCATCATAAGAGACCCTTCATCCTCGCTCTCTTTGCTTGTGCTCTCTCTCTCTCCTCCAAATGCCACTAACGATTTTCCCAACAATGTGCCCTAGCGAGTTGTTGAACGGGTGCCAGCTTCCATTGTCATCAATCACCTTTCCCTCGCTCTCTTCTCTTTCCCCATCACTTGTAGCTATACGTAATGATTTTAACGCCGCTGGAGACAATTGGCAACTCTCACAACTTAGACGGATCTGTCAGCAAAAGATGCGTGCAACCTCGGAACTTTTCAATGTCTTCCTTGTGCGAACCCAACAGTGCGAAGTTTCTGAGATTTTTAATGGCAATCACAGTCGGTTAACTGTCCATCTGTCTTCAGTGTCTTCAAACAAATGCGGTGTAGGCAAACGTCTTTACAGAATCTAAAGGTATTCGTGTCACTCAATCTTATCTATAATGAAGACGCGGTTTGGTGGATGTCATTAGCTATTAGAGGTGATTGTAATCCACTGGAAAACAGAATGAATAGCGAACATGTTAAAAATGCAAAAGGAGAGAGTAATTAAAAACAATGATTGCAACTATAGCAACTGCACGCACGTGTCATCGGAATGTATTAAAACGCATCGTCGAATTTAACGGCTTACACAAGATATAAATGTTTAAACATTTAAAGGCTGTACTTGTTTATTGATATTTCTCCTTCCTACCAGAGCGTTGTGGGTTCGATGGTGAATGATTTTTACCGTTCGATGTACGACTACCATCCTCGTTATTGAAGGTTTTAATTGGCTTGAAAATATGCCTCATGGGAATTTCTACAACAGTTTTTCTGGATTTTCTTTTCTTTGCCTACACAAGGTGCTAACTAATATACGTGTGTTCCAGTTTACAATCGCGCTTGTGATTGTAAACTGCAATAAAAAAATTTTAACTTATGAATGGGAATGATGTCATCAAGGTAACTAACCCACCCGCATACATCGAGTAAATTCTTTTGGCGTATTCCATGTGCGGTGCAAGTAAGATTAAATCAAAGATCTATTGAATTAATTCATTGAGCTTTTTTTTGTCAGTTAAAGTTCTTTACTCATTTATAACATCGAACAAAGATAAATAGACGATGGTTTAAATTGATTACAGTGTACTAAATGAAGTAATACAAATTGTTGAACAATATCTGCAGCTAATTGCGATCATTGTTACGTCAAGATCAGCTGTTACTGACGTCCTCTCTCGTGAGAACCAAGTTGGTAATCAATAGCGTGTAATGCCTGATTCCAATTGGTTAGGAACAGTCATGTGATTTTACAAACAGCATTAGTTATAGATGATGAATAGTGTTAGCTTCAAAATATCGCGGACACTTATTTGTTAATTTCAGAAAACATTTTTAAAGGGAGGATTACATTTCTTTTCTTTCTTTTTTCTTTTATTTTTTGATAGAATCACGAATATCTCTGCAATAAGGATAACACTAGAGATATAACATTCATACTGTACTTGCTAAATAATCACTTTCGCCTTTTGTTTATTGTGTCTAAATTAGACTGCTGACAACAACGCTACTCGAAGTTAGTATTGAACCTTTTAGATCAATATTTTATGCATTAATTTCTTAACATTACTTTCATTTTATCCTGTGAGTACAGTAAACTTTCTGAACTCCGTGCAAGTCCTGTAAACATCGTTAAATATTCAAGTGTTCTATCTCCGCTTCTTTTCCTCTAGGGGGTTTTCAACAAAATTTAATTTGTTCACATTTGTTGTCTTGTAACCATTTTTGCTTACATTATTTATCGATTGTAGTGTCTGGTAATATGTTGTAGCTCTAGCCGTGTCAATATCTTAGTTCTAGTGCCAAGAATGTCAATAATGGGGGAAAAAAAAAAAGAAATAAAGAAATCGATATATACTTTACAAATAATTCATTAAAGGTATGTACTGAACTTAAAAGAAAATTGTTTTTTGGCAATTTGCCATCGACAGTATTCAGCTAAAATGTAAAAGAAAGTATGCTATTCGCTCCTTCTGTTGAAAGAAATAGCTTAAAAGCATTTTAGATTTAGCAAGGATAAGATTTCAGATGATTTCAATATTAATTCAGTTCAGCATTAAAATTTAATTAAATATGCTTACTATTAATGTATCGCAAAGTATTCAGTTTACTTTAAGTAGTTTAGGAAAAACTTCTGGATTTGCATTGTATGTAATAAGAGAAACATTCCAGACATCTCTTTGTCGTGTCTACGTTTATTGATTGTAACAGGAGGAAGAATGCTTTTCCTCTTAAAAACAGACATATCGGTCTGTGAACAAATAATACGACATGCAGGAGAACCACTTGATAAGTGGTTCTCTTGTCTTTTAGGGAAGAATAAAATTGTACAATTATTTTGAATCTGCTTTACCTCGCTTAAATATAGCAAGGTAATGAATCTAACCTATAAATAGGATTACCACAATGTGTTGACTTCACTGTATCTAAAATACAACCTTGAAGACTTATTAGAGAGAATAAAATGGTTTTCCAATCGATATTCGTCCTCTGTTATCCTGGGAAATTCTTCTAAGGATTAAAGTTTCAACTCGCCTTTAAGCTATTGAGAGTAAGAGATATTCAAAAGCAAGCAATTAATATCATCGCTCTCTTCTGAATAACCCTGATGATTTTTTATAATGAGGGTAATAGGAGATAAGATGGATTTGAGATATGCTACTCCGTAGCTAATCTGATGAATACCAGCACTTTTAGCGAATGAGAAATGCTAAAGAGGCTCTCAGTCTACACTAATATAATTCTCTTAAAGATACTAATTAGCAGCTGTGTTTAAATTTTCTTTCGTTTCTGTTCCTTTACCAGCTATGAAATTTGCATAATTGCATTCAAATATGTGAGCGCGTG
Source organism: Typopeltis vanoorti (assembly GCF_054136105.1). NCBI lineage: Eukaryota > Metazoa > Arthropoda > Arachnida > Uropygi > Thelyphonidae > Typopeltis > Typopeltis vanoorti. The sequence goes on from NC_143553.1 coordinate 56,749,216, forward strand.
ATAAAATGGACAAAGTCGTCTCATCAACAGAATTTCACTTTTAAAAGTCTTTCACAACTTTGTCGTTTAAATTAGTTATGTAAGGTTGCTAGTACAACATATGACTATTTGTCATCAGTTTCGTTTCTGGTCCTTAGGATAACCATTACGGTCTCGAGTCACGTGATGTTGCTGTGTAAATATTTTCATCGACGAAGTGATTGTTAGCACTCAGATCGTTTCTAGTTTGTCGGTGAGATATCGCCTTTCTAAGTATCTGCGTTGAAAAGATGGATCTACACCCATTTCGATAACATCACTCGCTAGAAGGCGCAGTATTGATAGTAGGCCGAATAAAATGGGGTAAAAATGGAGAATCCCTAACAAAAGTGGAAGTTATTCTCTCACCTGCTATAGATAATCATTGCCTGAAGCAGAATGAAAGTAGGCAGTAAAATCCCAAGGGTATATTTCTCGTGCGAATCGTAACTCGCCCCGTCATGTGAGATTTTTATCGATTCAGTTGAAAAACTCTCGTATAGCTACACACACACGCACGCTCCCCCTATTTCTACCTTAACTAGTTTCATTCATTGCCTAGAAACAGGTGGAGTTGTTTCCGATAGCCAGTCTAAAATGACTCCGGAGTTCTCTTTCACAGATAACGTTCACTTTGCAGTCTAAAAGGTTTGCGTGCCCTCTCGGACACACTCTTTCCCCATCTCATTTTTCTGTTGAAAGGATTTTTTTTCCCATGAGCGATTAGACAAAATGACTGCATTGTGAAAAGATAATGAGATATTTGCACTGTCGGTGTTCTCATCTACCTTCTCATTCTGAAACATCAAAATGCCCCTCTCGGATATTTGAATTGCTCTTCTGATCATACATCTTTGTTACTTATAGCATTGTCCACCCTATAATCAAGAAATGAAACTGGATCTATGTTTCTTTTTTGTATGACGGTTTTTTTTATTATGGTTTCCAATATTCTGGCAAGTAGAACTACAAGAAAAACACAAGTTCTAAAAGCAATTAGTAAGATATGTTTTTTCTCTTACAAAGATACAATAGAACCCACGTGATTTATAGAGATGCAGGCTTTTTTTTTCCTCTATAGAGCTCGTGATTTATGGGAATATGATTTGCTTAAGGGAAAGTAACTATTTTAATTCCCTTTTTGCTTCTTGTAGTATTATCTGCTGATATAATAATACAAAACTTAATACACCAAAGAAATCCATCCAATAATGTAAGAATATACTCGCTTTAAAAGTCCAATTCTCGCATGTCTTGATTCATAGTACCTCTTTCTTCAAGATGACTACTTCTGACTTTTTTTTTCTTTTCTTCTTCTGTACATTCGTAATGATAAGGAGATCATGGAAGTTTTTTTTCCTCGACAAAGAATTTACGCACACTAGAATTCCCACGTGTCGCTGTGCGGTAAATAGTAGGATCGCGTGCATTTTCCTCTTTACCAGCAGGATGCAAACCGAATCTTTAAGATAAAATCCTTACAAACAGCAAAGTCAGTGCTAAACGTGAGAGAAAAAAAAATTAAGTGTCGTACTTCACAGAAAGCTTTAGTCATTCCCGGTGACGTAGCTGTAATCTAGCAACCTTTTCCATAAAAAGGGGACGCAGCTTGTAAAAAGTTCATCGTCAGATCACTCAAGGAGCTCATAAGACGTTCATTATGAGAGGGAAGAGATAAAATGGAAGTTAGTCCGCTGGGACAGATAAATTCGCTTGACGTGCAAATGTTAGATGATCAGATCTTGGTTTATGCTTTATGCAATTTCATCGCAAAGTTCAAATAAAACCTGATTAGATGATTTAAGACTGCTACACCCCAGTATAGTTCGATTCTTTGTGCTGAGGAAGAGACCTCTTTAATAAACTGGTTCCTTGACCGGCTTCTCGTATAATTTGCACCAAATTTGAATATTTGGCGTTAATTCTAAACAACCACAATGCCTAAGCCTTATTGTATGTTCTCTACCTTATTCACTAACAAAGTAAATACTTAATAAATGTAGGATTTCTTATAATATAGTCTCTTTAACTTAGAGAGTATATTATAAGAAATTTAAAATTATAACTTAGAGAAACAGAATAAGAATAAATTCTTATTCTCTTTCTCTAAGTTATAATTTTATTTATGTTTAGTCGACGTAAGGTATTCTGATCTTTTTGGTAGTTGTTTTAATAAAATTAGTTTGTTTTTTATATAATAAAAGCATAGGTTATTCTACACTTAGTTCCAATGTCTTTTATTGTCTTAAACCTGCCACAACAAATGCAAAATATTCTAAAAACCGGTGAAGTTTAATTTTCTATTCTTGAATATTACATCTTTCTCCTTTGTAGTGTTTCATATGTTTATATCAAATTAATATTAATTAAGAATAGCACAGAAACTGCTGAATGAACTTAGGTCTGGTTTAACTCGCACTCTTGAATAACTAAAATGGTTGAGATCCTGGACACAAGCATCCATCCAATGGCCTTCGCATCAGATCTGATCCTTAAGATGTGCAATATCCTGATATTCGCTCCTAATCCTGAAGATAGCTGCAAATAACCAATAAGCAGTCCTGGACCAACAACAATACCGTGTTGTGGTGTGTCAGAGAGCGGCATCATTAACCCTAAAAAATGCCTACAAGAATCCTATGATGTTGTTGTGCCTTGCTTCAAGATTACAGGAAGCAGTCGAGAAATTTGCTGTGTTCAGCAGCACAAAATACATCTCCTAACTCTATAAATATAAGAACCCTAGCCAAAACAGGAAAACTCAAACTAATAGTAGAGAAAGAATTGTAGGTCTCTGAAGCACACTGGCCAGGAGATGGATCGATAAAAATAAAAGATGGAAGAATGTTTTACCATTAATTAATGTTTTACCTTTATGGAAGAGATGACAATATACATAGTGTTTCCGTATTGTTTTTAAATAATTAATAAACCCCATAACATCTGTAGAACCACAAGGGCCAAGAATAATTACCATAAGAATAAAAGAGAGAGAAAAAGGAATCAACTATGAAATAATTCAGATATACTCCCTAGATCCATCACATGGAGAAGAAGATCTAGAAAGCTTCTTTCTCCACCTAGAAGACTAAATTAACAAAACAAGTAAAAAAAAAAAACATTTTAATAGTGCTGGAAGACTTCAACGCCAAGATTAGAAAATGCGCACCAGAAGTGATGGGCAAATTTGGTGTGGATGAGAAGAATGAAAGAGGGAAAAGTCCTTGAATTTTGCAAATAAAATAACCTGTTTGTTACAAACTTCTTCCATAAACTCTCACAGATGTATTAACCAAAAAATGCATTGACTATATACTAATTAGAAAAAACTAGAACTCATCTGTTCAAATGTAAGAACGTTGTTTTGCTGAGAAGATTTTGACTCCGGTCACGAAATGTTCTCAGCAAAACTTCAAGAAGAAGAACATGCCTAAGACCCATAACAAATAGACTTATACAAATTCAAAGACAGAGCTACGCAAAACAAATTTGAAAAAGCAATATAACCTGAGATAAGCCAGTGACCTATGACAAACAAGAACACTGATGGAACCGAGGTAAAGAAATCATAGTACAGACTGCCCGAAAAATATTAGGAACAACTATTAAACAAAATAAAGACCGAATCGCAGCAGAAATATTATAAATCATAGAAAAAAAGAAACGCAAAAAGCCTCTTAAATAGAAAAAACGCAAAAATAAACAAAACAGAACTTTAGACGACTCGAAAATAAAATCGAAAGATTGTGCAAAACAACAAAGAAAAACTGGCTAGAATAAAATCCAAAAGCCTGAGAAGAAACCAATAAAAGGAATGGTAAAAAAAGTCTACAGAATCTTTAAAAATAACTCACGAAATCACATAGAACCAAAATACTAAAAATGAAGCATAAAAAAAGAATCCAGATCTATACAAGAAATAAAATATGGAGAGAATACTACCAAACTCTCTTTTAAAAAGAACAAGATTGGGATATAAATACAGAGACAGGAACAGGGAAAATGCACCATCGGTAATAAAAAAAAAATCTATATGCCATAAACCTAATGAAAGAGTCCAAGGCTACAAGTATTGACCAACTACCCATAGAACTCTGGAAATACGGAGGTCATAAAGCAACTAACTTCCTATTAACTCTTTAACCAAATTGTAGGCACAGGAGAAATACCATTCATTGGAAAACAGGAATCATAATACCTATTTACAAAAATGGAGATAGACAAAAATGTGAAAACTACAGACCAATAACTCTTTTAAGCCATAGCTATAAGATTTTTACATGCATCATTCAAAATAGAATTCATAACATAAAGGAATAAATCGTAAGAGAGGACCAGTCAGGTTTTAGAGCCAGCAGATCAACAATAGACCACATCTTTACTGTTAATAACATAGGTGAAAAATACTGGGAACACAATATGCCTATATACTGCTGCTTTATAGACTTCAAACAGGCCTTCGATTCAAATCCTAAAAGATGAAGGACTAAACTGAGAAATCTTATCATTCATCAACAACCACTATAAAGACACCAATGCATTCGTTAAAACTGATAGAATAAAGACGGATATATTTAAAGTAGAAAAAAGAATCATGTCACTCTCACCCACTTATTCATAATAATGCTATAAGAAATATGCAATGCCATAAAAGAAGAACAGAACTACAAATAAATGGAACTAACATAAACCACATTAAATGTGCAAATGATATTATCATTCCCGATACAATCTAGAAAAAAAATAATAAATAGCCTAAACAGTAAATGCAAAAAAGTACAGAATGAGAATCAACAACCACTAGAACACGTAAACGGTTACGTATATCTTGGCAGCCTTATTACAAATAAACTAAATAACCTTGAACCAGTAAAGCACGGACTCGGTATAGGATGGTCAGGCATGAACAAAATGAATAAAATATGGAAGAGCAGCAATATAACAACAAGCCTCAAATTAAAACTTTAAAAACCTATCATAATCCCCACAGTCACATATAGAGGAGAGGCATGGAAACTAAACCAGAAAGTAATCCAAAAACTTCGAGTATTCGAAATGCCAAAGAAAAATAACACCAACTAGACAGAACATAAAAGAAATGAACAAATTAGAAATTACTTAAACTACAATGTTTCAACATTGCATCTTCAGGATCATGAAGGCAGTTGTTTTGACATTGTACATGTTCAGGATCGGGAGCGTAAGTGATTTGACGTTGCACCTGATCCTGAAGCCATGCAATGTCAAACATCAACTCTTCCTGATACTCAATCTCTTTTCTCTTATGTAATGATTAGCACATTATACAATATAGTTCCCCCCCCTTAATAGAACCTGCTTTGCGTCCTATATTGCATGGACAAATCATCTCCCACAAGGGATGATCGCTGAAGCACGTGCTAATAAATTTCTAATACTTACTAAGCAATGAATTCACAGATCGTAGTGAATTCACGCGATATTTAGACCGATCCAGTTTTAAACGTTTGATTTATTTTATTTTGCCATCGAATCTTCAAGAGTAATCATTAAGAGATTTAGGAGACTCACGATTTCCTTTTTAAATCTTTTCTTAAGGCACGAACATCCATAACATTAGCTGTGTGTGCCTGACTTTGACAACACTGAATAAATTCTCACCTCAATGGTAAGTTTCGTGCATGATGTGCACACATAATTTATTATCGTTTGACGTAATAAATGATTGGGGATTTCCAATACGACAGATATGTGACAAATGGACTAATAGATGGGATGGAACATATCTGTCGTGCAGGGTTACGCCCAAAATGAAAAACATGTCACTGGGACGTTGACATTTCTGTGTCAGAACTAACAAAAAAAAAAAAAAAAAAAACCACTAAAAGAAGTAACAACGATATTTAGACGAATATTTATGGAAAATATATAATAATTATCCGAAGATATTAATATTTTATCATAGTCGCTAATTGAATATAAATCACATATGCTGTATTTCGGTAAATATCTTCCAGATAGTCCCTGAAATACAATAATTGTAAACGAATGTTGTAGATGTTGTAGGTTAGACTGAAAGAAATATTCTTTTGGATAAACAGCGGCAATTTAATTATATACGCCTACTAGAATTATTGTAGGCTAGTTTGCTTCGGCTAATCTCTAAATACAAAATGATATCAAGTGTATTTTACTGCTGCGAATAATTTGTTTCATAAATATGTTTTAACCTCCTTTTATACGATATATTTTCACGATAGTGTCTCTAAGATGCAAAGTCCTTTGAAAAGAATCTTTCGAATAGTCAACAGGTCCTAGTGTTTACTGTTTGCATGCACAAAATATTTGTAACACGAATATATCGTGACTCTTTACCATTGTCTGGGTTTTTTTAAATTGTATTGTGGTTATTTAGACACCAATCTGAAATCGGATTGATCATTAACTCAAAGAGGTAAAATAAATAGTTCTCGCTAATGGTGTATTCTCAGAATTGACATTCTTTTAAAGAAAAAAAAAAATCTGGATTGCGTAAAGGCTGGAATTTTTACCATCATTCTTAGTGCATTGATGAAGTAGTCTTATTATTAGAATAGCAGTAAATCAAGCGGTCCAAGATACGTTACGTTTGATATTGGTTCTAAACTTTCTGGTTGCTTGATATCTTTTCGACATCCCTCGGAAATCTCGTGTTTTATATTAGGCAATTTCAGATCTAGACAATGAAGAAGATAGGATAGGTTGGTGCTTTGAAGGACAATATTATTCCAGAAATAATTTTATAGAAACCATTTTTTTTTAAAACGATACCTCTATATTTTGTTCAAAATTAGTTGAAAATCTTTAGTCAAAGTATTCAATGAATGAAGCATCAAAATTTCAGCTTTTGAAGATTTTAGAGAATTGTAATTATTGAAGACAAAGTTTGCGAACAGGAGGCTTCCAAATTTGTTCCTACAAAAGCAAGGGAATAACAAAACAAATTAAGTGATGAGAGCTCAAATGGTGTACAAGATTTAATTTTGGAATTCTCTGATTGCCCTTTGGAATATCTTGGCTCGTGGGAAGAATCTTTAAGAATTGGACAAATTGATGTTTGTTACGAATACAATGAAATTGAGCAGGACTATGATTTTTTCATAATCTAAGTTTGGTCAAAATTAAAAAGAACCATAAATAGAGAGAACGTATTCGAGATCGTGGTTTGTCTCATTTGTAAAAATATATTTTGAGGAATGCAGTCCGAATGAAGGCCAAAAGACATTACATGTGAAAATATTGCAGCTGAAATATTTACTCGTTTCAATATAATAAAACTAACGTGTCGGTCAATAAATAAATACTTCAAAATGTTATAAAATTTTAATTATTTTAGCCCCCTTTCCTCGCTCTCCAAAATGTACCTGTTCAGATGATAAATTATGTAGTCACACTAGCTGTACTCTTCTGCACATATCGGCTTTAGTTCACCTTAGACTGAAACAAATATCTGGCATAGAAACGACATTTTTATAAATTATAGAACAAATTCTTTTTGAACTAATGTTCCTCAATGTAAGATTTCTTGTGCCTATTGCACTGTATTATTAAGTAAAATTACTCACGAAATTGTCTTAAAATAAGCAAACACACGCTCATTGGTAGTACCATAACGACTACAAACGAGACAAATTTAGCAATCAGAAGATTATAATCATAAATTTGCATTTTCTGACTGATGCGAGAGATCTCTTTTATTAGTAATAACGTAAAAATGTCATTAGGTAGACTAGCAGATATTTTAAAATTGTAAGATTTTATTGCCCGTCTTAAGAAGCAATTTTTCTTTAAGATAGTCCAAAGAACTATCATTACACGTATCTAAGAATTTTTATCTGAACTATTCATAGTAACCATTCGAACACGTGTCATCGATCTTTGGGTATCTTAAAGACAACTTCATATGTACAAGACTCCGAGAGAGAGATTTGTGTTGTATTTTATTTATATAACGGAGAAATAGTTTAAGTATTAATCATACAGTCAAACTGGAAGTAGACAAAGGCAGATGGCACTGTAATCAATTCTATTACTTATTCATTTGCTTCCATTATATCTGGTACTTACAGAACTATCGAGCTATGATCTTTGTATTCAGCCCGAAGAATTTATCGTGCTTTCCTCACTATTCAAAGGTATCGCCCTTAGAACATTAGAACAAAACCATGCGAGCATATCGGGGTGGAGTCTTCCTAACGGCTTTGTGGATAGGATAAACAAAGATATTCTTGAGGGGGTGTTGTCGTATTTGAGAGATAGAAACGCGAGTCGTTTCTTATAAGGTCTAGAAAAGGGCCACACCCAACTGGACGATGTGGCCTGCTTCTAAAAGGATTATTTAAATATTTCTGAATATTATTTACAAGATTCTCTTTTGATATTGTTTAGAAGATGCTCTTCTGTGCATTCTTTAGATCCTCTTTTCAGCATTGTAAGAATTTAGAATGCTTCTTGCGAGAAAAATAGCAAGACACAGACTTCTTATAGCAACGTGCCTGTCAGTAATGAATACTGCTTAGAACAGCCTCCGTAGCTCAGTCCGTATACACGAATCCTTTTCTTAGGAAAGACCTAGATCGATTCCCGTCCATGATGCGAGGAACCTTTATTTAGTCTTTCGACTAAAGGTGAGTTAGCCCGTCTCAGATGGCGGTGAAGGTTTTTTTCACCAAGAAACTCGGGTTTCTCTTGCCTCAGAACAGGCAAACCGGCCCGTGAACACACACCGGGATATACAGTCATAACATACATACTCGAACCCCGCACTAGGAAGGCTCAATCAGTCCTAAGGGACGGTTGAGAAACGGGGTGTGTGAACCCACTTACCTTGATGGACCTGTGTTTCATTCAGGATTTTTCCATGAGTGAAGGTCATCACAAAGATGCCTCCAACGATCTCGATCTTGAGCCTCTCTCTTCCATGCTATACCCATGGATTTCACTAACGGATCTTCCCATCTTGTAGGTGATCTTCCTGGTTTTCTTTTTATTCTTGGTTGCCAATTGAGTATTCTATATGTCCATCTGTTATCTCTGAGTCTGGCTATGTGGCCTGCCCATCTCATCTTGCTTTCGGATACTGCAGTTATCACATCTTTTATGCCTGATCTCTTTCTTAGTTCCGTGTTTCTAACATGTTTCATTTTGCTGATGTTACAAATCCTACGTTCCATTGCACGCTGAGTTATTCTGAGAGTCTCTTCTTTTCTCGTCTTGTTCCATGTTTCTGATCCATATGTGAGTGATGGTAGAATATCACTATTAAATAGTTTTGCCTTCGCAGAGTTGTGAAGATTTGGATCCGTAAGTGTTCCTTTTAGTCTGTTGAATGATAGCCATGCAGCTTTCTTTCTTTTTTGCTAGTTCTTCAGAAAAATCGTTATCCATTTTTATTGTTTGTCCTAAGTAATTGTAGGAGTCGACTTGTTCTATAGGGATGTAATCAATACATAGGTGACTGTCACTAGTGTAGATGTTTTTGATCCATTTTGTTTTTTCTAGATTCCTTTCTAAGCCTATCTTACTTCTGTTTGTGTATATTTTTTCACTCATTTCTTCTAGGTCTTTTGGGTTGTGGGATATCAGTACTAGATCATCGGAAAACATAAGGATTTGTAGTTTTTTACCATCTATGCTTATTCCTCCGTTTAGGTCTATTTTGTTTTTTGTTTTTTCAGAATGTATTCTGAAGTGCTGGTAAATAAATTTGGGGAGATCACATCGTCTTGGGGAACCCCTCTCTTTATATTTCTATTTATAGGTTGATCAAATAGGGTTATTTGTGTGGCGTGATTTTTGTTAATGTCTTTTATCATGTGGATGTAAGTAGAGTCCACATTTATTTCTAAGTAAGGCACTGATGACTGCATTGTGTTCTATGGTATTAAACGTTTTTTTTTAATCAATAAGGGGGAAATATAGAGGGATTAGGTATTCTCTGAGTTTTCAATTAATTGTGAAATGACCTGGATATGATCTATTGTGGAGAGGACTCTTCTGAATCCTGCCTGCTCTCTCCTGGAGTTGTCTTCGACAGTATTTTGGATTCTGTTCAGTATTACTCTGTTCATGATTTTATATACGTGAGAGAAAGTAGACAGATTGGACGAAAATTTGTTATGTGTTCCTTGTTCCCTTTTGAATAGAAATATGATTTTTGAGATCTTCCATTCCTCTGAAATCTTTCTTTGAAGTACCACGTTAATCTGATAATATTATCAAGTTCTGAGACTTTACCTTTATTCATTTTCTTAAGGACATATTCTATTTCTTCTGGAAGTGCATCTACTATATTGCTTGGTTTTGGAATGATAGGTTCTGAGACTTGGCAATTAGTTGCATAAAGATCATTCTAAAAATTCGGCACAATTTCTTCTATCCTATAAAAAAAGCGTTTTTCAGTTAAAACCTCGTTAAAGTCCAAGAAAATATTAAAATCTAACGACACTTATTCCACTTCGTTACTGCATTATTTTAATTCGGGCAGCACGCAAAGAATACAAATAATGTATACGTTGGCTTAAAAACATTTATCACATGTGATCACTCGGTTAAATCATGCAAGCGAGTATTGAACCTCTCTTTCTATCAGCTGTATTCTCTCTCTCTTCTGTTCTCACGGCCACACATGCTTGGTATGTAGTTTGGGGATTATGTGTCGCATTGTAACGAACCTACATCACTAGCAATGCATAAACTAGCCGGAGTTTGAGTAAACATTATCACGACTGCTTCCCATTAAAGTGATTCTAACAAAATAATATAAACGTACTTATTTCTACGCTATCTACCAGTAATTGTTAGACACTTTAACAATTTACAATTGATACTAATAGGCGAACCCTAATATCGGGTATGTCCACCTTTGGCTTTGATCACCTCCTGCGCCCTTTGAGGGAGACTGTCCACTTCAATCTGTTCTGAGTTCAGAGACAGATTGAGGACGTGCTGCTCTGGATCTCAATCGCCGCTCCAATTCGTTCCATAGGTGTTCGATGGGGTTAAGGTCAGGACTCCGCGCAAGCCAGGGAAGTCGTTTAACACTATTCTCTTCATACCATTTCATGAACGCTGAGCTTTGTGGCATGGGGCATTGTCGTCTTGATAGTAACATAGGGTCCGTTCCATAAAAAAATCCACGGTGTAGACTGGATTTCATAGAATCACGGACAACGACCAGCTGAATGTACCCCACGCCATTACTCCCCCACCATCAAACTTTACTGCGGATATAACACACTGTGATAACAAGCGTTTACAAGGCTGCCATCAGACTGGAAACGGGGGAACCTTGATTCAGAATCGATCCAGAGTACGTTTTCTACTGGTCAATTGTCCACCTCACGCGCTGTTTGCACCAGGCCAGACGAGCCGCCTTGATCGTTGTTGTGATGTTCGGCTTGTGTTTCGCTGCTCTTCCGTGGAAACCCAGTAATTGGAGTTCTTTTCGTGCAGTATTAGTACTCACTATGGTGTTGGCGCTCTGGAACTCACCACAATCGCCACAGACCCTTCGTGATGAGTTCCAGAGCGGCAGGAACACCATGATTTTTGGGTGCCAGACAGGTTTTTGGGTGCCACCCGTTTTAACAGCCTCCTGTCAGTCATTTTCGGTGGCCGCCCTGGGTGTTTTGCACTAGTGATGCCATGTATGGACATGCCACCAATGTGACAGCCCACAATGATACCTCTCGAAATCACCGAGTTCACGTGATGTTGTCATACCACCTGCATTCAACTACTACAATGAGATACTGCTTCGTACTATCTGTACATCGGTTTTTGTGTTATTAACGAACCTGGAATGCTCCATAACTTCAGATAACAGGGGTGTCTCCGGACAATTATATGTAGATAGTGTATTTTGTTATATACGAGACTGGATAACTCGCCCTCAGTTGAAAGGTCTTGTGAAGATTCTCAGAGGGAATTAGAAATGGAGTCTTTCCAACCGAAGGGCATCATCGATGCTGACTGAATTATGGACCCTGCAGAAATAACGAGTCAGCGTGGATTATTACGTACGCTACAGATGATAATTATAAACTACGAATTATTAGTTTCAACGTAACAGAATATTAGCATGCAGTTTCTCCGATTCTGCTCTGTTATGTGACTTTCCTTTGATGTATTTTAAATACATGTAAAGACTAACACAGACCGTTTGTTGCCTAAATTATGTTTTGGTTTACGCCCGCAAGAAACAGGATTGTGGTGACTTTGATGAGATATTGATAAACCTTCCTATTTTATATCCCATTAGTTAATAATAATTCACCCGACAGTCTATTTTGCGGTTTTCTTGTTTAGGTGTATTTCACAAATTTCTCAAGCACTTATAAGAGTCATTTTGTCTGTCTGTATGTATGTATGCAAGTCATTCTCTGGCTGGATTTTATTGCAAGTCGTGAATTGGATTATTCGCAGTTAAAAACAAGCCAAACATTACTGTGTAATTTAATCTCGATAGCAATAAAAATACTGCTGAAAACAATGCATGTGACGCCATGCTTCCATATTACCATGACAACGAGTTCTACTTATAATAAGGTGGCAGTATAGTATCGTCTAGTTATTACTTCATGCTAAAATGTCAAAACACCAATTATTATTACTATTATTATTAATAGTAACCTCGAGGGAGGCCATACTACACACACCAGCTATCATACTTATTCTTGAATTAATTGGCAGTCCATTCCAATCACGCATCACCTTCGGAGAGCAAACTCTAGTCCTCACCCCCTTCTTAGAGGTATTCATTCTCAGCTTCCAAGGATGCCCTCTCGTCCTTTCCCCACCTTCCATAAATTGAAAAATTCCATCAATTGAAATCCTGTATGACCCTTTAAGAAGTTTGTAAGTCTCAATCATATCACCCCTCTTTCTCCTGTTTCCTAGTGTCTACAGTCTACAAATTCTCAACCTGTCTTCATAATCAGTATTCGATAATCCTGATATAATTTTAACAGACTCCTTTGTACTCTCTCCAATATATCAGAATCACGACGGAAAACAGGAGACCAGACCTGCGCACAATAATCCAAGTGAGGTCTTATTAAGGCCTTGTAAAGAGGCAAAATAACATTCTTACATGTGGACGTTCGTTTCATCATTGCGATTAACTTTTGAGTTGTATTTGCAATCTTTGCCACAGGACCCGTGAACTTCAACTTCCTATCTATAACACCCCAAGATCCCTACCCTCGTCAGTTTCTTCTAGCCTAATCCTACCAATGTAATACGACATTGGATATCTAATCACGCCAAAGTGAATGACTTTACATTTACTGACATTGAACTGACACCCATTTTCCCATGCCCACAATTCCAGTATATTCAAATTATTCTGCAAAGACTGCATATCAGCAGCATTTACCCTCCCTATCTTTGCATCATCAGCAAATAGCTGTATGTCGCTTGTCAAATCCTTCCCAATATCATTAATATACAGATTGAATAACAGTGGACCAAGTACTGATTCTTGTGGTACACCACTATGTTAATTTAAACCTTGCAGACTCGGATCCCCCGTATACCACTTTTTGATATGTCAGTCCACCACCCTCTTATTTATGCTAATATTGTGTAACTCAAACCCATTTTCTCCAGTTTATGCAACAGTTTTCCATGCTGTATTCTGTCAAAAGCCTTAGCAAAATCCACAAATATTATGGTGTATCCATTCCCCTTGTCTAGTTCAATGGTAATTTAATAAGGGAAGGTTATGTTTGAGCAAGTTGCTAAAACTTGACCTTCCCTTGTTAAACCCATGTTGTTCATTGCAAAGTAGAGATTCACTGTCAACCCGTTTCTGAATGAAAGTTCTAACGAATTTTTCCAAAATCTTCACCACCACTCCTGAGATACTAATTGGTCGATAGTTGGATACATCGGTCTTTGGATCACCCTTGTGCAATGGAATTACCATACATTTCCGCAGAATCTTCCCTGTTCTGAGATTCATATTAAACATCCTGGTCAAAGGAATGATCAATTCAGCTGAACACTCTTAGCACACGTGCTGATATTCCATCAGTCCCTGTTGCTGAATTCTTATTCAGTTTGTGCAGCAGTTCTAATACCTCAGCCTCGCACACCTGCGTTTCTTCTTCATCTAGTGAAGAGGTAACAGTGAGCTCAATGTTGCATTCACCAGGTTCATAGCTTTTAACGAAATGTGTACTCATTAACTGAACAACCTCTTCTGCATCTGTAATCTTCACGCCATCTGGATTTAGAAGAGTTATTCTTTCATATTCATTCTTTCCTTTACTTGCAGCATATCGATAGAATTCTTGTGGGTTGTCTTTAGCACGCAGAGCCAGTTTCTTTTCATACTCAGACCGCTTTCCGTACAACAGTTGTGAGTATTCTAGCCTGCTGCTTATAACGTTCATAACGAACGTCATCCTTATGCAAACGGTATTCCTTCCATATCATCCTTTCTTACGAATCTCTTACTTAATAAGATACACATCCATTTGACTCCTACTCTATTTATTCTTCGAATTCTCGGGACACATTATTCAACTGTTTATTGTTTAGATCGACTTCAGCAGTATCACAGGCATACACGGGATTATTTCAAAAGTTCTACATACCGCGCATGCGTGTTCAGTGGAATGACGTAGTAGTTTCCAGCTTCACATCATTTGTGAGTCAGACTGTTGAGTAAAATCTTCGTGTGTTCAACGAAATACTTCAATAAATATAGAATTTTAACTCTGATTGGAACTTTGGTTTTAATTAAGCGCAAAGTTTTCTTTTGGAAAAAGAATTAGTTAATTTTTCACCAGCTTTAAAGTTTTTAACAAAAATCATTAACGAAAAGGCATTCTAAAAATTGCACAGTTCAAAAACATCATTTTTTCCCCCCGAATCCCGTAACGATTCCTACTTCGATATGATACCACCATTGTGCAACCAGATGTTTTTTCCGTTAACTTTTGCAGTTTCTAAACTGTTTTACTTACAATTCATTCCACTTTCGTGTTAAATATAGAATTTAATTTCGAAGTAATTACAAGGGAAGTAAAAACTATTAAAATTTAATCGAGAAGTACTCGGATAATTAAAGTTTCAGTGTTCGTTGTAACTACTTATCAAATAATTTTTCCATTATACAAACAACACTGCCATCTAGTGAGTAAATTGAAATTGTTATAATTACGTTCCCAAAGAGGAAAAAAAAACTTTCAAATATTAATATGAACGACGTTTTAATTTTAGTTAACACTATTTGGTAAGCTTAAATTTTTCAAGTTTTTTTCAGTTTTTAAGGAAAGAATATCTATATAAGATGCACAAATCAAGACTTAGTCAACTTTTCGCAATTCCTTGAGATACTATACGTAATAAAATGGTAATACTGATGATGTCACTGCTATAATGTTGATATTTAGTAAATAATGACAAATCCACATTCAAAACGACAAATTATCTCGAACACTTGACATGTGCGCAATGCTCGACTCCAAACACACCATCAATATCTCCTTTGTATTGCCTTTCATTGCACTTAGCTTGTCATTTGCTACCTAACCATGTTAATTAGTATTGTTAATAGTTTTCTAACGCCAATAGCGATAGCACTGTAAATCTACAGAACTTGTCTAATTAAACTGTAAAATAGTATGATGAACGGTAATGATTATCTCTCATGTCCCACACGATTTGATGTAACATCCACTACTAATGCAGTCTCTAACATCTAGAAATGTTAATTATAACCTCTTAATAGAAACATTCCTTTGGATATTACGAGTCTAATCCCAACGGAGAGATCGCAAACTGTTTGTCTGCTTGAAATACATCAAATTGAATACAATAAATGTATTGCGAAAACGTAATAGTTAAATAATAGTTAAACGTTGCCCTAAATAGAATTTTGTTATGTTGGCTTTCTGAATCGAACTTCGAAATAAAAATGTTAACATAATACTAAGTAAGTTACAGATGTCCGGGATTTCTGACCTCTCTCTTTCTCTCTTTTTTCCATGCATTTAGGCAAAATCAGATCCAGAGCTGCTCTAATCCAAACCAACACACCAACAGTTGCCATTCCTAATCACATTAATGTCCGACAAGCTATATATCTAAAATTTAGCCGCTTTTCATTATCCCATCCACTGTACTAATATACATTTGCAATCTTATATGATTAGGATGTACATCTCATCTTCCTTATACCCTCTTTTGCCTTGCGGTGTCGAGGGTTAGTTAATCATCAGACTTCAAACCATTCACAGGATAATGTGGTCAGTCCTACGCCGCTGTGTATCCTACGTCCGTAATGCTGAGTTCTCAAGGCCGATTTGCCTGCTTTGCAGGATGAAAAACCCCACGATAAACTGGGGAAAAAACCCTACTGTCCACGCCCAAGACCGGCTAACTTGGCTATGGTTGAGGAAGATCCTTAAGCTCCACGTCACCGACGGGAATCGAACCTAGGACACTCCTTCCCCATGCATATGGTTGCGAAGCGCACAGCCACTAGGCTAACCGCGCGGACTAGGATGTACATCAAAGAGTAAAAGTTGGAACAGGAAATCGATAGAAATCAACTTGTCTTAAGACCTGTTGACGATGCACTGATAGCTACGATATACGAGGGTGGTCTGAACAGTTCTCGACCTAACAACGAAAAAGCGAAATATTAGCTTTTAAGTTAATATATAGTTATTTTCTTAATCATCTGTGTTCATATCAAACCGTGAAATCCATTACAAAAATGAAAAAACGAATTTATAATTTCAAAATTATTTTTATTTTTCAACATAATATCCCTTAAGACTAATACATTTATTCCAGCGATGCTCCAACGCCATTATCCCGTCCCTGTAGTGGTTCTCAGTAAGATCTGCGAAAGACCTCTCTACAGCTGCAATCTCCTCTTAATTCGAAGAAAAACGCTGATCAGCGAGGAAGAATTTTAGTTTCGGGAAGAGCCAGAAGTCAGAGGGAGCCAAATCTGGGGAATAGAGTGGATGTTCCAACAATTCATAGTGCAGATCCCCTAATTTTCCCATTGCTAAAACACCATTGTGGGAAGGTGCATAGTCCTGATGGAAGATGATTTCTTCTGCCATCTAGAGCCAAACCGGGTCTTTTCTCACGAGGTTCGTCTTGTCTGGTTAAAAGATCGGAATAATATTCCCCGGTTCTTGTTTTACCCTTTTCAAGATAACGAATAAACAAAATGCCTTTAGCATCCCAAAACACCGATGCCATGACCTCTCCTGTTGATGGAACCGACTTTGTCTTCTTTGGTGCTGAACAACCACTTTCTGTCCACCTGTTTTGACTGTGTTTGGATTCTGGTGTGTAATGGTGAATTCAAGTCTCATTCATAGTAATAAATCGACGCATAAAACCAGTTTTATTCTTGTTAAAACGCTCCAAGCACTGCTCAGAGATTTTCATGCGAGTGCGTTTTTGATCTGCTGTGAGCAAGCGTGGCACCCATCTTGCTCAGAGCTTTTTCATTTGCAATTCTTCATTCTAAATATATCCTACACGTTCCTTTGCAATTCCTATAGTCTCAGCAATTTCACGCACTTTGACTCATCGGTCATCCAATATCATACCGTGCATTTGATCAATGATTTCTGGTGGTGTTATACTTTTTTGACGTCCTTCACGTGGGTCATCTTCAAGGCTGGTATAGCCACTTTTAAACTCGGCAGTCCATTTCTTAATTGTTGAAAACAAAGAAGAAGAGTGCCCATAAACTTTTATGAACTTCGAATGAATTCCTTTTGAAGTTAAACCTTCTTTTACAAAGAATATTCTCGTAGAATATTAACTACTGCTCTTGAGAACCGCCATGATGATTTGCATATGCAAGTTAGAAAGAGTTATCATACATTTTTTTAACGATAGCCACGTGCTGCTGTGTACTTAGGTATGTTAAACAAAACTTTTAGTCTGTGGGACTCTCGTTTAATATAAACAGTACTTCTTTGCCCTTTTTGTGTTTTTTGTAATACAGCTTAGAGGCCTTTCCCAAATCATATTATTCCACCCAACACTTTATGTATAAAACCAAAATGTTTTAAACTTGTTGACTATTTGTCACAGGCAAGTCAAAGACTACGGATTATATTCGCCATCGTTTACTTTGTCACTCAGAAACATTAACGACAACTGGCAGCAAATAATGATTATTATCTCAATGTGGGCCGTATTCGAATTAACTACATTAAATGTTTGGATATTATTAGCGAACTAGTTCACGGTTCAGTAGAGAATAATTTAGCAATCAGAATAGCCGATCTTGGATCACCAATTAATTAAACAACCCCCCCCCGCCCCCTGAGAGGACAGAGTCAACGTAATAGTAATTAATTTGTGCATTGTAATATCATTAAGAGTGAAAACAAATTAATGCAATTTAGGATAAACCAAAAACAAAGTAGATAACTGACTTGGCAATAGAAACTGCAATAGAAAATTTTCTATTGCAATAGCAATAGAACAGACAAAAATGAATAAACTAATAGTGTCTTAAAATAGGTGTTTTCTGTTATACGGTCCAGATAAAACAATTATAATTGGAAATAAAGTGCAACAAATTAGCCTTATCGTAAACTTGGAACCTTAGCTAAGACCCCCCCAAAAAAATGAAAAGAAAAACATTTAATTAAAAGGATTAACTTGAATGTCAATTAACTTAGCATTTTATTTACAGTAATTAGAATTACGTTATTTGAAAGTTTACAAAAACCAAGTTGTTTTTGTTTCTGTTCCTTTTTACACGTTAAATGTAATATATAGTTGCTCAAAATGTTATAAAAGTTTGTTTTTATCACAGAAGAATGATATATTCCTTCGATCAAAGGAGAATTTGCACTACATCAGAAAACAAGGCAATTCAGTTGAGCATAATGTGATCATTTCGGAAGCGTAATCAAATGCTTTCAATTCATAGTAAGTAGATTTATCTAACAAAGCAATCACCATGAAAATGGACTCATAAATTCACAAATAGAAAACCAAGCATGCATTTCCGTCTGGAGTTAAAAACAAGAAAAACGCAAATTTGATTTCAAAGTAAGCCATGCGCCTTCTTTGTTTGTGATTGTAGATGAAATAACATGGATTCGTCTTTCATTTATATATATTCAAATGTTCCTTTCCCGAAATCTCTGTCTCATTGAGAGTGGATAGCTTCTTTGCTACCCAACCGATAGGCATGTTCAAATCCCACATGGATGCCGTGTTTGTGCATGCTGTCTGCAAATTATGGATGATTCTCATTGCTAAGGAATTGAATATCCCCCCCCCCCTTTTTTTTTGGCTAGATTGGTGAAGCAAGAATACGTTTCATATTCTCCGTTATCTTAGAAGATGTATGGATGGCGTGTTGGTCATGGCGGGGGCAATAGCCGAGCCTCATTGTTAACTTTTTTTTTCCAGGTTCTGAATAACCCTTATTCTTTTTTTTTTTTGCTAGATGGGTGAAGCTAAAATACTTTTCATATTCCCCGTTATCTGTAGAATAAAATGTATGGATGGAGTAATATAGGGCTATAAGCTCTGATCATGGCAGGAGGGTAACGGCAATAGCCGAGCCTCAGTTAAAACATTGCCATCCATTACCCTCCATGGATACCCATTTTAGTCGAATCGTACGACATGCATGGGCTGCAGTGGAGCTATTCTTATCCCCGCCAACACATGGGGTAATCCTTATTAATATTACACCATTGGTATTAATATAGTTTACGTTTCGAAATTTTCATTATCAATATCAACATATTCCTATTTTTACATAAGGTAAAGTTTATATAATTATATTTAAATATAAAATAGAAAAGCATATTATATTTGCAGTATTATTTTATATAAAATACTTTTTTTATATAAATGTCGGGTTATGTTTTAATTGGTGTTTGTTGTTAGTGAAAATAAAACGAATTACATTTTGAGATCTTAAAGCTATATACATAACGTATAGTTGTGTCGTTTGTATTTGTATGCTTTAGACTATTACTTAATATAATGGTTGACCAGCAAAATAGTAAAAGTTTATAGAAATAAATTAGGGAAGAAAACAAACATCAGTAGCTCATTCTTTTCACTGTCTACTACAGATAACTATTAAGTGTAAATATACCAATTCACTCTAAAGATGGTTATATCTTTCACTACCCACTTTTTTTTGTTGATGATTAGTAACACCGGTGTTGCTAATAAGTAAATTAGATAGTTGAGCTAAGAGCAGCTAAAAAGATAAACTAAATAAATAATATCGAGGAAAAGGAAAAAAAATACGTGATAATTGGCTGATATTTTTGATTTTATTGAGAAGAGGATGAGCGATAAAAAAATGTTTTAAATAAAACCGTTCAAAATATTTTGTTAAATCGGTGTGTGTGTATTGATTATTTAAAAACTAAAAGAATAGCTCTAGTAACAAATTCGATCATCATCTGTATATATGTTTGTTCGATGCTGTTTAACAGTTCTTCAGGGAGATAAGCCTACTTAATGTAGTAAGAGTATATCCAGCGATATGTGCGAGTAGAGCATCGCTTGTCTCTGTTACTAAGCGTTCCTAAACTTCAGGGGAAAAAAATACTAATCAACACCAAGATTTTTTCTGCAATCTCCAATTCTTTCTCTAATCCTCTAGCAAAATGTACCACTACTTTTGTATAACGCTCTATTCACGTGTGATCATTAAAAAAACTATCACGTTATGTTGGATATATTTTCAATTAGAATTTACATGTTTACGTACTCAGTTTTCCATAATCATTAAGTTGATGAAGCTAGCCAGCGCGTACAAAAATTGCATCTTTCCATAATATTCACGAGAGGTCTTGTAAACAAACTAATGAGCATTTCCAATTTTTACCATCTCATGTAACAAATTGTAAAGAAACAAAATTATGGGAATAAAATATTGCGATATAACTTGGTCCGAATTTCAGTGATTGAACACAGCCATTAATAATGAAGTTATCAATGCACGTATATAGTTAGTAGAAAATATATAACGAAATATGTTTTACATGCCTGAAGAAATAAAACATCTCTGTGTGTGATTAAATAGCGTGAAAACCCAAAAATAAATACTTGCAACCATTGGAATTCACAGCCAAGAGGCTGTGGATTCCAATCCCATCATGGACATGGATTTAGATTGTCTTTAGATAGGAGATGAATTTTATCTCCCACCTAAAGATTATATGTATAACGCTGTCATACAAATTCCACTAGAACCTCAATGAAATAATCTGCACAGACATTACAACAACGTTTAGAAATTGTAAATTCTCTCTGTGTATAACATCGATATGAAATGTTTAATCTGGATAGACATATTTGTCTGTATGATTAGCAAAGGCACTATATGAGGGCATTACGTTTGATATTTCCCAATTTACGACGAAAATGGGTCTGTAACCGAATAATTTTTAATAAGTTGGCTTGTAATATTTTTTTAAAAAATATATACATCAAAGGACCGTAATTGGTTACTAAAATGTCTGTTTTTCTTCTCATTATGAAACATCTTAATTTATTTTTTCTTACGGTACTATTGTAGAAATTCCATTTTCTTCATCTTCCTCAATTTAAACTATTCCATTTATTTACTCGTCCTATTCTTCTCTTCTTAGAGCAATGTGGTTTTTTATTTGTGATGAAAACAGCTCTCATTTCATACTTTATATTCTTTCTTTTCTCTTCTGTTGTGATTTATTAATGATCTTCAACCAATCGCCCGACTACAGGTATTAACTTCGCCCTCATGAGACTGAACACTTTCATTATCTTAAACTTAACTGAGCGTAACTTTTCTCAGATCTCTCCATTCAAATATGCCTGGGAATCCACTGGATCACCAATGTTGTGCGCTGTGAAAAGAGTAAGAAAACGTGAACCACATATTCTTTCCATTATCGTTGAATTACGTACTTGAAGCTTGAAGATCCTTTAAAGATAACTGGCAATAAGTTCTCATACGAATTTTAAACTACTAAATGCTACTTTATACTCATGGAACACAGATACGCAAAACTATATATATGTATAAAGATTAAAGGTATAATAGCGTCCTCTTACATCATGAGTATTATTTACCAATTAGTTGAATATGTGTTTTGGAATTGTTTCAGTTACTTTCTTTGACTGGAAAGTTCTGGATTCGATTCCACTTCTTGATTTACTGCTCATACAAAGGCAAATGTAATTAGCTTCTTTATTCAAGTTGCCCAGTCCTGAAAATCCAGGCGCAAGCTTGTTTGCTTACACTTGGATAAAGGATTAAACCAAGTATATAATTTCTTGGTATCTTTAATTTATAGTATAACTAAGTGGAAAAATTTCCAACATCTTTCTATAATTCAGAGATGGCCGCATCCTCTTTAACTACACAAGCTCAAATTGTGCCACTGTGGCTGGCCCCTCAGTGCCAACTCACCACAGTCCTACTGGCTCATTCGACGTCTTGGATATAGCTGTCCTTCAGAATGTCAACCTACAGTACACCCTGGAATCATTGAATGAATTATCATCAGACCACAATCCTATTCTGCTCCAACTGGGTTATCAAAGGGGACTTCCCCCTTTGCCTCACACCTTCATTCCCTGGGAAAAACTATCCAAAATGCTTCCAAACTACATTGATCCCATCCCTCATATTAATTCCAAGGAAGAAATTGATTCTGTAGTCAATAAACTTACTGATCAAATCAACACAGCCATAGCATCTAACCTCAAATTCAATTGCTTTCAAGCCTAAACGACGACCAGATGACATAATGAACTTAATCAGGGAAAAAAATAAAGCAAGAAAAAGATACCACAACACCAGAGCACCCCAAGACAAAAAATATCTCAACAAAATGAACAGTGCAGTGAGAGATGCACTTAAAGTTCATAAAAACAAACTATGAGAAGACAAATTAGCCTCCATATCACCTGGTGATCAATCCGTTTGGAAGTTCCTGGGAAACATCAAAAACAAAAACAAATCTCTTCCTCCTCTCAAATCTGACCTGAACATTGTTTACACAGATGCAGAAAAAGCCGAAACTATAGCTAAAAATTTAGAAAAACAGTGTACCCCTTCATACAATAATCTAAATTTCAATCATATTTACAAAGTTCACCGCCACGTCAGACACGTGTTAAAACAGCCTGATACCTGTACCAGCCAACTCACACCTACTTCCCTTCCCCAGCTGAAATTTATGACATTATAAAGAATTTAAAGAATAAAAAAGCTCCAGGGCCTGACGGCATATCCAACAAAGTTATTAAACTGCTACCCCCGAAAGGCTATCGTATATCTTACAACAATAATCAATGCTATGTTCAGGTTTAAGTACTTCCCCTCTGCATGGAAGTTGGCAGACGTAGTTCCTATATACAAGCCTGGAAAGGATCCTCAGCAGCCTCAAAGTTATCGTCCCATAAGTCTGATTTCTAATTTGGGCAAAATAGCAGAAAAAGCTATCCTTTCCAGAATTCAACTTTTACTAAAAAAATTAAACATCCTTCCTTCAGAACAGTTTGGTTTTCGACAATTTCACAGTACCACCCAACAAATTCATAGACTAATCGAATTCATTATCACAAGTTACAATTGGCACCAATACAACGGAGCAGTTTTTCTTGACTTAGAAAAGGCGTTCGACAAATTATGGCACTTTGGACTACTATACAAGTTGATTTTAGCTGGCATTCCATTAGATCTTTATAATTTTAACTAGATGATATATTATATCATCTAGATAATATATCATTCAAACTAAATGATATATTATCTACCCAGCGACGCATCTTGGCAGGAGTTCCTCAAGGGTCCCTACTGGCACCGATACTTTTCACGATTTACATGGCGGACATTCCGCACAATCCAATGTCATCCATCATTGCCCTATAACTCAATATCTCCCAAAGACGACACCTTCCTATTTAATACCAAGATTCCCTGGAAAGCATAAGCCAAATATCTGGGTACTGCTGGACAGAAAGTTCAGTTCACATATAAAAGCCTCCTGTACAAAGGAGTCATTGCACAGCTTTACCCTCTTATCAATAGGAATAGCATGCTGGATACCAAAATAAAACTGCTCCTTTATCAGTTGATGATTCGATCCATTATTACTTATGCGTCCCCAGCCTGGAGCCACACCTCAAGTACAAATATCATCAAGCTATAGAGAGTGCAAAACAAATGTCTCCGCATGATCTTAAACGCGCCGTGGTATATCAGAAATGTCCAACTCCACCGGAATACAAATATCCTCTACATCTACTCTTTCCTGCAGTCTTCAGCAGTAAAGTTCTTCTCAACATCCTCTTCACATCCAAATGAATTAGTGCAACAAGCAGCAAATTATGATGAAACAGTCTTCTCAAAATATAGGAGACCCAAGGCCATCCTACTTCCAAATGAAGATCTTTAAATCGCACCCACTCAGACAGAGCACTTAGTTCATAAACTTTTCCTCACACAGCAACCTTATCAGATAGCAGGGATTATAAAAGCATTTTGCTTCACCCTTATAGTCAGCAACGTCTTGCGCCGGTGTGGTTGTCGGGATAAGAAAGCTCCAAAATAGCTCATGCATGTCGTACGTGGCGACTAAAATGGGTACTCGGGGAGGGTAATGGATGGCAATGCTGTAGTCAATGAAGTTCTAACTGAGGCTGGGCTCTTGCCATGATCAGAGCTTTATAGTTCAATAACACCTTATCCTTACACTGTCCTCTATAGACAACGGGAAATATGAAAAGCATTCTTGCTTCGCTCCTTTAAACCAGTCATTATAAGGACTTAGTGCTGTGTCACTTTGGGGTCTGACTACTGTGTTAAGAAAATAGCTTAGACGCAAGCTTGTTTGCTTATTCTTGGATAAAGGATTAAATCAAGTATATTAATTTCTTTGTATTTGTATATTTAATTCCAAAAACACTGTTTGAGTTTTCCAATCTCAAACAGATAATACAGAACTTCCAGACATAATATATTAACCGATTTGACTTTGTCCCTGGTATAAAGTACACGCAAGTTAGCGAGTTTTAGGTGTTGGTTGTAGAATATAACAACGTTTTCCCATCATCTCTCTCGCATATACAAACACACACATGAATTACATTTCACATATCATTAAAAGCTTTCCTACGTTTTGTGTTCTATACTCTTTGAGCTTCGTTTTCATACTAAACAACGCGCACGTTCTTGCCACAATATATTTATCTCTTTTTCCAATGACCGCTTCTAATATTACTAATATTTTTTACCATCTGTTGGTTTCCCATCCTCATGCATTACTCTGTACTTATGAAACATCTTTGGGTGATTCAAAGTTTACTCTTACGAGCCTCCTTCTGTACTAATGCATATCGAATGCGATAAGTCTGTTCTTTCATATAGATAAATAATATTGAACACGGCAGTTATACTTTATGTTGGCCTACTTTCGACCACTTTTTGCATATGTTTTGATAAACAGTAACCTAATGGAACAAGTTTTCCATCTGGAACAACAGGAAGATTTTCCTTTACATTTCTGTGATAAAAATCCCGTTGCATCTAAATGGCTGAGGTACTTCTAGTTATTTATGAGATTTCAAAATATTTTGTTCGCGTTTTTAACACGTCAAATCCTTAAGAAACTAGCATAGAAGATATTTTTCTTTAGTGAACGGGCAGGATCGACATAAAAGCTGACTGAGTGGTTGTTGGTACTTTTCTAGCTTAATTTAACCAATTTATAAATCCAGGAAGTGATTCTTTGACTGGCTCCATTGCAAATAACTCTGTGTCCGTCATATTCTCTCACCCCCCCCCCAAAAAAAAGAATGGAACCTTCCACTGAGATTTTTTTAGTTTTGTGAAATTTTGTAAAATTTTATTTATTTTTTTAGCTTTCTTTCATCAGCTCGCATATGACTACCCACTCCCTCCCTTCCCGTATAATACTCTTTAAAATAAACTACAGAATCCCAACGATTATTTCCACTAAATAAAACTCGAGTATCCTAAACGTATCGAGCTGTGCTGTATCCGTGGATCGATAAAGGGAGGAGCAACTGCTATAACATAGGTTTATGAGAAAGTGAAAAGATGTACTGTTTGCAATGCTCCTTGAATTAAGTAGCTTCGTCAGTGAGGGATGATACACATAATAATTGTCTTACAAGAGAGAAGAGAAGAGTGTGTGTGTGTGTGTGTGTGTGTGTGTGTGTGTGTGTGTGTGAATTCCCAGTGGCAAATTGTTCGTGTTGTGCAACCCAGGCAGTTTAGTAGCCAACCAACCATGAAAATGTCACTTTACAAAGCCTCCTGTTCGGGCGCTTTAGAAGGAAAAGGATATACTATAATACTCCATCTCAAGGGAATGCCGAACACAGTTTGGCTTTTTTTTTTTGTTTAACTATGTTGTGTAAGGCATTCTTCCAAATAGTCTTATCTAAAGACATTTCCATTGATGCGTCACTCGATCTCGCTATCAGGTCTTACTATGGAATATCCTTTTCAAGTCAGTGAATAAATCCCAGTTTTTGTTCACATACGATACGCTTTTTCTTTTGACAATAAATCTTAAAATCCTGTTATAAGAGTTTTCATTCATCTCGAATTATTGTGTGAGTATTAAAAAAAATCATGCAAGCTTTTAAAAAAGAACATAACTCCTTATTTAGTACTTTGTATTCATTCATGTTTCGATGTGCATATGTTGTCTTCTTTCTCTTGGTAAAATGTGTAAAAAAAAAATTCTCAGTGGATTGATTACCTTATTCATATCGATGATTCAAATACTATATTCCCAGATTGTAGGATGCATCCTCTATTGATGATTAAGAATAAGTCTACAACACTTGTAGATTTATTCTGCTATCGTTGCATAGATTATCTTTGATCTATGCAAAGGATGCAGAATAAATCCAGGAAGTGATTCTTGGTCAAAGAATCACTTCCTCGATTTTTTTTTGGTTTAAATTGGTTAAGCTAGAAAAATTAGATCTTCTTTAGTCCTCTCTATAAAACTGTATCTTGCGCTATGGATTATGACTCATTGTACGTTCCTATATTTCTCTTACCTTACTATTTATTTTTCCCTTTGTTGAACTCAATACTGCATGAGTTTTTTTTTATTATTATTCAATTAACTAAATATATTCACTGCTTGGAAAGAAATCAACGGACACCCCCTCCCCCATGGACAACATGCATCGTGCCATGTAACGAGTCACTTGTTTGTAGTCGGTATAAATTGGAGGAATATGATGCTCCCAAGTCAGTGCATCTGTGTAAGGGCGAAATGGATGCGAGAACGGAACTGACGGAGTTTGAAAGAGGCATTATGATAGGATGCCATGTTCTGCCTATCTGTTGAACAAATTGAGTCATCCCAGGTCAACAATCAGTGATACCATACCAAGAGGCAAGCGAGGGGAGTCAGCTGCAAGTGCTATCCACAGTGGACGACCCACCAAACGTGACCGTAGGGTGCTACGAAAGATATGTTAAAACCGCCATACGTCAGCTGACACGTTAATGTGGAGTTCCAGACATCAAGTGGAACACGAATCTGCACAAAAACATTCAAAACCGAGGCTTACAACATGGATTTCCATGGTAGGACCGCAATATGCAAGCTCCACATTACCCGAACCAATATATATTATATATATGCACACACAGAGAGAAGAAAGAATTCGTTGAAATATGCTCTATATATCTAACTAGCCGGCCTAGTGGTTAGCGTATCTGCTCTCCAGCCAAAAGGCTGCGGGTTGGAATCCCATTGTGGGCATGGATGTTTGTGATTGTCTGTGAAAGCAACTAGTAGTTGTAGTCGGCGGTAGATGGCGTTGGTGTTAGATGATGAAGGTTGGGAGTAGTGAGACGAAGAGTTGTAGAGTTGATGCCCTCCCTCGATGAGTCTTTGGACTCCCTGGAGGTGTGATATAATAATAATAATTATTCGGAGTAGAGTATAAAATTTTAATTATAAGCTTAACTATAGACGTATAAAGTTTATATTAATAAGACGTTAAACTTATTTAATGTCTTGTTTTATAATTCTTTAGTTCGCTAACAATTATAAATTTTTACTTTTATAAGTGTTAAGTACAAAAATAAAAACAAATTCTGAAATAAGCAGCTTGGTAAGAGATTGGAGACTAGGAATCTCATTATATGTAAGCATTTGTTATATTATATCTATTCGGAAAGCTGAGTTTTTTTTTATCCATATTAAAAGCTTTCTTCCTCTTGAAATAGACAAAGCTGCAGTAGAACACACACACAGTTTTTATCCGTAATATATTTGCTTCACTTAACTTCCTGTGCAGTTTTGAAACGACAGTACTGTACAAAAATTCTTTCTTTAAGTAGTTATTTAAAAAAAAAAACATTTTTTTTTCTTTCCTATAACACAACTTATCTATTGACCACTTTTACGAGACTTGCGTGATATTGAGTTGTCAGTTTGACTTTAAATGAAATTTTCAACAAAATGATTGATCTGACTGAATACTTGACAAAATATAAATAATATTTTGCCAGAAAACTAAAATCTATTTCGCATATTTGGGTTATTTTCCATTGCTTCGATTTTTATGGAAATAATCCAAGATTAGTATGTCTGCTCAATAACTTTGTCCGCTTCATTGAATACATGATGTGCT
The DNA here is from genome assembly GCF_054136105.1 of Typopeltis vanoorti. Taxonomy (NCBI): domain Eukaryota; kingdom Metazoa; phylum Arthropoda; class Arachnida; order Uropygi; family Thelyphonidae; genus Typopeltis; species Typopeltis vanoorti. Next base: position 56,777,911 of record NC_143553.1, read on the forward strand.
ATTTGTCATATAAACTCTTGGAAATACTCAAAAACTTCTTACAGATTGCAGTGCCTGACGAAATCCTTGGGGTAAAATAGATGTAGTGTTCATCTCTTCTTGCCACCGGAGCCAAAATATGAATTTTTATCTATCTGTCCTCGCTATCCTTCTCTTCCATGCTCGACTACACACGCTGCCTATACATCGGTCTACTTACGAAGTGCGGTCATGTTGTCGGTAATACAAGTCGCGCGTGACAGTCGGTGCTGCAGATGGTTGTAAAAATAAAAGGCCAACTTTTCAGCTGTTTCACTATATGGAAAAAAACGAAGACGCATTTACGATAGCTGAGTGAAACGCACACTCTTGAGTTAGTGTGTCAGTTGTGGCTATTAAATGGAGCCAGACAACAAAGAATGGGAATGCATTAAACAGAAATATCCGATGGAAAATTTTGATGTGTCGATCTAAGCGTCACAGACTTTTACTCTAGTCTTTGTTTTTCTTTCTTTTCTCTCTTGGATCGTTATTACGATTCTCATCTGGAGTTTATTGCAAATGCATTCAGAGAGTATCATGTCACGAAAAACATTGTTGTTAAAACTATGATATAACTATCATATCATATAACTACCAGGTCAGAAAAGAATGCACTCTAGCTTCCTCATACGCCATTAAATTTTACAAATTGAGCTATCCTTATAAGGACTGGCTTAAAGGGGCGAAGCAAGAATGCTTTTCATCTTCCCCGTTATCTGTAGATGACAGTGTAGGGATAAGGTGTTATTGAGCTATTATTAAAGCTCTGATCATGGCAGGAGGGTAACAGCAATAGCCGAGCCTCAGTTAGAACTTCATTAGCTACAGCATTGCCATCCATTACCCTCCAAAGGTCTTCCCTTTACAAATTGAACAACGAAGCCTAGACTATAAATTTCTGTATATATTCCACTTTATGGTATAAATTGAAAATAGCTTGTATCGAGGAAATTTAAAAGATTAACCAATTTAAGAATATATTTTAAAGTTATATTTAAGACCCTTTAAGATTTTTATAATTATAATTCTTATAATTATAAAATAAATTAATATATAATGATATATATCGCCAACAGTAAACCATTAAATTCAGGGTTATAAAAATGGCATATTTCTAATACTAGATAGAGCAAAAAAAAAAAAAAAAACAGGCGCAAAATTGAATTATATACTTGCTGATGCTAAAACTAAATTCTGATACTGAAGGTTATAAAAATTTTCTAAACGTTTTGAGATTATTTTTATATTTTGCTATAAAATATAGATGGAACTATAATATCATATATTTTAATATCAAATGTATTTAAATTGGTTTATTTCACTAATGCTAAACCTATTTCGTTTAATTTACACATTCGGGATGCTATTGTAGCTTCCTATGCAACTTATAAAGTTCTATTGAATCACAAAAAGAGAAGTATAAACTATTCTTCTGACCTAGTTTGTTGGTTATAATCAGAATTAATGTTCTTACCTTTAAATGTTGGCGAGTGTTGTTGAATTTTCTGATCTGAGTGGATTATTCTCTTTGGAAGCATAAAAGATAATGCTTTGATGCTATGGAACTTCTGCAGTGAGTCTTCTTTCTGAAGACTATTTAAGCCTTTTTATATACTATTTTGAGCGATTTAACTTTCGTTCATGCAACATCTAACGCGTAGAACATTGTTACGAACACAGTTCCCTCTAATTTAATGTTGTCTGTTCATATGTTAGCATTTTCATTTTTCATTTACTTCTTTTTTTTTCTCTTTAAAATGTTTTAGTTTTATTTTTCCCTGTTTAATATGTTTTCAGAAGCTGTTGTTGTTTCTTTACATGCAATCCAATAAAACTACGTCTTGGCATTTTCTTTAAATGGTCATTTTTATTGACTCGCACTACAAACAGAGAATGTTTGCTAATGTTTAAATCTAGAAGGCATGCAAACAAATGTTTATCGTATGCTGGCTGCACACAACATCTTCAGAGGTAAAATAGTCACGTAAGATAGTTTAGAATTAAAATATTCAAAAATAAATTTACGGAGCTAATCGTCATTCTCACGACACGTACTAAGAACTGATGATTCTTGTTACACAATTTAAAATTCAGATAACTTTTTTATAAACAAATCAGAAATGGAAAAAGAGTTACAATTTCCTAAAGTTTACATTATGATTTTATAAAATATGGTTGGAACTATAATATCATCTATTATAATATCAAATATATTTAAAATGTTATGATTATTAAAATAAATAAAATGATCTTTAAAATGTAAACCAAAACTTTTTATGAATATATTTGAAATGCTACATGAGTGACGTTAGTTGAATCCATCAAGGTTGAGGGAGGGGTCGATCGTGAGATGCGGTGATTAATACCTTTGGGGGGTAATGGATGGCCATGCTGTAGCCAATGAAGTTCTAACTGAGGCTTGGCTATTGCTGTTACCCTCCTGCCATGATTAGAGCTTTAATAGCTCAGTAACACCCTATCCCTACACTGTTCTCTACAGATAACGAGGAAGATGAAAAGCATTCTTGCTTTTTAATGAATTAAAAATTAAGGACTTTTAATGAATCCATCAAAAGAGTTTATGATGATAGCTAAAAATAAAGTTTAAAAATCAAATAAAGTTCATAGTCAAAAATTCTCCCAAAAATAAACTTTATCGTTGCTGTGTCTCTTCCATCTGGACACTTCTTATATCGTTTTTTTTTTAAAAAAAGCTTCCATTATTTTTTTCCCTTCTTTCAAAATGTTCTTGCTGATGCTAAAACTTCAACTGATGCGTTATTTGCAGCCACGTTATTAATGATCGAGCATGCATTTGGCAGTGATGGGTGATGATGAGTTCGCCAAACACATACCAGCAGATCCTGACGGAATATACATTTAACAAATTCACGAAAGAGAAAACCGTCAAAAGAAGGATACTTTCCCTTACTTTAACACTTTAAAACACTCGAAAGCAGACTGTTTTTTCTTATAAACCTGATCCAAATCGTCAAAGACATTTTCTTTATGCTAAGAATATTTTTTTGACTTGCAGAGAATTTTATTTCTCTTAGATTTCTGTTACTATTTTTACACTTAGTAGGAATTATGTGAAAACCTTTTAGACTGAAGTATGACTGATGGCAACCGATATAAAAATAATAACAAATGGAAGCAAAGCTCTTTGCATGAGCGAGCATTGCGATTTTAATCATAACGTCCCATTGTTTGCACATCCAACTAATTGCCATCCGGTTACATTAATCTTCATTTCAAATGACATCTTATTTTTTATTTTCGTTGCAATCTCCTTCCCTTCACTTTGAATCATTTTCGCAATACAGTTCTACTGTGTGGATAATTGGTTTTCCTCAACTTCGATTACATCTAAAAAGCATGTTTATTATGCCGAACAAGTTTTCCTCATGGAATTCCATGACCATTCAATTGAAATTTTCGAACTGTCGGACATCGCTAAATGTCATTAGTAAATATTTACATTCTCGAACAATGCAATAACTATCGCGGTAATTTCGACTCAAACCTAGTTTAAAATAATATGCATAAAGCTTCAAAATTCTATTTTCATGTCCCAAAGGAAGTAGACAGCTTTCTCTTAGCCTTTAGTTTTGGAAATTGGTTTTATATATACACAACCAGATGTCACAACCAGTAGACTACCTCCAAATTTCTCTCCTTTAAAAGATGAGATTATCTCATGTTGATTTAGTTCTTCCTAGCAGTGTGATAAATTTAAGTTACTTAAGGAGATTACTGTAATAGCCACTAAAAATTTTCATTATGCTATTGGATAGCTATGATTAATAGAAAGCATCCTCGAATAATGCAATTTATTGGTAAAATACGATTACGCCCAGGAAAACCTAGAAAGGGCAGTTATTTCTTCGGTGGTAGGTAATCATACCAGGGTGGTTTGGCTGCACTGTATCCTTAATAAATAAATAATGAACAGAAATTAAGTTAGAAGACAGAAAAGTAAGAAGACTGCAGTGAGGTAAATTCCTGATTGCCCAAAGGTTTTCTTAGATTTCTGACACGTTCGACATAAAACAGTGACATACGGGGAGCAAAAAAATTGACACCAAAAGAGACTACGAGAACTGCATTGCTGTGGAATGTATTGTAATTGATCAGATAAAGAAGCAGCACGTCACGCTTAGGCATCGGTAATTTTTTGTAGATTGCCTGCAATGTGCAGCATAAAAGTTTAGTTTGTGTAAAATTTCAAAATAAATGCCCTTTTGTAGTGTATATAAGATGATTTCACTGCTTTTCACACACTTTGTGCTTCCATTCACTGTACTAAAATGGTTTGTTACTTTCCATAGCTGTGATTTTTTTTAAAAAAAAAAAAAAAAGAAAAGAAAAAATTCATTCAGTCTTGACACTTTCTTTCGTATGTTTTCCTGAAAATCTCTATGGCTTTCACTTGGATAACAACTTCTTTCAGATTTCTTGGAAATTTTGCTACTTAATCTTCCCCTGGGTATTTTACAGATAAATATTTGGCGTCGATCTGTAGTTCGTATTCTGCGGACATCGACAGTCGTTACAGCTTTGCGATGATCATTAAATATTCGTTGACACCGTATGTGTATTCTCCTTAAAAGCAGCATGTTTGAATGATTCTTAAGATGGGCACCGAACTCTAAGTTTAGGGCATGTCACTTTTACAATCTATTGCATCCCTTCCCTTTGATTCTTTATTGTGTGTCCATTCTGTCAGTAAAATCGAAAACGGGTTAAAACGCTTATAGTAGGGGAGGGGGAACTGATAAAACTTGAATTAGCCTTCAGAAGAGCAATAGGATTTTCCAAGTATCATCTCTACGTAATTGAAGAGCAGATTTTATTGCGTTGCTAGGATACGTAATTCAAGATTATTTTCTAAATTTATTTTGATATGTGCTTTATCTAATAAATATTTCAGAAAAATCCTGACCCTTTTTCGTACTTGTTTTCATCATCCCCATTACATCCCACCTACGTCCAAGGATAAACAGTGCTCAACTATCACCAGGTGGCGCTACTGTAGTTAGTACAAAACTACCAGGTTTAGGGACAACGGTTATAAAGTGTAACTGTAATATAAAAAAGAGTTCGTACTGTTGTTCATATTGTTTAATTTCAAACAAATATTTAAAAGGATGGCTTAGAAAAATATCGGTCCATTGTAACCTCTTCAGAATGCAAGTTGATTCACAAGACATGCAGTTTTGTTGTTGTTAGGGTAACTAAGAAACCTGCGCAGATCCATTGCAATCCTGCTCAAAGCATAAGTGGGCTTCACTAACAGTTGATTTATTGCAGCATCCGCATGATTGTTTTGTCTTCCTCGAAAAAAAGGACAATTCTCTATCTCTCTTAACTCTTCTTCCTTATTTTTATTCATTTTTCTGTCTTTATATTTTTGTTTTTCTCTCGCTAGAAAACATATTAATAATTTCAGTTTAAGTAGAACTAAACTGTACCTGTTGTTTGCAGTCTTCTAAGAAATAAATGATCTTTCGGAAGATTATGACTTGTTTATTTCTACAAGCTACTGCTGATCACGAAATAGCAACACAAAGTGAAAGTAATAATTGAGTATTACGCCACGTGTGGAAAGAATGTTCGATATAAACGAAGAAAAATCGTTTCTGATGACTTTACTCCACTAATGGATCAGTTAATGGTTTTTGAGCGATATTTGTCCGCTAATAACCTCCTGCTAGTTTTGAAGAGTAAGAAGCGAAACGAATTATGAAAGGTTAATTTCATAATTCAACGCGTGCAACACTTTGTGTAGTTTTAACTTAGTAGGTAGTAATAATGCACTTCGGTTGAAAAGGCTTGAGTTCGAATCTTTAAATGGACTTTTCATCTGAAGGTGAGTTAGCTGATTTCATAAAGAAGTGGAAAGGGTTTGTCTTTTCCTACAAATCGGGTTTTTCGTCTTACAAAACATAAGAAGAAACCTTATGTTTTAAGGACCATAACAGCAATGTTATCCTTTTATATTGTCCTTAAACCGAATATGACCTTGAAACTTTCTCAAGGTCACGCATTTAAACTTGGGTGGAAACCTAAAGGTCAGAGCACAAATATACCAACTTTATCTTTATTACATTTGGGATGACGAAAATTGCCTGAAGCTTATTTTGTTCATGTTTGACTTCATTTATTATAAAACTTTCACTGAACAGAAATAGATATTTTCTATTTCCCCCCATAGTTGCGTAATGACAGTTTCTTAAGAGTTTTACGTGTGAGAAATTATGAATAAATTCTTTTTCTTAGTTCCTTTTGATTCTTGCTGAAATTTCACCTTCAGAATATTTCTTTGCTTTACAAAGCACTTTTTGGCAGATCGAATTAGAAGTAATTCCATGCATGGATGAGTTCTGGAAATCGAAATTTAACGAAATATTCACCAGTACAAGAAGTTTTCTTTTAATGTGGGTACCGACAATGTAATTGAGAATTCCTAACATGCAGAGCGAAGTGAGGAATAAATGAATAAAATGTTCCACGAAAAGTTAAGTCGTATTTAATACACTTCCACTGCTCAGTGGAATGGATCTTTTATTTTAATGAAACATTGACGATCCAGCGCGAAGCTATTCCGAATAGAAAGAAGTGTGTGTGTTTCCTATCGTCAGTATTCAGTTAATTTTTCTTATTTTTTTATGTGAATTCTGTCCACGAAAGGCTTTTAGACCAGTTGCAAATTAATATCAAGGACGGGCTGAGTGTTAGATAATCCTTGAGCTATGTTCCAAAGACTAAACATGGAATTTATTCCATGGAGGCCATTTCAGGCCTCCAGCAATCATATCCTGCGTGTGTTAATAATTATCTCGTGGATTTGTGATTAATTTTCTCTTGCACAAAAAAGAGAGCACAGACAGATCCTAGGTAGTATATGCGTCCAAGGAATAAATAGTAGCGCTCTTCTCCCTTCGTTGGAAAAAATTCTAGTCCCATTCCAGCCAGCAGGATACAGCAGATATTCTCAGCCATATTAGCAAATGTTGAATTAGCGATTTTAGATGGAGGAAAGCATATACAGTACATGAGAAAGGCAGTTTACCCTTAGCGAAGTTCTGTGTTGTCAGTTCCCGAGAAATTCGCCAGAACAAACCGAAAGAAATACAACAATATAGCCTAACTCACTGAGCTATAAGGACAGTGTATATTATGTCTGTTAATTGCTTGTATTCATCTGGTCAGATTAAAGATGCCAAGAAACTATATTCTTGGTTTAATGGTTTAATCATTTATCCAAGTGTATGCAAATAATGTTTGTACCTGAAGTATCTTCACGACTACGCTACATGTATATACAGGGTAATTACTTCACATCAATTGCCTTAGTGTCTGTCCCATAATGCGAAGTACACATCCTTTTTTGTGTGTATAATGCTACGCATTATAAAAAGGGTCACTACCCAGACCGGTTTCGACCTTTATTGAAGTCTCATCAGTAAGAACCAGATTCAGAAGGGATACCAAGGTTGAACCCAGTCGTGAAGATACTTCACGCGCAAACTTTGTTTGCTTACACTTGGATAAAGGATTAAACTGAGAATATAATATCTTTTAATTTGTAGTATAAAAAATGAAAACAGAATTAAACATCGGTTTTTAATCCAGAGTAATTCAATAATAAGGTGATAAACCTTTTTAATAATATTTTTATATCGGAAATATGATTTCTGCATTACTATAACTGCTCTGTAGCTTATCTCACTTAAGGTGTGGTTGATGTTTCTATTAGGTTTCCTCCACGACCCCTCCTGTTTGGGCTGTATCCACATTCAAATTATTCATCCTCAGTTCCTCCTCCACCAGCTCCCTCCATCTCTTCTTTGGCCGTCCGCGCTTCCCCCTCCCCTGCACATCCATCTGCATGACCTTTCTTCTCAGATATTCATCCTCCCTCCTCGTCACATGACCAAACCATCTCAACCTTGCCTCCTGTATCTTCGCTCCTAAGTTAGTGACTTTCACTTCTCCCCTTACATAGTCATTTCTGAGACGATCCTTCGTGGTTACATCCACCTAAGCATTTAAGCATTCTCATCTTCGCTACCTCCATCCTGCTGATGTTATTTTCCCTCAGGACCACAGTTTCCATAGCATACATCATTGCTGGGCTCACTACTGTTGTGCAGATTTTTCTCTTTAGATTGGCCAGCACCCTTTTATCACATAGCACTCCAGCCATCTCTCTCCAGTTCCTCTATCCAGATTGTATCCTGCATCCCACTTCCTTCTCAGCCTCTCCATCCTCTTTCACTATTGAACCAGTACCTAAAGTCACTAATCTTCCTGATGACATTTTTTTCCAGCTCCAGATCTGTTTCTTCACTGCCATACACTTTGCAACAAATGTACTCTGTCTTTCGTTTTGCTCAGCCTCATACTTCTCTCTTCCATCTTTCCAGTTTACCTGCCACTTCTAATGTGTTGGGCATTGCATTACTTGCAACTATTTTTGGAAGGGTAGAGTGAAACATGGATTTGAAAACTAGTAATATGATTCTTTCTCCTAATACTAGCAGGCTCTCTTACACTCCTATACTAACTGCTCTAGGAATATGATGAACACCCTTTACTTTTTCGCCTCAAAAAAAAAGGTCTAAACCGGTCTGGGTAGTGGCCTTTTCCATAATGCATAGCATTATACACATTTGAAAGGATGTGTGCTTTGCATTATGGGATACATAGTAAGGCAATTGATGTGAAGTCATTAGCATCTACTATACAAGTAGCCCAGTTGTGAAGATCCCTTCACGGGCAAACTTTGTTTACTTACATTTGGATAAAGAATTAAACCAAGAATATAATTTCTCAGCATCTTTAATGTATAGCATAACCAAGTTAACAAAACTTTCAACAAATGTTTTAGAGGAAAAACTTTCCACCACCGCATGAGACTGGTTAACTCATTTTCAACTAAAAAGTTGTTAAGTGGGTTCTTCATCTCCTTAATGGGATTCGAATCCAGGGTATCTCCAACCAATTGCCCTTTACGAAGGATATACTTTGCTTTCTTGCAATCATTTTCGAAAACCCAAGGGTCTTTTAAGAATAAACTTTCAGAAACAAAAAGAATATTGTCTTGAAATATTTCGCTCTTATCTTGTTCTGGAACGGTGCCAGACGCTTACAATAGCAAAAGAGGATTAAGAATTTTTTTTAACCTGTAATTTTTCTAAATGTCTCCAAGTTTATTCAGTAAAAGCATCCAAAATATACATCCTAATAAAGTAGTGTGTAAGCCACAGCAATTTGCTTTTAGTGAAGGGTTTCAATCAATACAATCGTCTCAAGCGTTTCCTTTTGAACAAGTTTTAAACCATTCTAAATTATCTTTGTGAATTTTAAGTCGTAAAAATTGGAATGAAAGTCATAAACTTCTCTAGAGATTTCGCACCAGTAATTAAAATCCCCGTTATTTTTTTCTCTCTCTCCCGGTACCGTAGTAAGTAATAAATTATTTTTCTCTGGACATATTGTTGATATAGATTTAATTAATTTTTCCATCATTAACGTTAGCCAGCTTGTTACCTTGTGGATCTTTCTTCGGAGCTCGCTTTGACCAGGCACGGCTCATTTGCTCCAACATTACAACTTTCAACAGCGTAAGAAGGAAGTAAAAGAAAACAAAAACCAGCTACCGATATGTTTCTGAAAGCGGTAATAAAACTAAATGATAAATTATGCCTTTTTATTTTCTGTTTAGCACTTTCTTTCCGTTTTTTCCACCAAAGAAAAGTTTAAACCTTCTTGTCGACCAATAATTAATAACATGTAAGCCTACTTGTGTTTGACGTAAACCAAATTTGCTCGGTTAGTTTTTTTTTTTAATCAATTCGCCTTTTCATTTGCTGTATTCACTCCCCACCTTTCCCCTACTTGTTCGTATGATTATGCAAGCACATTTTTAGAAGCAAGAAACCTATTTGTTCTTCATAAATCTTATCTTTTTTTTTCTACTGTCACTTGCACATGAATGTGGAAGCGCATTTTTATCTCTAGAAAAATATTTTCTTGGTTAATCTTAGTTAATTTAGAATGTTGCAAACTGTAAGCTTTGTTCTTGTTTATGCTCCTTGCATTACAAAGAAAGTAATTTTACTCATTTTGACTTTTTACCTCTTTCTTTGTCAGGTTTGTTATTATACATGATATGATTATGTTAAATTGCTTGCTTTTTTGCCTTCTGGCTAAACTGAGATTTTAAAACCCAAAGTCAATGTCATAAAAACAAGAGGAATGCTGGAAAAAAGTAGACGAGTTTTTAGTCATGGATATTAAGAATTTTGCAAGTGTTCTTTAAAGTAATCCCTCACTATTTCAGGGTTTGTGGTAAGTATAGTAAGTGCAAGGATTGAACACAAATGCATGATTAACTACATATAAATATATATTAATACACAAAAATTTTAATTAATTTATTAACTTTAATACTGGATTTTTAATTAAGTAATTTAAAAAATATAAAAATCTTAATTATATAAAAAAAAATTAATATAAAATTGAAATTCTTGCACACCAAATAATAATATATATATATATCAATGTAAAGGCGTAAGTTATTCTTAAAACAAAGAAATAATTTTTTTTCCCTGAAAATTTGATTTTTCTCTACTGTGAAAAGACTTTTATCGGCAGTTTATGAGTACAATACCGATAACCAGCAATGCCCGCGCAAAATGGTGGACAGGAAGGAAGTTACTCGAAAGAAAAGATTAGTTGTTAGTTTTAAAAGCAACTTTTTCGGAATATTCACATAAAAATATACAAAGATCAAAGTGTATTTTCATTATAATTATTCATTTGAGTTCACATCAGTCCTGTGATTTTTTTTATCTTTATCAGCCACAGAAAAACGCAATAAACTGTAATTAGAACAATAGATGCTAAGAAATTGTCAACAATAAATGCTAAATTCTTATAAGCGAGCATTCACATTATATGAAAATGTAAAATAGATTGGAAAAGGTCACGGAATTATATGTTTGTATTTAATTAAACCATTTCTTTATTCTAATTATCTAGATGTGTGTATTTGTATAATTATATAATATTATAAAATTACAATTATATAATTGTATAATAATATAATTGTTACTTCCATATTTACAATGTCCAATTAATGCAATTTTCCAAATGTGTTTTAAATACCTTATTAATACACAAACTAATATAACATTAAGCGGTGGTTGTTTGTGTACAGCAGACAGTGACGGATGATGTATAGGATAAAATCCGACATTTAATTTTCTCGTAGATCGCCAAAAGAGCTGCAAATCCTCTAACAAGCTTCCTTCCTCCTTATCTTAAGACTTGCGTGATCAACAGTCAGTAGCAACTAGAGTCTCCTACTTTCCAGAAACATCTACGATTTTTTTCCCGGTTTTAATTGTATTTAGACAATACGGTTGTAAGGATGACTTAATTTTTTTCAACAAGAAGATCGATAAAATAAATAAAATAGAGGCCTAAATCACCGAATAAATGTCACTGGATTTCTTTGCGCAACTAATTTTTCTCTCTGCCTGCAAAGGAATTTCTGTTCTGAATGTCAGTTTCTCTGACATCTCTTGGGCAGATGCCAGACACGTTTACCTTTTTATCTTATTAGTTTGTCTTCAGTGTCATGATCGATCAGACATAATATGGCCATACTGGACTTGGTTTTCATTTTTGGACACAAACGTCCGAAGGTACTTTATCGGGCGAGTGGGGGGGGGGAAGAAGTTTCCATCTGAATTATTGCAAGAAATTTGAGCATGCATAAGAGCGGGAGCATTGTAATAGTTGAGAAACTAATAAACTGTTGTATTAATTCTGGAGTCCCTTTCTTTGACATACTTTGGAACCCTTTAATCTTTTTATAAATATTTTCACACCACAAAAATTTATGAACTTGTCTTTCACTTTTAATTTTGCTTTCCTAGCTTTCTTTCCAGCACTACAAAATGTGGACGCCCTTCCACTATGCAGATTGCTCTTCAACACTTCGGAATAGTAATTTGTCTAGACACCAAACATGAAACTTTTTCCAGCTTTTTCAAGACCTCCATTAGAGTATGGTATCACACCATCAGGTGAAAATCATCTACCACCTGAAGATATTCGCACAGACTCATCCATTTCCCTGCCTGCTTGATAAAAGAGAGAAAGGACACTAACTAGACTGATAGAGTGAAAAATGTATATATTACTCTGTGCTTTTAAATGCAAAAATCGTGAAATATTCAATCCAGAAAATGAGAAAAAAATAAAATAATGGAAAATTCAAAACATTGAATATAAAGGGATGATATTCCTCTTTATGATTTAAACAGGCATACGGATTATTATAAATAAACGATGTATTTAAGAACAATTCATGTTTCAGTATAATATGATAAATGCTACGTATCATACAAGTTATCGCAGTTATAAAAGCTACTGCAAGTCGATTCTTTGAACAGTCAAGTAATCCCTGGAGCAAATGGGGGAAACATGTTTTCCCCTCGTTATGTATATAGCAAAATAAACGGATGTTCATAAGATGTTCAAGATTTATTTCTATTGGGATTATGTACACGTTTGCTTATTTTAATGTTATATTTCTTAAATAACTGAAATCTTTCATGCATCAAACCTCCAGATATTTATAACGTAGCTGAGTTCTTGTGTTACCATCAAGTATTCTTTAAACAAAGAAGTAAACAAAACACTGAAAACTTTGGCATTAGTATAGTACTAAAGATTCTTTTTCTCATTTTTCATATGTATATTTTTATATACTGTATTTTCTTTCCATTTAAAAAAAAATTAAAATAACAGCGATGTTTTATTACAAATGCAAGATCTAAATATATTAAAATAAATTAATACACCGCACGTTTTAATATAAATAGACTATAATAAAGAGAGAGATGAAAACAACACGAACGCACCTGATGAGAGAAAAGAAACTCAGAATACAGAAATGTTAGTTATCTTTGTTTAGGAACATAATTCCTGTTACAGTATTTTTTGGAAAAATCATTTACCATGATTAGAATGTTAAAATTGCGATTAATGTAATTGTTGCCAACATATTTCGTTGTGATAGATCTAATTCAGTAGTTTTGAAGAAGTATTCTACATGGAACATAGCGAGAACGATGAAAATGCATAATTTTCCTCAAAATTAAATTAAATTTTAAAAGTAAGTGGAGATCCAGAGGTGATTTGCTTTTATAGCTTGAAAAATCCTTTCCGAAATAGCATTGGTTTGATTCATTTTTAATTTGTTCGATGCAAAATCAATACTGCTTTCTTAAGGTCTTCAGAATTACATTTGACTAGAACGATTTGGAAGGAAAAAAATCTAAAGGCATTAGAGAATTCCTTTTGTTATGTTTTCTCGCACACAAAAAAAATTATTGATGGCATTTTCTTAGTACATGCACGTTATGACTCTCTCACTATAAATAGACCTAATAATTAATAGGGAGATAAACATTATGGATCTACAACTAATATATAATGTGCTTAATTATAGCCTTTATGAACTCTTGTGGAGTCTGACCTTGAAACTAGAAACTCTCCGCCAGTGTCAGGCTTGGGGCGTGTTCAGAAACACAGTCTTCAGTCAGTTTGTTCAGTTTCAATATTATTGCGATTTGCTATGCATTCATCAAGGTGAAAGCCACGGAAGAAAGGATTATAATAAAAAATTCACGGATGAGATCTATTTATTAAGCCTCAGTACGTTTGCACCAGACCTCTTTCCAATCTAGGAAAGACCTAGATTCGAATCCTTCATCAAATATCATTGCAATAAAAAGTGCGATTTTTCAGATCAAAGATGACGAATAAATTCTCCCAAATGCTAACAGAAGAGTTCTGCAAAAATATAAACAAAAAAAAAAATAGATAAATATGAAAATTTTCTTTTTGCAGGCGTTCTCTACAGTCTAACTTAACAAGGCTTCAAGTTGCATAGCAACCGTCCAATTTAATTTGAAACCTACATTGTCACTCTGGATCACGTGATTCTGAATCATTCGCCTCTTCAGTATTATTGCTTACGCAATAAGTGTGAAGAGGCGCTTTCATTTTGAATGTTATATATTTCCATGAGAAATATAAAACATTTTTATATTTCCATGAGGAAAGAAATAAGTTCGTTATGACAGGACTGAAATGGAGCATCTAAAGAGTATAATCAATAGAATAGTTCTGCAAGGTGATAGCTCCGAAACCATTAGATGTTACCAAGACATCGTTTCTCTTGTATCCATTTGTTTTCTCTGTAGGGATTGCCAATGCCAACGTTATTATCGAAAGCAGTAACGGTTTTCCAAATGGCGTCATAACCCTCGCAGTATCTCGCCTATTTTCGTATGATTACGCTTAATCTTTTCGATCGGACTTACTCTCCCACTGTAAATGCAAAATCGAATTCTGTATCTTGCTTGGTCAACGATATTGGGGATTTAATGTATTACAGAAGCTCTAGTGAAGTTAGAGTGGTGGAATGCTATGATGCTTGTTACTATGACAACGGATTCGTCCGCATTGCATCAGTGGGAGAGGGGGAGAATACTGATTGTCCTTGGAATACCTTTTTTTTTGCATTTATATGTAATCTATGTAAGTAATAAATACATTGGGATTCATTTATTTCTTCATTCATGTATAATTTAATTTATATATGTGAATTTGTCTCTTCTGATGCAGTAATCATGGTTTAGGGTCTTCTTTCGTCCTCTTATATAATATAATAGAGAAAATAAATAAGGCATCTTATTCCATGTATATCAAGGCAATGCATTAATTTTCATATCGAAATTACTTTATAAAACGTACCAACAGAGTTTAAACTGTGTATTGTTGTTACTCCAAATAAACAAACATAGTATATATAAAAAAAATTAATACAAAGTTCCAAGCCAAACCATCGCCACGAGATTACAGAAGCATAACCGGAAGGCAGCAGACGATGTGGAACAAAACCGGAAGCGGATAACTATGGGAAACAAAACCTGAATCAGCAGGCGATGGAAAACAAAACCGGAAGTGTAAGAAAGTGGAAACCAAAAACCGGAACACGATATTCAAAATTTCGAATTAGCTGATAGTGACAGACAGAAACCGGAAGAACGGGAATGATCACAGAATAAAAAAGTTATTATGAATTAGAATAATTAATTCTTTAGAAAAACAAGTAGATGCCAAATACTTTACGAAAATTGAGGTCATGCATGGATGATAAGAATGGGTCCGTGTTTTCCCCTTTATAGTGGCGGTAAGTAACTACCTAATAAGATAGCAAAGAATATCTTGACGCAAATTCTGAGGTAAAATTGCATTATTACGTGCTAAAAAGAGTGCTGTCGTGAAAGTTAACAATTAATATTTAATGACTTAGAGTCCGAAAAAATTTAGACAGACAGAAAAAAACGAAAATAAAAGAAATTTTTTGGTGGGAAAAGAATATGAGAAAAAGAAGAGAGAGAACTTTTTTAAGAGGTTAAAACATAATATGCAATACTAGAAAGATAAAGAGTACTCACTCATATTTAACTTCCATAGAAAAATAAATGTGTGGGGTTTAATTTTTTCTTCTTCTTTTTGTTGTTTAATAGCATGAAACAGTCATTGTTAAACATTATGTTCTGTTTAGTGCTAATACTTTATTGCAGCTAATCAACAAAACTTGTAATTAATCTAGTATTAATCCTAGTCTTTCGTCTGGTATTATGAACCCAACTTGCTTTGTAAACACAACTCAGGGTTCTGGAGGCAGCGTCACGGTGTGTGGCATGTTCTGTTGGTAGGAACGGGTCCCCTGCTGGAAGGTCGGGTGTCCTCCTAGGAAAATGTGAACATTGTTGCTGTCCATCCTACAATGTTGACTCTTTATCCAGCAGATGACGAGTATTTATGGATGACATATATATACTGGGGGGGGGGGGGGGGAATCCGCCCCCGACGCCTACGGCCAGGGCAGACGGAAGCGGGCATGCAGAGCATGCGGGCGCCGCCACGATGGGGGCACCGCCGCCATGGAACGGTTCATAAGTTAATTTTTAAGAAACAAAATTTTTATCATAAAAACAAAAAAAAATCTTAGAATGATCAACATTAAAATAAATGAGGCCGTATACACTGAATAAAATTTTTTTAAAAATGTATATTGCCGCCTCTTTGATCAGCCGGCTGTTTACAATTTTGCAGTGAGAGCAGGCTAAATGCTTGCCTGCCGAATGTTGTGTCTACTGCAGTCTATCTAAAGTGAAACGGTGATCGGTTTTTATGCGCAGAAACGAATTTTCGTACAAAACATTTGCTGCTAGTTAACCAGTCATATGGTACGCATCTCAGTAGGCTACTGACAGTAGCGCAGTGCGGACTATTATTCCGTCTCTGTGTCGTGTTGTGTAATAATTTCTTGTGGGTATAAAATAGAAATGGAATCAAAAATTAAAAAAGAAAGTTATCCGGTGCACAAAATCATAAGCGTCACGCTGCGAAAGAAGCAGATATTAAGAAACAAACTGGGGCTCTTAATAAATTTGTTAAAATATTAAAATATTCTGATGCAGATTGCAACCAACTCATCAGAAATCAGAGTTGAAGAACCGTGCACATCATCCAGTGTGCATGAAAGTACTATTGCAAATATTGAACAAGATAATTGAACATGATTTAAGTGAAAAATTGTTAGGATTTAGTCAACTACAACAAGATTTAGTTGTAGTTGACCACGAAACTAACACATTGCTAGTCTCTGTGAATTTAGAAGATCCAGGCGAACGGGGAAATATTGATGAAAAATTACGAGTTGTTTTAATTGAAATGGGGCCTGTTCAAAAGAAAAATATAATATATCCCAGAGATACATAGGTCGTAAATTTGGCGACACGTATTATAATAGAAAAATGGAAAATGGGAGCTCATGCCAAGAACATGGCTCATTTATTCCGAAACTTTAAATTCTGTTTTTTGCTTTTGTTGCAAACTTGTCGCACCTACTGAATCAACTGAATCACCCACTGAGTCTTGTAGAAGCTTATAACGATTGGAGAAATGTAAGTACAACTTTACATAGACATGAGACTAGTTTAACTCACATGAAAAATTTCTTAAAATGGAAGCAACTTGATAAAAATTTAAAAAACAAAACTACTATTGATTTCCAGGCTCAAAGCATGTATGAAATGGAAAAGAAACATATGACGAGTGTTTTAGAACGCTTGATTGAAATTATAAAATTCCTTAGTAGCCGAAATTTAGCTTTTCGCGGATCATCTGATAAATTATATGAAAGGAATAACGGCAATTTTTTAAAATTAGTCGAACTGTTTGCGAAGTTTCATCCCGTTATGGAAAATCATGTTGAAAGGATCCTACAACGAAACAATAAAGCACACTATTTGAGTAAAGACAGTCAAAATGAAATATTGGAAACTTTAAGTAACGCAATCAGGGATGCAATTTTAAGGTAGGCCGTTTCTCCTTGGATTCTGATGACTCGAATTTTGAAGACTCGAAAGGGGGGTTCTGGCGCCTACGGCGCCTATCCCCCTGAGTTTCGGATTGGTAGGCCGGTTCTCCTTGAATTCTGATGACTCGAATTTTGAAGACTCGACAGTCAGGGTAGCCCCTGAGTTTCAAAACGTTTCAAATAACTTGACAAAAAACGTTAGACAAAAAAAGGCTTATCATTTTATATTATAGAGTAGATAAACGGGGAGGGACAAGTGTGCAAATTGTACGTAAAAGTTTTGAACACGAATTTCATAAAGATTGAACTAATCTGCAACCATCATGAAAAAATTCCACACTATTATTTCATGTTTGCAAATATTTTTCAAATTTCATTGCAAATATTTATGAAAATATTTTATCTGCAGTATCTGGTTTCTTCATATAAATGCCACGTTATGTTACCGATATATAAACAAGATGAAGAAGGCTGGAGCATATATGTACCATTTTACGATATGATCTAATCAGACCTTATTTTGTTGAAGAGTAGCATGAAGGTGTTATGGAGAATCGGCGACGATGTACACAGAACTTGATTCTACTTTTTGTTCAACCTTTGAGACAGGTTTGCCGCGTTTGAAACTACCATTAGCTTAGGTGATGGTTCTATAAAGACTGCTGCAAACCATTCTGCTGAGAAAACACTTATTCTGCGGAGTCTTATCTCAAAAGAGACAGACTGCCTATCCGTTATCTGCAATGCTTATTTGTACGTGAAGGGTACTGCGACTCAGCGCCTTAGGCATTGTTCAGGAAATGTTTGTCAGTCTCAATTGCTAATATGAACATCACCTTGCATTGCACTTATCTCGAAATACTTTTTTAAATCTTATTTTTGATTCAAAACTTATTCAATTTTTTTATTACGAAACTTATCGCCCTGGATTAAGGCCAAAAATTGTACGGTGTTTGCATGTTAGCCGTTGAGTATATAATGTTGTATGGTTTTATTTAATTTAAATACACTGTTAATTAAATAAAAATGTTGAATTTTATAAATAATTTTATATTTTAGTTCTTCTTTCCTAATGTGTTTGGAATTCATGTCGATTAAATTTAGATAAATATAGCATATATTTATATATAATATTCAAATCGGATAATTTTAGTTAAAAATCTGTTTTTTTGTCTTTCAAATAATGCATAAAAATTGTTTTCCAAAATGCATGTTGCGTTGCTCATCAAGATTTGAAGTATCTCATTAACATCTAGAGCCTTCAGCACACACACAGTGAGCTAATAAAGTAATTCAAAACTTTTAAGAGAATTTTAAAAACTTTTAAATAATTAGTTATAATTAATATTGTATTATTATTTTTATATGAAATAAAATTATTATATACTTAAACATTTTTCAAATTTAATTTAGTCTCTGTTACTCAAGCTATCCAGTAAAAATTTTTTTAGATATAGAAAGTAAAAATGAATTTAAAAAAGTGGCTCAATACAAATAAGAAATGCAAATAAATAAAAAAAAGTTTTCAGGTATCTTTCTGTGTTTGTTGCGCTATTCATGGTTTAAAATATCTTTCAAGTGCTGCATGTGGTTCGTCACAGACGAAGAATTTCTGCAAAACATCCGCAACACTCGCACTAGCCCTTTTAATACTTATTTTTAAGCGTCTTGGCTATCACAGAGAAGAGTTTCATTTAGACTAATTTGCAGCTGTTATTTACTGGTAGCAATTTCTTCCCAACTTTTTCGAGAGCATGTTCGCGTAGAAACTGCAGAAAAAAAAGAAAAACATTTCGCTTACTAGAACTCTAATTGCACTTCCTAACTTAATGGTCGCTTTTATTAATGGTCATGCTAACACTGCTAAAAATAATGGGCTTCGTTGATGGATTTAAAAAATAAAAAATGGAGAGAAAAAGAAACTTGTATACGTTTATTCTAACACATGTAGAAATGTAATCATTTATCACTCCCCAAAAGATGGATCTGTTGCTTAATCTAAAGGGGGGGCGGGTGCAGAAGAAAACCACAAGACAGATCAAGCAAGGAGAAAAATAAAACAGTAAATAATCTTATAATAATTCCTGGCTGTTTGTGGTAGTCTTGATCCAACTACTTTTAAATAGTTTTTGTATATTTATGTTAATTATTATTAATATTAAATCCCATTAAGTACGACAACTGGCGATTCTTGATATTGTAATCCATTAAAAACAAAATTGATTTGATAGTTTCTGAGACGAAACTGACGTTATGCATTATGGCATTTAAAAATTAATCCATACGCTTTTTTTCTGTGAAATATTAATAGAAATATGTCAAGTTTTAAATACAATTAAGACTGAAAATTTTAAAAATAAATTGTTCAGCAGTCTAAAATACTAGCATACACCTTTTATTATTCCATATCATAATATTACAAATAATTTGAGAAATTTTATTAAGATAAGATTAAGAGAGGAGGGAGAAAAAAGTCCTTTTTAGGACTTCCAGGGTAACAAATGGCAATAACAAATGGCATTACCTGATGGCAATGCTGTTGCCAATGAAATTTAACTGAGGTTCGGCTGTTGTTGTACCCCCTGGGGCGCAGAGATTTGAGAGTTTGAATTCGCTCTCTTAAGGTATTTTTCCTTAAGGGAGCAATTTGAGTCTCCGGAGAAAGTGTTCTCCGGCACGGCCCGCTGAAGGGCTTTGTCGTGGAATGCTTTTCTTCGGAATTTCAGCGGTTCTGCTCTGCTCAGTGGTGGTAGGTGGAAGGCCATCACTGAGTGGAGCCACCGTTGAGATGGACGGTCTTTTGCCCACAATTGAGTGGCCGAGGGATCGCCCGAATTTTTGAGACGGCTTTACCTTTAGATAAAGGTAACAAATGACAATTCTGTAGCCAATGAAGTTTTAACTAAGGCTCTGCTATTGCCGTTACCCAGCCATGACTAAAGCTTTTAGCTCAACAACACCCCATCCACACAGATTTTCTTCATTCAGATGACGGGATAAAGAGTCAAGGACTCAGTCCATCTCCCAGTTCTTTTAATAAGAACTTAAGATTATGAGGATGATAAGAAATCGACCGTGAGATGCTGTAATTAATATCCTTGGAGGGTAATGGATGGTAGTGCTGTAGCCGATGAAGTTCTAACTGAGGCTTGGCTATTGCTGTTACCCTCCTGCCATGATCAGAGCTTTAATAGCTCAATAACACCTTATCCCTACACTGTCCTCTACAGATAACGGGGAAGATGAAAAGCATTCTTGTTTCGCTCCCTTTAAGCCAGTCCTTTAGGACTATAATTAAGATTAGGAAATGTTAATTTATTTGATAATGCCGTTGTTTAATAAAAAATGTTCCTTATTATTTATATGATTTAATTTAATAAACAATTAAATTTAAATGTTTCTGTTGCAGTGAAGAATCACATGCCCGTATAATAATAATTACACATTTGTAGATTTAGCATGTCTTGTATGCATGCATTGTATTCTATGGTTTTTTTCTTTAAATACTAATTTATATCTTTATGTCAACTATCACTACTTATATGAAATCTTCAATTGTTCTCTTTATTTCTATAAGACAATTTTCGAAAATATTCTTACTTATTCTTGAAAAAAAAAAAATTAAACAAATACTGCTTGCCATGATTACACTGCATATACGCCTTACTGGAAATGTCTATAGCTATCCGTGTCAACGTGTCGCATAATTTTCCCAAGTAGATAGACGCATTAATCCATAGGCTTTGCCATTTGAAATTCCAATTTGATGACTATCTTAAGACAGTCCCTAGGCGTCCGCTGAGCTCTTTCACAGCAAAATAAAGAAATTATTCTGTCTCGCACAGGAGAAATAAAAAAACAAAAAAAAATCAGTTAGGCAAATTGCACATACTAGTTTAGGCTGGAATTGAAAATACGATTGATTCTGCATCTGTATGAATTCGAGCCTGTATAACTGCATATTGTTTCTGCATTTATATTACTAATCATCTGTTCTTCGGCTTTGATCCATTATTCTTTTCTGCGTTGACATAACATGGCATTATGACCATGTCTAGTCTACCGCTGTATAAAGTACGTGTACCAGTGATAAGCCAGTATAGTTGCGATGGGTATATGTTGCGCAATCCAGAGTATTAAAATTGCAAATATGTGCATAAATGAGGTGGTGTTGCCACAGTTCATGTCGCATTGCAACGTGGAAAATGTGACAACAGCATCTCAGATGATATATACCTATGTTTCAGACCAAAGCTCACAACACACTCTCTCTCTCTCTGAAATCACATTCGAAAGCATTCATTGAGTCGCTGGTCTGGTCCTAGTGCCCATGCAAACAGATGGCTGAACTTATGGCGCACACAACATGAAACGATTGGCTCATGTAAGGTTTTCCATCAAATTGGTGTGGCAGTGTTCCAGTATGAGGCATGCTTTTTCAGGAAGAATTAGGACTCTTCATGCATATCTCACTACACAACAGGAGTCCAATAACAACGCATGACATATGTGGCCTATTGGCATCTCTTAGCAAACCACGTACATTGTACATGAATGAAAATGCATATCCTGCAGATAACGATGTTAGGCAATAGATCCTATCGGGATCTATTGCCTACCATCGTTATCTGCAGGATACTAAGGTAGATTGTGTCGACCTTCAAATGTATGTGATAATAGGAAAAGATGGTAATCTAAACGACTTCAAATAGGAACTGATAGTGTGTGGAGAGGGGGGGGGGATGGAATAAGTATGTCGAAACTATTATCTTGTCCAGATGCACACTTACAACAATGTTTTGGTATACCCAGGTGGCATGATAGACAGAAAACATCAGGTCATCATCGAGCATGCAGCTAGAAACAGCTGATCGATGCAGGAGGAAGATGAAGGATAGACAGAACCTATTAAGTCGAACAAACGTATTACAAACTGAGCAGTGAAATCAGAGAGTATGTGTGAACGAATCATGGGTTTTTACACCTTTTCTGAATTAGGTATCACAGCAGATGAACTTTAAGAGAATCATGTCTATCTAAGAAAACTTCCAGTAGCTATGGCAGAAAAGGAACACTTTGTCTGCCATAGTTACTGGAATACAGCATTAGATACCACATGAAATCCAAGAAAATTCCAGAATATTTGCTTGGAGTAGGGTACTGCAAAGTGCTCCCGGAACCTCGATGAGAATGCCGTAGCTTGTTGATATAGTTCTGAAAGCTTACGGTGATCCAACTCCACTATTAGGTGGATACTAAAGTAGCCACTCAGGGTATTCTGTATCATATGATACAGGGTGTTCTGTCGCATATCAGTTTGTAGTTTATTAGGTACGTTCCAGGATTTAAAAATCAAGCAGACGTGCATGCGTAATTTAACCTGATAATGGGCCAACAGCACGACCTACTGTAGTCAATTAGGTTTGTTCTATTAATGTATTAACAATGTTATTAATTCTAGAAGATAAAGCTGGTCTTGTCTAGAAATCCTGACGTTATTGAACTGAGGTTGAGCATGATTAAATAAAATACTTTTTTTCTACGCATTCAATTGCATACAAAGTCAACAATGTATCTGTGGTTTAGTATTTTTGTAAGTGGAATTTACTTTCTTCAGATTTCGACAGGCTAAAAGCGATAGCTAATACAATTCACGAAGAAAATATGAATTAAATTAGAGGCTGTTTGCAAATATATTAACGTAAACAATCTTTAATTGGAAGATATTGTCATTACAGACAGATTTGTTTCTAAGTCATTCTGAGTTAAAAATAAAATCACTACAAATATTTGTTAGCATTTCCTCCAATTTGCTGTTAGTAATAAACAAATAGTTCCAGCTTAGGATTACAAATGTTTCTTTTGAAAAGTCACATACAAATAATAGCTAGTTGCTAGTCTTTAAATTTAACAGGAAACAAAAGATCAAAATGCCATAAAAGCATATCAAATGTCATCCATTCTTTGACTAAAGATATTACACATTAACGAAGATGGCAGTTGTTTCTGTTTTGGAAGAATCATTAATTTTATTTAAACGTTGTAGCCAAATATACAAACACCAGTCAAACAAATATAATTAGTTCCAGCAATCTTGAATGCAGATTATTTTGTTTTAATACATGTCTTAAGTCCTTATAAGGACTGGCTTAAAGGGGCGAAGCAAGAATGCTTTGCATCTTCCTCGTTATCTGTAGAGGACAGTGTAGGGATAAGGTGTTATTGAGCTATTAAAGCTCTGATCATGGCAGGAGGGTAACAGCAATAGCCGAACCTCAGTTAGAACTTCATTGGCTACAGCATTGCCATCCATTACCCTCCAAGGGTATTAATCACCGCCTCTCACGGTCGATTAATGAAACCAACCTTAATACATATCTGACCACAAAAAAACTTCTTATTATTTTTTTCATTTTTTTTTTATTTTATTTTTTTTTAAAGGGTGTAGCTAGATGAGTCGTTCTAATAATAACAGAAAACTTTCATTGGAAAAAAAAAAAATACTGAAATAATTTTATAGAGAATTTAGAAATTAAAAAAAAATTATGCTTAAATATTACTGTTTTTGAATATCAATATTATTTGAATTTCGGTAGCAGAACGTTATTTCGATGTTATAGCGCCCTCTATTTCTCGAGAGTATTCAAACCTCATTTCAAATCTTGGTATTTTGCCAAGTTAATTATTATTTTTTTTTTCTTCACGACTCAGGCCTACTTTGTTATTACGCCTAAATTGACTTGGTTTTTTATGTTAAATTTCTTTCCACAAGAAAACTTGACTTCCGTTGACAAAATACAACTTCTGTTTCCTTCCATTTTTGTGATTACGTGAGCTGGCGTTGCACGTTTACTGTCTTAATGAAATACGACAACTCTCTCAACATATCACGAAATTGCTAACACCAACATATTAGTCTTACTTAGTTGCTCATCCAGACATCTAGATGAGTCCATATAAAACATTTCCTACATCTTTCATGGACTTCCCTACGCGGTGTTAATAGACTGGTCGCCACTTGTGGTTATGATGTGCATGAATCTTCGGTATCACTACGCATTCTCATGTCGCTTTTGAACTATGTGATCACCCATGGAATGCCAGATGTAATAGTGAGAAAGCTGGTTTTCTTGCCACATCTACTGCATGGTGAGAAAATAAATAACATTAATTCCATATGAGAAAATGTCTGAGACTGCGTAGATAATACATTCCATTGAATCTAAGCAAATAATGAATTCTACATTCGATAGTACTTACGTCAATTTTTTCGTATAATGTGCCTAAAATTGTCAGTAATATTCTGTCTTACGCTTTGGCATTGTATCCAAGATCGTCTCACTTTATGATTTTTAACTTTTTTATTTTTATTTTGGATTCGATCATCATACAAATGCATGTCATTGCTTTTGAAATGTTGACAAGGGTTAAACAAATGGAACTCTTCGAAAGTTAAGTCAGGATTATTAAAGTAGTTCCACCCCTTTATTAATTGAAGTGCAGTTTAACCAGATCGGTAGTGTGTGCTGGGCGTTGTCATGAAGCACGATCACTTAATATCTCAATAAATGCGTTTCTTTTGTATGGAAGCCCTAAAATGTTGCACCTTGCTCTAGTACCATTCATCATTAACATTGTGGCCTGTAGAGAGAGAGAAAGAATCAAAAGTGATTATTTTGCTATCGCAAAGGCACGCGAACATCTCTTTGAAACGGTTTTCTCTTAGAACTGTTCTATGCTTATAAAATGGAAGTTATGTCACGATAGCTTCGATATTCTAAGTGAAAAAGAAACTATTATTGCCCATTAAATTACTATTTTCAAGATGAAATTTAGTTATGTATTAATTATTCCATCACTTTGAGCATAGTGCTATTTTTTTCAATAAACTTTGATATATTGCTTGATATCTGATTTATTGTCTTTGATAGGCTTAGTCACTAAACACTGGTAAATTATAATTATATTTCATTGCTTGTTTTATATTACTAAATATACGGCATCCGACTCACCTAATGGTTTTATTATTACAGACGCAGCACTAAATGGTGGTAAACAAGAGGAGCAGGAACAACAACATGAGGTCAGAAACATGAGATACTGGGCAAATAAGAGTAAGTATACATTAATCAATTATGCAGTAGTGATTAATTTGTGATGTTTGGCATTATTTCAGAAATCATTTCATGTCCTCCCCTCCTCTTAGTGTGTTTCGCAAGATGAGTGAGGTAATAGTACATTTTCCCTACTCTAAGGTGAACTGTTGTTATAACAAATGACGTCACACTTTAATTCACTTCCATACTTGTTTTATTATTATTATTATTCCTGAATTTCAGACAGACGCGTGTCCGAAATTAATTATTGGTCATTGTGTTGTCTTGTAACCAAATTCTATTATTAATGATGGGCTGTACCTGCAGGAAGTTAGGGGGGAAGAGAGAAAGAGAGAGAGATGTGGGAATTGTATAGAATACTACTGAATAACTATTTTGATAGGTGAATTTTCCGGTTTAATAAACTTCCTGTTACCTATTTGTATCTTCATTGTCTGACTTTCAAGACAAGAATAATAAAAAAAAAAGTAGGTAAATTATTTTTTTATGTTTGAACTTTATTTCAGCGTTATATATTTGAAAATAAGGAAGAAATATACAGCAAGGACATCTACCTCAATACAGTAAATAATGAAGGAGTTCTCTTAGACACCTCTGGTGTAAAAAGATGTTTCACAAAAATTATTAGTTGTTATGGTATTTGTTGTTAATTGATATATAATTGAAGGAACAGATGGTTAATTAACTAGAATATTA
This sequence comes from Typopeltis vanoorti, assembly GCF_054136105.1. Taxonomy (NCBI): domain Eukaryota; kingdom Metazoa; phylum Arthropoda; class Arachnida; order Uropygi; family Thelyphonidae; genus Typopeltis; species Typopeltis vanoorti. The sequence goes on from NC_143553.1 coordinate 56,804,230, forward strand.
GAAAAAAAAAGTATTTAAAAATAATATTATTGGTTACGAACTTTAAATGCATAGAGTTTAATTTTTAAATCCAGATAACGATTACATCAAACAACACCAAAACATATTTTATATAATTCCATCTTATACATTTTAATTTAAGAAACTGGTTTTATTATTATATATATATATATATATATATATATATAATGGATTAATTAGATGAATCAATCGACCGTGAGATGCGGTGATTGATTCATTCAATCCAATACCCTTGGAGGGTAATGGATGGCAATGCTGTAGCCAATGAAGTTCTAACTGAGGCTCGGCTATTGCTGTTACCCTCCTGCCATGATCAGAGCTTTAATAGCTCAATAACACCTTATCCATTCACTGTCCTCTACAGATAACGGGGAAGATAAAAAGCAATCTTGCTTCGCCCCTTTAAGCCAGTCCTTATAAGGACTATAAGGACTGGTTTTATTGGGATTTTCTATTTTTCTATTCGGTTTGGGGTTGAATCAATCGACCGTGAGATGCGGTGATTGATTCATTCAATCCAATACCCTTGGAGGGTAATGGATGGCAATGCTGTAGCCAATGAAGTTCTAACTGAGGCTCGGCTATTGCTGTTACCCTCCTGCCATGATCAGAGCTTTAATAGCTCAATAACACCTTATCCCTACACTGTCCTCTACAGATAACGGGGAAGATGAAAAGCATTCTTGCTTCGCCCCTTCAAGCCAGACCTTATAAGGACTATAAGGACTGGTTTTATTTAGAAGGTCGACCGTGAGATGCGGTGATTGATTCATTCAATCCAATACCCTTGGAGGGTAATGGATGGCAATGCTGTAGCTAATGAAGTTCTAACTGAGGCTCGGCTATTGCTGTTACTCTCCTGCCATGATCAGAGCTTTAATAGCTCAATAACACCTTATCCCTACACTGTCCTCTACAGATAACGGGGAAGATGCAAAGCATTCTTGCTTCGCCCCTTTAAGCCAGTCCTTATAAGGACTATAAGGACTGGTTTTATTTGACTGAAATTTGTTTCAAATGCAGTTTATGTTGCGAGTGTTTGTTACAAAGCTTTACAAGCAATTTTAATACCAGTTACTTTACTCGGAAAAATGGGGAATTCTTAAATAAATAAATAAATATTTAATAAATAATAAATTTAAAATTTAAAATAAATTCTTAAATGATAAAAAATAAATAATAAATTCTTAAATAAATATTTATTTATTTATTTAAGAATTCCACATTTAAGAATTCCACATTTTTCCGAGTAAAGTAACTGGTATTAAAATTGCTTGTAAAGCTTTGTAACAAACACTCGCAACATAAACTGCATTTGAAACAAATTTCAGTCAAATAAAAAATAATTAATAAAAATATTAACTGGATCAAGCGATTTCCTTCACCTAGACGGTAATAATATACTATCAGATATCACTGTAACACTTAACGTGTTTTCTTACAGTGCACTGTTAAACTAAGTTAGAAAAATGTTTCAATAATGACACTCATGCCACTACCCTAAAGTTACATTTTTATGTGACTCCCACCCACAGAAGGTTTATTTGTGAACCTACAGTGTATTCATACCATGGGCAGGCTAAGACTTTTTATTTCTATTATTTATATATAGTTATTCTTTATTTTATACATTGTCCAGAACTAAACATTCACTTCAGGTCTCCAATAATCGGGGTGGTGGTCTCACGCTCGTCGATGAAATTCATCTCCCACCTAAAGACAATCAAAAGCATCCACGGCGCGAGTCAAAACCGCAACCTGTTGGTTGGAGAGCGTATACGCTAACTACTAGGCCAACCAAGCCGGCGAACTTAAGAAACTGAGAAAACACAACAAATAAACTGAAATGACTAGCATCCTCTTTGTTTTTAACAAAATCTTGGGGGGGGGGGAGGAATGATCAAAGTCAGTTCAGTAGAACAACATATGCGTGAATATAAAGACATGAAAGATAAAGTCTGACAATAGAATTGCACATGCAGGAATAATCAGGTTTTTGATTCTCGACCTAAAATGTCAGAATTCTAAGGTTAAGCGAATCTGGGTTTTATACGAGTAGGTGAGAAGTGGTTTTTTTTTTAATAGACAGATTTCGGAGGCGCAAAAGAATATGGTGGATTTGTTCCAAGAAATGCTAGCGGTATTAGTTAGACCAAGATAAGATTCCAATCTTTCCAGGAAATTTAAAAGCTAGATGAGGGTGAAGTGAGCTCTTTCAAGAAATAAAAGACGGAACTGTACTTTGTTGTCAATCAATGTACCTCATTGTACTATTATAATAATAATGGTAAGGAGATCCGTTTTTAAGATGTTGGTTAGGGAAGATCTTGAAAGTTTGTGTGATTGTGTACTACATAGCTTGTAGAAAGGAGAGTCATCAGCAAGACTATTCATAGGAGTCTAAATAATAGTTTTAATAAGGAGATGTCTAGGCTAGACTTGACCATATACTCTCAAAATGTCAAGAATGACCATATGAGGTCCTATAAGGAAAAGAAAAAGATATTTACACTAAAGGAAGATAGCGAGGAGGAGGAAAGGTCAGTCAGTAATTATATTATTGATTAATTGTGACGTTAAAGTAGTCAGTTTTACAGGAACATAAGAATTCGTCAGTTTTTTTTACTTTTTACTACTATATTCACTATAATGATTGCCAGTTTTGTTATTCGTTATTTGTAAAGCATTAAGTGATAGTGTAAGAATTTTTTTACTACGTAATTATGTTCTTTATTTGTATGTCCGTATATGTGATTTTCGTCTTCGTTGACATTCACAAGCTAATGATTTATAGCTGAATATATGCACACCTCCCCTCAATGTCACGAGTATAAGAAATATTGGTGACTGCTGGACAAATGCCAAACCCTCCTTCGAACACTTGAGTACACTTATGAGTGAAGGGCGTTAGTGGAATACTGCCAGATTTAATAATAAAAAAAAGTGTGGTAAAGTTGATGGGAAAATCGTATAAAGCTGCAAACTAAAAGATGCAGCAGATTCCTTGTAAAGATCATCTCTCCGCTGGGGGTATTCTACAAATACGCACTTTCAGAACTGAGACTGAATCCAGTTTCTTACTTGAAGTTTCTCTGCCTTTCATAAAAATGCAGAGAAACTGCATTCAATAAATCGTTAATGACATGTTAAAAATGAAAACAAAATCGAACTGTGATAGTCTCATGTAAAATACATAGTTAAATGACGTTACATTACCACATGATTGCGTGGCATCTCTTTTTTTATTATGCAAATTCCAAATATTATTCTGGGCACGCACTGAAGTTTCAACCTTCTTTTTTTTTTTACAGAGCGAAATGATATTTCGATATATTTGAATCTTATAATTCCATGGAATCCCATTATGTACCTCATAATATTCTTCATGATTCGTATATTCAAAAAGCTTTCTATTTCTCGTTAAGTTTGGAATATGAACTCACCATAATCATCTTATGACGTGTTTGGTTCAACATTCATTTCAGTAAAAGAACACGCACACTAAAAACGAGCAACTAACTATTGAACTAATATCACTAAATGGAAAATCTTAGAGTAAGAATATGAAAAATTTAGCATTTAAATACATCGAGGTTTCTTGTACAACTTCTTCCTATTTCAATAACCGATTTCGATAAATAGAAATAAAATTGCTTTAGAAATTGGAATCGAATTAATGGCACGTTTATAAATCTGAAACACCATTAGACGGTGAAAATATAATTGAATGTAATGGATAAAATTTAAAATATATAAAATATATACATACGTTTGGAATATAGATAAATTTATTTTCCTGGTGTGACACCACTGTCTTGATTACTGAGGCCTAAAGCGGCTTCGAGAAAAAAAAATCAATAAAAAGTGGTTCTACAGAAAGCTGATATTGTTGTTACTTTCCCAAGTATATCTGTTTTTCTCAAGGAAATTCCATTTGACTTTAGGCAGGATAAAGTTTCCAAATAGAATCGAATACTGCTAGCAACAGCTATTTCATCTATAGGTGGTAAATGAGGTTCACCTCCCGATGTGACACTACATCTTAGTTTCTACCTTACTAATGAAAGGTTAGAAAGCTACTCCACCGGCTTTATTTTTATTTGAACACTAATTTGAATGAAATATCAGCTTTTTTTTTGTCTTTAAACATTTTATCTTACTAACGTAAGAGTTTCCTAGAGCTGTATTCCTTTGATTTGTTTGTTTTTCTTCAAGTCATGTATTGATTTTATAAACATTTAAGGGGGGGGGGGGGGAATCAAAGTTTCGACTAGTCCAATGGAGTACTAAAACTTAATTCCTTTTTATCAATTAATTACGACAGTTATTAAAACTTCTGAGCCCCAGGAAACAAAAATCAAGGTTACATCTTTTTTGGAATCAATTTTCTGCAATCAAATCTGAAAGGTTTTTGTTGTTCTACCAAACTCCCCCCTGCACACCTTTTAATGTATGTTCTACTACCTTCCTTATTTCGTCAATCCTATTACTACCGTAACTCGATAGTAATCCACAAAGCTAAACCATAATTGAATGAGGTATGTTGACCATGAAGCTTTTCAATTAAACCATCACCGCACTTATATGGTGGCAAAGGAATGTGGCAGGACCACAGCACTGAACGTTCAAAAACACGGAGATGATGATGGTCAAATAAAATGGGTCATCTCTAAAGCTCTGCCAAAAATTGAAAGAATACTAAAAACAGGAGAAAAAACAAATAAGACCATTTAAATGTAAGAACTTTTTAACAAAAATATTATTTAATAAATCGGAGACAGTGGAAGATTAAAAACATCAAATTATAATGAGGTCACTGATATATATAATAATTACGTTTTCAGATACTGTTATGCAGTTTTAAGTGGGAGTCCTTATAGTCCTTATAAGGACTGGCTTAAAGGGGCGAAGCAAGAATGCTTTTCATATTCCCCGTTATCTGTAGAGGACAGTGTAGGATAAGGTGTTATTGAGCAATTAAAGCTCTGATCATGGCAGGAGGGTAACAAGCAATAGCCGAGCCTCAGTTAGAACTTCACTGGCTACAGCATTGCCATCCATTACCCTCCAAGGGTATTGTATTGGATGAATCCAACTTCGGGTGGATCTCCCATCCTTTTAAGTGGGAGTTTTCATAAGATGATATTGATAAAGCCCTACGATATTGGTCTCAAAGCGGTGTGAGAGATAAAAATGACATCTGCACGCGTCGTTTTCATACCTATTAATTCATATGGAATAACATGGTAACGCATAATTTTGTATCTTTGCATAATTCACTAACCGTTTCCCACTTTTGGAATGACTCGATAAATTTTAATGAATTTCAACAAAAATCTGTCCGGATAGAAAGAGTATATATTACACGTAAAAAAACAAAACAAAAAAAGCATCCCAGCAAGCGCATGCTCAAGTATTTATTTCCAAAAAGGGTTATAATAATTTAACTGTGATTACAAATGCATATTGAAGATCGTGCCAATTAGATTTCATTTATAGGTTTCTGTGGTTAAGAAGTTTAATAGAAATATTCCGGTTTTGTGATTACATGTTTATTAGAGAACTGTTTTTAAAAAATTAAACAAACACTAAAAATATCCCAAGTTTTGTTAGTCGTAAGACTAACATCTTCAGGGGTAAAGAGAACTAACAGTTTAAAGCACAAACTATAAGAAATTATGAGAAACAAGTTCATTTGTTGGTATTATGAACATCAAAAAAGTTCGATAAAAAAACGGAATAACAGATCTATACAACCGTTAATGTGTGTTAGTTAGAGAACAATGCTATTTGTTGTCGCGTTCTGTGGTTCGCGCTCACTCTGTCCGAGGTCTGGAGTGGATAAAGTTTTAATAAACGATGACCAAACTTGATTTAAAATCAAACCTTGGTTTTTGTTGCATTGCGTAGGAATTTTAATCATATTTGATTAAAATATTTTCTTGAATTTTTCTTGAAATATTTTCTTGAATTGTTTCACAAGAAAATTTGAATTTTCTTGTGAAACAATTCTTATCTATATAGGACATGTTTGTTCTATCCCAGAGCACATCATGACCGGTAGAAGCTGTGTGATATGCTAAGCAAGATTTATCTTCTCTCTTATTTGATGTTCACTCATGCGGATTTCCCCCGATCTCCCTGTCTGGCCCACGTAGCAGATGCCACAGGAACAATGAATATTATAAACCCTTGGTTTTTCTTCATTGGGTGATGTGGGGGTTTCGGAGGATGAAGAGATTGATATTTTTTTTCAAGTGGCAGGAAAGTCACTTTTATGTTGTACTTGTAGAGTAATTTGGCTAATTTAGCTGTTATATTCTTGCTATAAGGAAGGGTGACTGCGTTCTTGAAGTCTTGTTTATTTAAGCTTTTTTTGTAGGTGCTGTATTGAGAATTAACTTAGTTGTGTAACCATTCAGTTGTAGGATCTGTATTAAATATTGTATTTCTTCTTTCCACTTTTTTTCTGTACTGGGGATGTATGCTTTATCCCTTAAGGTTTTTATTAGGCCTATTTTCGTTTTTTCAATGAACTCTTTTGATGTTCATATTACCAACAAATGAACTTGTTTTTCGTAATTTCTTATAGTTTGTGCTTTAAACTGTTAGTTCTCTTTATCCCTGAAGATGTTAGTTACGACTAACGAAACTTGTCGGGATATTTTTAGTACTTGTTTAATTTTTTTAAAAACAGTTCTCTGGATTTTGACCACATGTTTATGTGGTTCAAAATCCAGAGCATAGATTTAATTTATTTATTTAAATTGAAATAATAATGAATCTTTAAGTCCTTAAAAGGACTGGCTTAAAGGGGCGAAGCATGAAATGCTTTTCATTTCCCCCGTTATCTCTAGAGGACAGTGTAGGGATAAGGTGTTATTGAGCTATTAAAGGCTCTGATCATGGCAAGAAGGTAACAGCAATAGCCAAGCCTCAGTTAGAACTTCATTGCCGTCCATTACCCTCCCAGTGTATTAATCACCGCATTTCACGGTCGATGCTCTCCATTTCCCTCCGAAATAATATATATAATATAATAATGAATCCTTATAGTCCTTATAAGGACTGGCTTAAAGGGGCGAAGCAAGAATGCTTTTCATCTTCCCCGTTATCTGTAGAGGACAGTGTAGGGATAAGGTGTTATTGAGCTATATATATATAAAGCTCTGATCATGGCAGGAGGGTAACAGCAATAGCCTAGCCTCAGCATTGCCATCCATTACCCTCCAAGGGTAATAATCACCGCATCTCACTGTCAATTAACTCTATCTCTGATCTATAATAATGAATAGTCCTTATAAGGACTGGCTTAAAGGGGTGAAGCAAGAATGCTTTTTTTCATATTCCCCGTTATCTGTAGAGGACAGTGTAGGGATAAGGTGTTATTGAGCTCTTAAGGCTCTGATCATGGCAGGAGGGTAACAGCAATAGCCGAGCCTCAGAACTTCATTGGCTACAGCATTGCCATCCATTACCCTCCAAGGGTATTGGATTGAATGAATCAATCTATAATAATGAATAAAAAAAACAAAAAAGACTGGCTTAAAGGGGCGAAGCAGGAATGCTTTTCATCTTCCCATTTATCTGTAGAGGACAGTGTAGGGATAGGGTGTTATTGAGCAATTAAAGCTCTGATCATGGCAGGAGGGTAACAGCAATAGCCAAGCCTCAGTTAGAACTTCTTTGGCTACAGCATTGCCATCCATTACCCTCCAAGGATATTGGATTGAAAGAATTAATCCTATAATAATGAATCCTTATAGTCCTTATAAGGACTGGCTTAAAGGGGCGAAGCAAGAATGCTTTTCATCTTCCCCGTTATCTGTAGTGGACAGTGTAGGGATAAGGTGTTATTGAGCTATTAAAGCTCGGATCATGGCAGGAGGGTAACAGCAATAGCCGAGCCTCAGTTAGACCTTCATTGGCTACAGCATTGCCATCCATTACCTTCCAAGGGTATTGATTGATCACCGCAACTCACGGTCGACTCTCTACCTCTTCAACCATAATAATAATGAATGTTGTATGAAAGTGCAATTGAAAGAACATGATACAAAAAAATTAAAAGTGTATGCTATATTTTTAAAGTTTTAGAAAACTTTTCGTAAATTTCAGAAATAATATTATACTTTTTAAAGTAAAATATTAAATACATTACTATTTCAAATATAATATAATTAAAAATAAATAAAATTTCTTAAGTGTAATATTGAAGACGATGATTAAAATTAAGAAACAACCTGTATTTACTGGCTGCTTTTAAAGGTCGTCTTCTAGTTACAGTAAAATCTTGGTAAGGAAATAAGAGACCCAAACGATTGTTTCCTTCCCACGTAGTCATGTGAGTGAATTTAACATTTTAGCACCGGAGCCGAAATTAGCAGAACAAGCAAGGATGCAATATTACATTACAAGGGAGCTTGTTAACATTGATAAAAGTCTGCAGCCATGGAGCCACTAATATTAAGTGACGTACTCCAGTTGAACGGAGTCATCAGCCAGCGAGTTTATTTGTGTCTTGGACACTGGTAATGGAGCTGTTAGTATATTTAGGAAAAGTAACTAAAAGCTCAATTGAGTTACCTTAGATGTGGCCGAGATAAAGGAAGCCATGACTGTAAACAGTCCCGGATGTTGTTTATCATCAGTAGAGTGCCGTGTGCAAAATTTTCATTTAGATGTTGAGGGGGCTGATAAACAAGTTGGCAAACTAATCAGCATATTATCCATTTTCTCCTTTTAATTTGATTTTACCGAGAAAACGCGATCAATTCCAGGTCTGTTTTTTGACTTTTGTTGTCGGGAAAACAAGGTTGAGAAGATTAAACTGAATTCTTTGTTCCCTTTACTTTCTAGATGTGATTATCAACGCGATTCATTTCGGAGAGAATTTTTTATATCGTCAATGCAATTACGCAACGAATTGAAAGTATAGTTTTTCTACAAAACAGTTTCCGTAAATTACAGAACATAGGCCTCATAGCCTCAGTTCTTTTGGCGTAATTCTGAACATCCAATCTTGTCGGCAGTCAACTATCTAAGAGCCTTCCTATTAATTGTTATGGCTTAATTAAGAAAAATAAAATAAAACTAAGCTAGGAGCGTAGTTTCTTGTGACTAACCACTCACAATAAATTACGAGTATATGTTGATTGTTCATTCTGTTTTTGCTCTTTGCATTTGTTCATCCTGCACTACTAGATTAATGTCCGATAATCGTTCTCTACAATACATTACATTTATAGATATCTGATACTGGAGGGGTGAAACTTGTTTATAAATATACAACTGTCAGTGGCATTTTCCCCCGATCGACTGTTAACTCTGTTATGCTTCAAATACACTACGTTGACAAAAGTATTTGGGCACCTAGCTATGGTAAAAAACATGCGTTTTAATTGTATTTCTAGTACTGAGTGGGGGACTAACTTTGGCCTGAATGACAATTTTCAATCAATTTCTGATACTTCGCAACAGGAATATTCCTCTCGCAAAGCTAACCCATTGCTGATGCTGATGAGAGCCGCTGTGGTCTGGAGCAAATTCGGCGTTTTAATTCTTCCCAAAGATATTCGATAGGGTTAAGGTCTGGACTCAGAGCCGGCCAATTCGACACTTCAACGTTTTTTTGTTGAAACCAGTCTCGGATGGCACGGAACATTGTCGTGCTGAAGCATGCAAGGGCACTGCCGAAGTACTTTCACAGCATCAGAAGCATGAAGTTGTCCAGGTAGCCATAAGATGTCATGGTTTGGGGCACGTCCATCAGTGGACTAAGCCCCATCCAACTGAAACACTCCATACCATTACCGAGCCTCCAACAAACTTGAGAGTGGGAATGATGCAGTCTGTCGGAACCGTTCCCCGGCTAATCTCCAGATCCAAATACGATCATCAGAGCAAAACAACATTTGGAAGCGTGCTTCGTCGCTTAATAGAATCCTTTTGCAGTCACGTACGATTTCAGGAAAAAAGTGTGAAAGACACCAATCCAAATGCCGTTTGACATTGAGGGAGGGATGTGTGGCTTGTTCGCAGCAGCTCTGCCATGGTAACCTAAGGAATGCAACTCTCTGCGGACAGTACTGACAGATGTCCCTGCAGCGTTTTCCGGGAAAATGCGATGTTCGCCGCTGATGAGTGCTGGAGACACGGCTAGTCGATCTCGGTCAGTGAGTGTCGGTGACTGACCTGCAGGCCGTTTTCTTTCCGTGGTAGCACCATATACTTCCCATCTACGAGTTACATGAGTAACTCGTAGATGGGAAGTATATGGATTTCGGTATAACGATGGATTTCGGTATACTGAGATGGATAGGAATGTCACGGACAGAAAGACTACTGATGTGAGCCCCAACTATCATCTCACGGTGGAAGTCTGTCAGTTCAGCTGAACATGAAATCTTGACATCGAGTAATGCAAAACATGCAGCACATCCCACCTTTTATTACCAGACTTATGCAGACGCTCCCTGAATATTTGCATGTGATAGTATCCGAAATTTGCATGGCACGAAAGGTGTCCAAATTCTTTTGTCAACATGGTGTATATATGAATGCCTATTTCCATTAGTGATTTTGATACTTTTGTCGCTATACATGTTATTTCTTCATTCTATTCTATTTCGTTCGTTAATTTGGTAGTAAAATTAACCCAAATTATTAGAAAGAATACAAAATCACGTGTTATGAATAACACGTAAACTATATGCAATATACATGCCAGGAAAGAGCTCTCTCATTCATCACTGTACAAGAATGATATTGCTAATCATATTTTTAGAGTTATCTGTGATTATTCCCATTTAATTTTATATTGTTTTTTTACATCTATTTATTAAAATATTAATAGCCAAATTTGAAAGTCTTCAGCTTTTTACACCAGTTTATTTCATTACAGTACTAACAATTTCAGTGCGATTGGTGTTAACTGTGTTTAAGAATACTTGAAAGTGAATTTCAATTCGACTGTCTGTAGAATATTGACTGGATTTTATGTAAAAGAGAAACACAGAAACAAACAAAAAATCAGTTGCAAGCTTAATGTTATGTTTTTACTGCTGATGCAATATAAGTTGTGGTTTATTTTATTTCGCTTTAATTTTTCAGTCAGCCACGTTTTCAAGAGAGTCCGACATCCAAAAAAGAGAAGAAGAAGCAGTTTTGGATCTCTATTTACCTCTCTTGGTAAGTTTCATTTTTTTTTCTTATTTACACAACTACAATAAAGCTGCGGGATGCACCCTTAATTGACAGAACTGTCAGAGAAACTCTGAAAGTAAAAGTTTTTGTGTTTTAATAAAAACACTTCTTAGTCAAGCTTAGAGCTGGCGGCTTATGTTGGAGAACTCTTGCATATTTAAGGACTTCATGAATAAATACATCAGTTTTTGGAACAAAGTTTCTGCAGCTGCATTCTTCATTATTTGGTCACCAATTTGCCTTCGCGCATTGCAATTTTCTTCTCTTTCCCTCTGCATGTTTTGTAATCTTTTTGACTATTATTTTTCCTAATATTCTCGTTATTCTGTTCTTTGTTTTTCTTTCTTTTTAATATAAATAAATATGTGAATTTAACATTAGTAAAAATATCCTAACTTTCCTATTAAAAAAGCATGCATTTGGAGAAAAATTTATTTCTCTGTTTGCATTCTCTCTGACCATCATTGACAACAGTAAAAATATACTATAATTTTATATTATTATTTTTGGCTAGATGAGTGAAGCAAGAATGCTTTTAATATTCCCCGTTATCTGTAGATGAAAATGTATGGATGAGGTAATATAGAGTCTGATCATGGCAGGAGGGTAAAAGCAATAGCCGAGTCTCAGTTAAAACTTCATTGGCTGCAACATTGCCATCCATTATCCTCCCTAGGTACCCATTTTAGTTGCCTCGTACGACATGCATGGGCTACAGTGGGGCTATTCTTATCCCGGCCACCACACGAGATTTTTTTTTTTTTTTGCTAGATGGGCGAAGCAAGAATGCTTTTAATATTCCCTGTTATCTGTAGAGGACAATGTAAGGATAGGGTTATTGAACTATGAGCTCTGATCATGGCAAGAGGGTAACAGTAATATCGAACCTCAGTTAGAATTTCATTGGCTACAGCATTGCCATTACCTTCCCTGAGTACCCATTTTAGTCGCCTCGTACGACACGTATGGGCTGCAGTGGAGCTATTCTTATCCCTGCCACCACACGGGAACACGATATCAGACAGTAATCCCTAGATGAATGCGCCCCCGATTAGTGCGTTTATCTCAAAAATAAATGTTACAGATTTATAAAATTTTCTATCTATGCATTTTTATGGCTAACTATTTTAAAAAATCACTCACTAGAATGAAATAATTTAGTTACCTATTTAAAACATTTTACAAAGTTATTTTTAATGGCATACTACACCACTTCCATGTACACTATGTATACTATGTTCCAAATTTTTACCGCCAAAATTTATGTCGTCTGCTATAGTACGCCCACAGATTCGAGACCCTTCGACACTTCTGCGCATGTCACAAAAAGCAGAATCCATTCCAATAATAGGGTAATCAATCCGTCTTCTGGGATGAGTTGTTTATTAATACATATCGGAAAATTAACTTCTCTTTTATTATCATTGTAGTTTTTAAAGTGGGAACTATTTTGCCCGTATAACAATTGGGAAATTTTATCTATAAAGCACGTGATTTCGCGTGGTGGCGACCAATTCGTACGTCTTTCATTTCTTTCTCCCCTTCAATGATAACGTCCAATTAAATCTCATTCTGAAGAATTAAGTGATTCCGACCTGCCAAATTTAGATGCACAGCGGGAAGATCCCGAAGAATATGAAGAAAATTTAACCACTGATAGTCAGCCAAAAGAGATTTCACAGAAACAATTTGAAAGTATTTTTCTTACAATCGAAGTTTTTACGCAGCAGTGCTTAGAAACTGACTCTGATGAAGGGAGAAGCAGTAAAATTTGCAGAAGAGTAGAAGAGGCAATAGGGCCATACCGTCGGTTGTATGAAAAAAATAAACAAAATGCCCGCAAAACTACGTTAGCTCAATTCTTTGTTAAGAAGTAAAATAATAAAATTTATATTCTGAATATGTTTTATTGTCTTTCAGCTTCATGGTTTTCCTTTAACCAGGCCCTGAGCCATACCCTAATTCTTTTATAAAAAAAAGTAAGGGTCAAAAAAAAAATCTGAGGAACGAATTATACTTTTTCCCATAGGTTACTATATTCGATTAGTGCGTTTTCGATTAATTCGCCCGTTTTTAAGAACGCATTAGGGGCGCACTAATCGAGGGATTGCTGTACTATCATAATTTTTTTTGGCTAGATGGGTGAAGCAAGAATGCTTTTCGTATAGGGGACGGTAGGTGTTGCACTGATATGATCGTTGGCTTGTCGAGAGCTCCTGAAAAGATTAGTAGTATTTTATGTTATCATTGGCAATTTTACATAGTATTGTTTGCTTTTCGTTTCTTGGTGTGTCTGTGCGATTTTTATGTGTTTTATGTGTTATTTTAAAGATAAGATTGAGTCCATATGGCACCGATGAAAAAAAATGGCGGCCAGGTCGCCATGTTTGTTTAAGAGTTTTGATATAAAAGAGTTTTTGCAGTGTGCTGTCTGTGAGATGTATGCTTTACGAAGAGCGGTGGGAGTCTGGTTAGATGGTGATAGTGGAGTTAATATGTGCAGAAAGTGTAAGGAGAATGAGGATCTAAAGCGTGTTTCGGGTGGCGAGAGTGATATCGTTAAAGAAAGTCAGAATATAGAAAATAGTGATGTGATGAGGAATTGCGAGGTGGTACCAGATAGGTGTGAGAGCGTCGTTGAAAGTGTAAATGAAGGTAGAAATACAGAACGAATGGATGATTTAAATGATAATGAAAATGGTGAGATAGATGCAAGTAGTTAAATCGCTCGGTTGAGCAGAGCGATACACAGAGCAAAGCGGCAACTGGAGCGTATGGAAAAATGTGTACTGAACGTACCGACTAATAAACAGCGAAAGTCTGTTACGAAAAATAAGAGGATGTTCGTAAACGTAAATAAAATGAAGGAGCGAGTGCTGTATGGAGATTCGCTATTAAGAGGTGTGATAGTTGAGAGTTTGACGAAATCGTACCAACCGGGTGCGAACGTAAAGGACGTCAGCGAATCTATTCGAGTGCAAAAACAGAGGGTGAAAGAGATGATAGTCGTGGCAGGAACAAATGATTTGAAAGAAGACAAAATGGCAATGATACAGGATGTGAGGGAGTTACTTGAGGTAGCAAAAGAGAAGAGTGAGAGAGTTAGGACGATGAATATTTTCCGCGGTATGACAGTGAAGTGTTTAGAAGGAGGGCCATAATTGCCAATGACTTTATGCGTGGGTTATGCATGGAGAGTGGTGTGGAATTTGTGGATGTGTGGAGTGAGTTCGATGGGCGAAAGGATTTATATAAGATGGATAGGTTACATTTGAATGGATTTGGTGTACGGAGACTTGAAAAAGTGTTGATGAATGAAGTGGATGTACAGACTCAGTGAAACTAGATTTATTAAGGGGGGGGGGAGTAGATATGCAGACTTTAGGGAGGCAGTTGAGTGTATGAATGAGTATATTATGCCCGAGCGAGTACGAAGGACAACAAATCAGAATGGGATAGTTAGTATAAGGCATCAAAGTAGGGATGGGATGACAAATGGGCTCCTGCAATTCATGTACACTAATGCCAGGAGTATTAGGAACAAGAAGGAACAGTTTTTGGCCTTGGTTGGCACTTCCAGACAACAGGTTGTTGGTATTAGTGACACATGGCTGTCAGAAGATGATAAAGCTAGTGGGATTGAATGCGACGGGTATAGCGTGTTCAGGAGTGATAGGGAGAATAAAAAGGGGGGGGGGGAGGAGTGTTATTGATGATAGCTGATGAGTTGCAGCCAAGGAGTATAGAAGTTGAACTGCAGGATAGAGAAAAGAGCACATTTGAGGCTGTTTGGTGTGAGATAGAGGCTAGCAGAACAAAATATACAATTGGGTGCTGCTATAGACCAGGTGATGGAATATATGGTGGGGGATAGTATACATAGGCAAATAGAAGACATGAGTGGAAGGAGGGTAATTATTATGGGTGATTTCAATTATGGTAACATTGACTGGAAGCAGGAGAGGGCACATGGGAGGAAGGAATTGGATTTTATGTGGTTATTAAGGGACAACTATCTGCGACAGCATGTAATGGAAAATACTAGGGGTCAGAGAGTGCTTGACCTAGTAATTGCATCTGAGAATGTGGCTGTAAAGAACCTGACCATGTTGCCACCAATTGGTGAGAGTGATCATAAGGTCATGACTTGGGGGGGGGGGGGGGACAAAAGGAGTGGAATTTACAATTAAGACAGGGTGCATGTGGAATTACCGGGCTGGTAAGTATGACAAGCTTAGGAGTGTCCTTGGCTCAGTGCCATGGCATGTAAAACTGCAAGGGCTGGATGTTGATAGTGCATGGGAGGTGGTTAAGAAGTGTTTGCAGGAAGCAATGGTCGACTGTATACCAAGAGTCCGAATAATAAATCAAGTAGGGGTTAAACGGATGAATAACACTATTAAGCTTCGGCTGCAAAAAAAGAAATAATTTTGGAGGGAATTTAGGGAAAAAGGTGACCAGCAGGTGCAGGAACAGTATAAAGCTCAGGCCAGAAAGGTAACAAGGGTGGTAAGAAAAGCAAAAGCGGATTATGAAAGAAAATTGGCCATGCAGGCTACAGAGAATCCCAAACAGTTTTTTCAATATGTTGCAAGTAAAAGGGAAAATGTTCATGGCAGAATGATTTGAAAAAATGATGAGGGTAGGAAGCTAACCGAATCAGTCGATATAGTGGAATTACTGAGCGAGCAGTTTGCAAGAGTATATCATCCAGGTAGTGACATTTCAGTAATTGGAGAACCAACAGCTTATACTGGAATTGTGAGAACCTCAATGTCAATACATCTGTGGGATTGGATGGTATACCAGCTCATGTCGTACGTGAAGCGGCTAAAGAATTGTCAGTTCCCTTGATCATTTTGTTTAATTTGAGCCTCGGGTCTGGGTCAGTCCCAAGGGGGTGGAAAGAGGTGAAAATAGTTCCGCTGCATAAAGGTTCCAAGGCTGCTGTTGAAAATTACCGGCCGGCCAATCAGCATAACAGGAATCGTTATCAAGGTCTAGGAGAAAATAGTCAAGAGGAAAATGCAAGATTGGATAGATGAAAATGGGATACTGTATCGGGGACAGCATAGTTTTGTGAAGGGTAGGTCATGCTTCAGTAACTTGCTCACGTATTATAACAGTGACGGCTGAACTGGATAAGGGTAATGTGTTTACAGTGATTCTACTGGACCTTGCTAAGGCCTTTGACAGGATACCACATGGAATTCTAATCAGTGAAATGCAGCATATGGGGATGGATATAGGGTTGGTGAGAAGGATAGGAGGGTGGTTGACGGAGAGATATCAGAGAGTCCTTTATTCATGAGTAGAGTCCACAAAACAGCCTGTGACTAGTGGTGTGCCACAAGGATCTGTTCTTGCACCACTGCTATTTAATTTGTTCATTAATGATACAGGAAAGGATCTGAGAGTTCATTTGTTTGCGGGTGATAAAAAGTTGGGTAGGGCAATAGTGAATGCAGATGATGTCAAAATTTTGCAGGATGATTTGGATAGATTGGAGGTCTGGGCTAAGTGAATGGATGTCAATTTAATGTGGCAAAATGTAAGGTTATACATTTTGGGGTGAAAAGATTAGCAGCAGTTTACTACTTTGGTGGAACTGTACTCCAGGAAATTGATGAAGCACGAGATTTAGGAGTGTTGGTGGAGAAGGAGTTGAAGTTTAGGGAGGGGCACATTGCAAAAGTCGCCAAATCAGCGCATCAAATCACTTGGTTGCTGAAGAATACGTTGACAACCAGGTTATTGTTCCTCTGTATCGAGCCTTGATAAGACCCCATCTCGACTACTGTGCCCAGATTTGGTTACCTAGGTTTCTTCTTGATGGGGAGGAGGTTGAGAGGATCCAGAGGCGAGTGACCAAGATGATAGCAGGTCTATGGAATGAACCTTATGAGAACAGGTTGAAGATTTGTGGGTTGCAAAAATTGGTTGATATGCGGAGGAGGGGAAATATGATTGAGACATTCAAATTACTGAAGGGTTTCTATAAAATTAATTCAGAAGATATTTTTTGAGAACAGGGCTGGTTGTGGGAGGACTATGGGACATCCATGGAAGCTCTGCAAAAGTGTGGTTAGTAAGGTGTTAGAGCTGGGTTCTTTACTTTTAGAGTGGTGATTGAGTGGAATGGGCTGCCAGAGTCTGTGGTGGATGCTGTGACAGTGAATGCATTTAAGGCGTGGTATGATAGATACTGTATGAATGTCGTATAGTTGTGATGAACATGATTTGGGACCTTTATGAGTCTAAGGACTCCCTGGAGTTGTCCGTAATAATAATATTTCCCGCTTTTTTAGAAGAAAATATATGGATGGGGTAATGTAGGCCTATAAGCTCTGATCATGGCACGAGGGTAACAGCAATAGCGGAGCCGCAGTTAAAACTTCATTGGCTACAGCATTACCCTCCCTAGGTACTCATCTTAGTCGCTTCGTACGACATACATGGGCTACAGTGGGGCGATGTTTAAGTAAAGCCAAATCTAAAAATTAGGACGATCCCTAGACCACTCCATAATGGCCGAAAGACCGTCCATCTCAGCGTTGATTCCACTCAGTGATGACCTTCCCCCCACCGAGCAGAACCGCTCAAATTCTGAAGAAAAGTATTCACCGACAAAGCCGCTCAGCGGGCTGTGCCGGAAAACACTTCCTTCGGAGACTCAAATTGCTCCCTTAAGGCAAAAACCTTAAGGGAGCGAACTCAAACTCGCGAATCTTTGCATCCCAGGGGGTAACAGCAACAGCCGAGCCTCAGTTAGAACTTCATTGGCTACTGCATTGCCATCCGTTACCCTCCCTGGGTACTCATCTTAGTCGCCTCATACGACATACATGGGGCTATTCTTATTCCAGCCACCACACGGAAATATATACCATAATCCTTATAAGCACTGGCTTAAAATGGCGAAGCAAGAATGCCTTTCATCTTCCCCGTTATCTGTAAAGGACAGTGTAGGGATAAGGTGTTATTGAGCAATTAAAGCTCTGATCGTTTCAGGAGGGTAACAGCAATAGCCGAGCCTCAGTTAGAACTTCATTGGCTACAGCATTGCCATCCATTACCCTCCAAGGGTATTTATTAATCACGGCATCTCACGGTCGAGTTCATATACCATAATTTATAATCACGCCGATACCAAATATATACCATATGCATATACCATAATCCTTATCCTTATAAGGACTTGCTTAAAGGGGCGAAGCAAGAATGCCTTTCATCTTCCCCGTTATCTGTAAAGGACAGTGTAGGGATAAGGTGTTATTGAGCTATTAAAGTTCTGATCATGGCAGGAGGGTAACAGCAATAGCCGAGCCTCAGAACTTCATTGGCTACAGCATTGCCATCCATTACCCTCCCAGGATATACCATAATATACTATCAAAAATAAGATTAAATAAATAAGGTGTTTAAGAGTATTTAAGCTACACTCCAGAATAAAATGTTGTATTAGTCAATGATGTCACTATGCAAGAATAAAACTGTAAACGCGTTCTTTTTTATTATTATCTATGATAATAATAAAAAAAAGATGGCGTTTTGAGCTGAAGTCCTTTCATTATTTGTTTGTTCAATTTCATTGTTAGCGTTGAACTAACAAAAGTTCTTTATTTTTTCTATGATAAGGTGCTCAAGATCTGTATTAATATTGTTTTAAAACTATTTGTCAAGGTTTAATCTGCATTTGTTTACGTATTTCGATAAAATTTTTAGTTAGCTTAGGCTTATGATGATTTCGTAAGGTCATTATCAATAATGACCTTGATAATTTCATTATCAAGGTCATTTCGTACACAGAAATGACCATGATAATGAAATGAAGGTCATGTGATCAATGTTA
Source organism: Typopeltis vanoorti (assembly GCF_054136105.1). Classification (NCBI taxonomy): domain Eukaryota; kingdom Metazoa; phylum Arthropoda; class Arachnida; order Uropygi; family Thelyphonidae; genus Typopeltis; species Typopeltis vanoorti. Next base: position 56,823,308 of record NC_143553.1, read on the forward strand.
TGGTAAGTAGCTGGAATAATTCTAAGATATTTACGGTAGTGTTTTGTTTCTAGGAAGAAAATTATTAAACATTCTTTTATAATGAAATAATTTATTTTTAAAATAGTTTTTTCAAGTTATTTTTCGATATATAACCCCGAATTCATACAACATTATTAAATAACATTTACAAAAGCAGATCAAGGAGTAATCCACTATCATGAATGCTCAGCTGAAGGAGTGACTAAAAGATTCAATCCAGTTCGATATTCAACAAGAAATTTGAGTTTCCTGTATGTCACTAAAACTAGTGGGCTGACGAAGCGAAGATGGACACATTAATTATTATTATAAGACTTGTTGCAAATAAGGCCAAAAAGCTACTAAAACGTTTTTGTAGCATCAGTTTATCAGAGTTGATAACGTTACTGCTTTGTGGTTTGTCACTGTTGTTTAGAACAAAGCATTGGCTTCAGGAATTCCGTTGGTTAAAGTGAAATAGTGAGGTCTGCAGGCGCTACTTTTCAAATTTTTTTGTAAATGAAACAGCTATGGTAAGTACAATTTTATTGTTATAATAATCTTAGAAAAATGATATTTTATTAGGAATCTAAACAGCAGTCAAATATTATAGCTCGGAGTACATAATATCTCATTTAATTTCGTGATTTACTGATTAAATACAAGTGATAAGGACAAGAAAGCTGCTTTAATTAGATGCATCACTATTGTTAATTTATTTTCAAAGAAATGCTAAACATACTTAAAAAAAAAAAAAAAAACTCTGGTTCTACTTTGGCTGAAAGTGAGTTAGTAGGCCTCATACGGTGGGGAAGAGTTTCGCTCGTGAAAAGTCGGTTTTTTATTTCATCCGAAAAACTGTTTTATTCATTTGCATAAAACAAGCAAATGAGCCCACACTTACCTCATCATCTTAGTTGCTTAAGTCTTAATTCCAATCAGTTCACCTCCACTTTGTTCTAATATAAATAGATGCTTTTCCGTTTTACAATCAGAGTATTCCTTTATATTGAATTAGAGTACATCGCAGCATGTAGAAATTACATTCATGTTAGATATCTGTACGCATGTATAGTTTTAAAAAGCGAATGTTTACATCACTGCAGTCTGTCACAAACACTTAGAAGATCCACAGATGATATACAAATGGCGCCATGGAAGATGAAAACGTAGAGAACTAATAACTGAACATAACATGAAATAGAGATTATCTCCTTAGTCGTTATCTTATTATTCATAAAGATCAATGAGGAAGACATGCCGATTTATCCCTCTGTATATAATAGAACTGCTTGCCGAGACTAGTGAGATGCTGTGTTTCCATGACAACAGTGAAATATATATAAACGTCTATAGCTAAAAGTTACAATCTTCTCCTTTGCATATAAGCATTCTGTGTTGAAACATTTTTCCTTTCGTTCCTTTTAAAAGTCAAGCATGATGTCAGATGGATAGTACCAGAAGATTTTTATTTCTTGATGTGACACAGTGAATCTCTTTTGCAAAATTTGTATTTCACGGCGTAAATGGCATTCTCTAATCAGAAATGTTCTTTTATAATACTTCGAATCCATTTATTATTTTAGATACTTTCACAAAATGCGTAACATTTATTAGGTTTACATTAAATATACTAACTTCGCTCTTTCTAGACAGATTTTGATAAATTTGGCATTTGAAATAATTACTAAAATTTATTACATAAGTTGCTTCGTTTGAAATAGGACCATTGCCGAAATAATTTGAAATTTAATTACCTTAAATTTTATCCATATTAAATCTGTTTTAATTAATAGAACCAGTTGTTTAAATTATGTATGACCAAAATAAATGTAGATTTATTCATTAGAATGAATAGTATCTAGGAATAGATACGAGGGACTCGTAACTAAGGTAATTTTGTTGTCGTCCATAATTTCCATACTTGTTTTGTGGGGGGGAGGTAAAAATTGCTACGACAAATCAAATAATTAAACATATTTGCGACAAAATATGAATGAGAGCAATTCAAATAATCTTATATTCATTTTTGCCATTCAGTTATCTTTTTTGAATGAATTTCCTGTGCTAATTTGAAATCCGAGCTTGATATTGTTTGCGAAAAGATGATCAAAAAAACCTGCGTTTGCATTGTTTTTATTAGTCCTTTTATACTCCATTCTATCCATTGAATAGTCTCGCCAAAGAGTTCTACATTATCCGCTAATCAAGTTTCTTTCTATTCCTTTCCATCTCCCCCCCCCCGCCTCATCCATCTGTCTTTCCCATAAGTTCCAATTGCATCTCCCTCGCGAAAACCATGAGAGATCATTAGCAAGTAATATTTTATGCCAGGCACGGGGATAACTTGGTTTTGCTAATGGTTTTTGCATATTGACGCCATGCTAATCGATAGACTTCAGCACACATTAACAGCACATGAGGAGGAAAGCAAAGAGCAATAGCTTATCTGTCATTCTCTTGCATCATTACCGTCCTAAGCAGATTACGGGGAGGTTGTTTTTTAACCGAGAAGGAGTGAGGATGGCGTTGAGTAAACGTGTTCACCAATGAAGGTGAAAAAGGGATTCACTGTTTAGCTTGCAAAATTTTACTTTGGTGTCGTCACGTATAAAATAATTTTTTGGAAAAATATTTGTTTCCATAGCAACAGTGGTTTAAATCGCTTCTTTTATAGAAGACTGAAATTTTCGTGTATTTCTAAGAAGCCTTTTTTTTTTCGTTTAAAAACATACACCGTTGACGTGGTTAAACATTTTAATTTAAACGTATTTAGAAATTTAATTTAAAAAAAAAAACAAATAATTCGTGTCCGCGCGGTTAGCCTAGTGACTGTGCGCTTCACAACCACATGCCTGGGAAAGGAGAGTCCCAGGTTCGATTCCCGTCTGTGACGTGAGGAGCTGAAGGATCTTCCTCAGCCATAGCCAAGTTGGCCGGTCTTGGGCTAACTTGGTGTAAATAAGATGTTCAAAGCACTTCATGAAAAAGTCTACAGTATTGGTAGTCTCCATAAAACTTCCACCTACAATGATGCCATTTTCGAAGTCCGTCATATCACGCCATCCCCCCCCCCCCCTGTCCATGTCGATCAGCAACTTTGTGTGTATTGGTTTTCTAAGGAGATATCAATGCTACAATTGCCAGGTTGAATGGTCGACTGTGAAATAACAGGAATAGTCATATTATTTTGATTCTACTATGTATTTCTCTATGGAAAATCGAAACATACATTAAAAAATAATTCCTCTTTTATTTGTATATGAAATAGTCCTGACAAATAAAATTGCGTATTCTGAAATTTCATATACTGATGAAAGAGGAATTATTAATGTGAATTCTAGACTTCCTAGAACAGGACGATACCAGTGGATGTTACAGCATTCCAAACATAATCTCTCTCTCTTCATCCCCCCCCCCTTTCAAAGGAATAATAGAACGATTTTGTAGGCTCATTTACACCAAACTTTCATCATCAGATAAGTCCTATAGGGAGGATACTGACAAACTATGTATTATTGAACTACATAGGCAGTGTTGTTTCGTTATAAAGAACGACTACTTTAAACCCACAGTGTAGCAAATATGTTTCTTTTGGTAGCATCCAAACGTTGCAACATATTAGAGGGGGATTCTGATTATTAGTTGTGGCCCATAAGCAGGAAATAAGCCAAAACTACTACTACTGCTGCTATATAAAAAAAAGCAAGACGTTACCTGCAACCTAAAGCTTTCATCTAGCGAAACGTTTCTGTACTATTAACCTCGATCAATTGAGTACCTGGGATCTATTATTAATGTGAAGAATTGCTGTTCAAATGACGACGTCAGAAAAACGTTAGGAATGGCTAAAACAACAGTCAGAGACCTGTCTAAAATCTGGAAGGATGGATCTATCTCCATGGGAAAAACGTTGAGGATTTTGGATGCAGTTGTTTTTCCAACAGCGACTTATGGATGTGAGATTTGGGACCTAAAGAAGTCAGATAAGAAACGGATATCTGCTTTTGAAATGTGGTGTTACAGGAAGCTGTTGAAGATATCATATACTGAAAGGCGTACAAATGAATGGGTGTTGGAAAAGATCAGCAGAACTTTAAGGCTTCTTAATGATATTGACAGAAGAAAATTAAAACACATAGAAAGGATGGAAGGGAGGACTTCTCTGAACAGTAATAGAAGGTAAAGTTCCTTGAAAATGAGGCAGGGGTAGACCATCAATGAGATGGATGGATGGATGGTGTGTGTGGAGTGAGGTCGCCAGAAAAGCAAACAACAGGACTGCATGGCGAGGCCTGGTGTGGCACATCACTGAGCATCGGAGTGACCATACGGCATCTGTAGATGCCCAGTGAACATAGAGAGAGAGAAAAAACCTCAATCAGACGATGGTTAACTTACTTGGAGCACCCATTAATCGACCGGAACAGAATCTTCCAATAAAGGTTGTTTAGTACGGCACTCTAGAACTTCAAGATTTACACAATACGTTTGTTTCTCTAGCATGGATACGGACATGAGAGACGCCATATTTGGGATGCCGTAACAGCCAATGCAGTGTCAACACCTTCTGGAAGACATTAGGAAAAACACAAGTATTCTGTATTTTGTATATTCTGAAATATTCATAATACTTCGATAAGTCAAGGAAAAATTGTTGAAAAGATCTTTTTATTAATCTTGACTACATCGAATAAATCGTGATTGCTTATGCAAATAAAGGCATATCTTTGTAACCACGGGTAATAAAAAAATTTTATAAGGTGCAAATGAAGAAATTCTATGCGGTAAGCCATTGTAAGAAACGTCATCTCCCAAATATTGATTTCCGTTTCATTTTTTGTTTAAAATGAGTTGTTTTACTTATGAGAAAACTAATGTCTTCTTGAGACATTCTTTCGAAATGGCTATACCGAAACAATCATTGCCGAAACAGATTAGCTCTTACCTCTCTTTATTTCTATAACCCTGAGAGCCTCGAGCGTGTCGCACCTCGCCTACCCTTTAACTAAGAAGCAAAAGGTAACCTGAATTGCATCAAGACTCCAATTTAGGACCGAGAGCTCAATTACTTAGGCTTCATCTCTACACTGTGTCGACAGATAGGACAAGTCAGACGGAATAAGATCAATAAAGGCGCGGGAATAGGGAACTTCTACATTAATCGGCATTTGTTTCTCTCTCCATTAGTGGAGTCGCGAATTTTTATCAGTAAATAAATAATAATATTCCTTACGTAGACATCTAACAATGATATTCTGGTTTACTTACTAACAAAATGCGGTGCTTGGAAATGTGCATCAATTTTTTCGGTTGGCAAAGGACAGAATGTTTGTAACAAATGTATATGCTGAAGAAACAGATATGCATATCCAACATATCAGAATATTATTTAATTATTTACTTACTTATTTTAATTACATTTATAATATTATTACATTTTTCCTGTAAAAGTCGGGTCCTTCATTCACTCAATGATAAATCTCACAGTTGAACTAAAAATGGAAATAAATATTTTAATAACGAACCTGTTTACATCCCGAATTCGACTTTAAATTAAATACCAGACTGAAGCCATTTACTTAGTCATGTGTGTCCATTTCTGGCTGTCATTCTAATACGAATCGCTCTGCTTTTAAAATGAGTTCATAACTTACATCCTTTCTCCCTTTATGACATCTTTTTAAGGTGTTGAGGTTTGTACAAACTCCGAAATGGTGGAGCCTCGGTGTTTTGTGACGCAATTACCCTTGACGATATCATGTTTTCTACTGCTTTTAACCAAGCACTACTAGAAGGCATCAATCTACCAAAAACCACGCACCTGTCTGGTTTTATCGAGGCTCTGTCAATATCAGAAGATTAATAAATCTTTCACAGGATGCCGCTATTCGGTAATAACCCTTTTTTTTTCTTTATTTTACTGCTTCAGATGAAAGAATGTGATAAAAAAACAGATCAGACTTAAGACACGATTCTACCGATCATTTTCTTGTGGTTTTTTATCACTTGAAGATCCATTAAAGAAAGAAAACTAAGACAGTTACTTTCTTTTATTTGTGTTTAATGCATTCAGAATCTCCTGAAAGATAGATGAAGAAATAAAAAAAAAAAATAGTACGAAAAAAAAAATCATGACCGTCTGTTTTCTCTGCTCTTTCTCTGGCCATGTTTCAATGTAATGAGCCCACAACCATTGGCTCAAACGTGTTCCGTTTTCTTCTCAGCGAGTCAATCGATAAGTGCGCCCCCTTACGGATCACAGATTGTCAACAAGCTATCTCTTGTCAGCCATCAGAGGAGAAGTGGTACACGGGGCATGTCTACAAGATCGGTGGGTCAAAGGTGAGAAGAAACGGTGTCGACCGACAACGCAGCGGTGATGGCGAATGTCTTTTTGAATAGGCAGGTTTTCTTTTCTTTCTTTACTCAAAAACCGAAAGCAGAAAAAAAAAATTTAAGAAACTGCATAAAATAATCATTTAAGAGAGAGTGGGTCGATGGTGACATCTTTTTTTTTAATACTTCCTTGGGGATGGATAATACTGCGAGCGCGAATCGATTGGAGACTGTCCTTGTTAGACATTCAGTCGATGTCTGCTTGCTTTTCTTTCTTTTGACATTGTGTAGTGTATTTAGCGTTACGTCACAAATCATGTGAAGCTCCTTAACGGCAGAAGAGACTTTAAAATCTTATTAAACTCATCGTAGACCACACGAGTTATTTTGTGTTATTTTGAAGCATTCAAACAGACATTTCGAGAGCAGTAAATCAGAGATTTTGTGCACCTGCTTAACAAGAACATTTTTCCTATGTAACAATATTTGCAGACTATTCTGTGTTTATGACGTATACAACAATTGACTTAGTAACAATGCATTTTTAACTTATGTGCATAAAGGTTTATTTTTCCATAATACATGTACATTTTTTCACTTAGCGTAACATCAGTTCAGAATAATTAATTTCATTCGCTTGTTTTTAAATATGTAATAAAATCTATATTTCTCTTATAGTTAGCTTCTGAAGTTCACTTTACAGGAATGCAATTATGAAACCACGTTCTTATGATTGTCTACTATCATTAGCATACTTGTTAATCTAACTTCGTCGGATATGTTTTTGTATATAATCATCAGTGAGTAGAATTTAATAATATGTATATTTTACTCGCTTTTTTGTGTATTCGTTTTACCATCTCAACGTATTCGGGGGGGGGGAATAGCCTTCTACGAACAGGCTGTTGACACTTGGTTATTTTCTGAATTCTTGCCAGTGGTATATATATATTATAAAACTGCGGTTGCAAATTATTTATTTAAATATTAGTAAAATGAACAACATTCTAACTTGTATTATTTCTTTATTCTTTGAATATGTTGTATTATCAATATTATTGGATAAGATGAGTTAGGGTGTATTGTTGGATAGGTTAATTATCGAGCGTGAATTTTATTGTTAGATAAAATTGCACCTGTATTCTTTGGTACACGTCGAGTTCTGTAAATGAATACATTGATTTAATCCTATTGTTGTTGGATTGGTCTGATAGGCTCTTTATTATTGGATATATTTCAATGGTCTTGTATCATTCGATACCTTTGATAGATCCTTTACTATGTTTGAATAAACTGTACTTGCTCGCTATTGTTGAAAACAATGTATGAGTCCGATATTGTTGGATACGTTACATTGGTCCTGTATTGTTGAATATGTTGGAATGTCCTATATTGTTAAAATATTGCCAAATAGATATAAAAATTAGAATCTATGTTAATTTAAAAGTAGCGGAAACAATGTTAATATTTTAGTGGTTTCTTGGTTATAATAATTAGTAAAGACGATTTAACTTTTTTCTGGAATGGATTTGGGTACCTCATTGTGTACTCAAAGAATGTCTTCGTATAATCTATGATTTCTTGGAAAACACGCATAACAGAAAACTTATTTCGGAGATTTCTTCTCTGTCTGAGCTTATAGAAATCAAGGTAGCATAATTATTTTAGTCTGACACGTTAATCCTAAGCATTTTTACAACCTCCATCTTAATTGTCTAGTGGAGACAGCTGGATGTGACGCCAATAAGTACCCTACTTTTATATCCATCTATGGAAATGGCTGCAACGTAGAAAACGTGTCGTAATTGATGCGACTTTTACCGGATGTTCGTTCTGCTCAAAGAAAGTGGAGCAGGGGAATTATATCTTTATGAAGCGCAAAGGAGGGAGCATTTTATGACTCGTGCTAGTAAACAAGTTCCAAACGTAGCATCATAAAAGCTTAATCTTGAATCACATTAAATTAAACAGCGCTGATGGAGCGAAACTAAAAGATTACAAGTCTTCTAAGTATAGGGGTGTTGCACAGTCACGTGACAAAAGTACTAAAAGACTTGAAATCACTGAAATGATCTTCGTATTATTCGTATTTGTTGTGCTTGAATGAACTCTGTGTAATCACCGTGTAATGTTCTCGGTGAAGTTTAGACTTGGATGTGTTTCGCCGATGTTTGTAATAATTTCTGGATGGATGAAAGAATATTCAACATTTATGAGTTTGTAGGAAGTTTTAGGATTGCGTTCTGACGAATTTTAGTTCGATATTTCTTGATTTTTCAAATGTTGTTGTGCGTATGTCCAAAGTCAGTACAGTTGGAAGCATTCTAAAATAAAATCTTAAAATCCAGTCTATCAGTGAACCATGTAAGCAATTATATAATCTGTTATTGAGTGCATACTGTGCTTTGCGATGAAATATGTACTTGTATACCTGTGTTGTTGTTATTATTATTATTATTATTGATTTACAACGAGATGAACTCTGCAAAATATTCAGTTCCTACTCTCTGTTCAAATAACTAATAAATAATTCCGGAGGAAAAACCTAATCCTACAGTCTGAGATCAGACTGATGCTAATTTTCTATTCCAGATATGCAGTGCTTGGAAAGAAGTCAACGTACAACCCCATGAGCAAGGAGTATCGTGCCATGTAACGAACCACGTGTTTGTAGCCGATATAAATTGGAATATGATGCTTCCGACTCATTGAAACTGTGTCCAGATGAAATGGCTGCAAGAAGAGAAGTGACGGAATTTGAAAGAGGAGGAATTGTGATAGGATGCCATGTTGCAGACCTATCTGTTCGGCAAATTGCTGACAAATTGGGCCGGCCCAGGTCAACAACCAGTGATACCATACTGAGATGGAAGCGCAGGAAACAACTGCAAGTACTGTCCGCAGTGGACGACTCATCGAACGTGGCCGTAGGGTGCTACGAAGGATAATATGTAAAACTCGCCATTCGTCGGCCGACATTGAATGCGGAGTTCCTGCATCGACTGGAACGAATATTGCTATTTATATTATTGTACGGGTCCCTCTATGGAGTTCGAGTACTCATCGCAGAAGATCCAAACTATCCACAGATTATCGATTAGGAGGACTAGATTTTTTGCTTGGAGAGTTGTAAATGAGTGGAGTGGGTTGCCAACACTTACAACTGATTCTGGCAACTAATTCCACTCATTCACCACTCTCCAAGCAAAAAATCTAGTCTTTACACCCCTACTGACCACACCTTTATTCCACTTCCAGGGATGACCTCTTGTTCTTCCCCACCAGATGCTGAAACATTTCCACTGCATCAATCCTATAAAATCCTTTAAACAACTTAAATGTTTCTATCATTTCTCCCCTCTTTTTCTCCTATCAAGCAACTTCTGCAATTCACACATCCTTAATCTATCTTCATAGTGAACAGGCCACTCACCCTCTTGGTCATCGCATCTGAATCTTCTTCACCGCTTCCTCATCCTCAGGAAACCAGACTTCAGCACAGTAATCCAGATGTGGGTGTATCAAGGCTTTATAAAGAGGAACAACAACTTCCTTATCTCTACACATTAATGTGTTCTTCAATAGCCAAATAATCTTAATGGCTACCTTAGCAATATATCCTCTAAACTTTAACTGTCTCTCTATCACCACCCTTAAACTCTAGCTTCGTCTATTTCCTGAAATACATTGCCATCAATGTGATACACAGTTTGTAATCTATTTATCCCAAAATGCATAACTTTACATTTCTCGACATTAAACGATACCCATTAACTTTTGCCTATACTGACAGCCTACTTAAATCGTCCTGCAAGCTCTCCACATTGCCTTGATTAACTATTACTCTACCTAAATTTCGCATCATCAGAAAACAACTGAATATTTCCTGTATCATTTATGAACAAATTAGACAGCAATGGTTCCAGCACTGAACCTTGTGGCACACCATTAGTCACCTGTTGTCGCCTCGATTTTGCTCCTCCATATACCACTTTTTGCTATATGTCCAGCAGCCACCCTTAACCAATGTCATATCCATCCCCAAATGTTCTAATTTGTGTAACAGAGTTCCATGTGTTATTGAGTCAAATGCCTTTGCAAAATCCAGCAGAATCACTGTATAGTCATACTCTGCTGTCACTCTATTATAAAAAGATAGTAAATTGCTAAGGCACGACAGACCCTTCACAAAGCCATGTTGACCCTCATACAGTGTCATATTTTTATCCACCCATTCTTGAACTCCCTTTTTAACATTTTTTTCCAGGACTTTTACCACCACGCTTGAGATATTGATTGGTCTATAATTTGCTACTACAGTCTTATGCTAAGGAATTGTTTTACCTTCTTTCCACTCCCTTGGAACTCTACCAGAGCTGATACTTAAACAGCTTAGTCAAAGGCATTGCCAGTTCTCTTGCACATTTTCGCAAAACTCTAGCTGATATCCCATCTAATCCCACAACTGTATTTACATTGATATTCTGCAATATCCTAAGAACCTCCAATTCATCCACCTCTGTTCCCACATTAGTGTCTGTCACATAGGTTAAAGCAATAACCTCACTAGGATGATATACCATTGCAAAATAGTCACTCAGAACTCATCTATTTTATCCGCTTCTACCTCCCCGTGACCATCATTAAGGTCAATCTTCCATAGTCATTCTTCCTCTTACTTTCCGTATAACGAAAGCACTCTTTGGGATTTCCTTTGGCCTTCTCGGCTAAATTCTTCTCATAATCTGATTTTGCCTTCCTTGCCATATTTTGCCTGGGCCTTGTACTGTCCATGAGTTTTGGTTACCTCCATTATACCCTCCACAACATTTTATTCTTCTATAGCTCGCGCTTAATGATATTACTTATCCGCTAACTCCTACATGATTAACCCTACTTACCTTCGGTATACAATTTAATATTGCATCCTACAGATGACCCTTAACTATCTCCCATGCACTACTAACATCCTTACCTTGCAGTGTTTTATGCCATGGCACAGATTTAAGCTTCTTCCTAAGCTTGTCATAATCACCTGCCTTGTGTTTTCACAAATACCTCTTCTTGATAGAATATTCCTCGTGTTTTACAATCTCCCAAGTGAAGACTGCATGGTCACTTTCACCAATTGGAGGCAATGTGGTCACCTTGGTTATGGATAGCTCTTCTTCTTCTTATTATTATTATTAGACACCTCCAGGGAGTCCAAAAACTCATCGAGGGAGAGCACCTGCTCTACAACTCAGTCTCCACCACTCAATCCATCAGCTGACAGCAACTACGCCAACGACATCTACCGCTGACCACCACCACTAGCATTTCCACAATCATAAACATCTATGACCAAGACGGGATGCGAACCCGCAGCCCTTTGGCTGGAGAGTGGATACGCTAACCACTTGGTCAGCCAGTCTGGCCATTATCCTATGACCCAGTTCAATACTTTCCCACCTCTAGTCTCCTCTATCACATGCAGCCTCAAGTAATTATCTCTCAGTAGGTATATAAATTCCATTTTCTTCTGTTATGTGATCTTTCTTCCTTCCAGTCTATCTTCTCCATAGTTGAAGTCCCCCATAATAATCACTCGACCTGTACTAATTTGGTGATGCATGTTTTCCAGATCATCTATGGAACTCCCTGGTCTATAGCAACAACCAACGGGAGATAGTTATATTTGGTCTTACTGGCCTTAATCTCACACCAGATTGCATCAAATGAACAACCACCCTCCCGTCTGTTTCCTATTCTTTTTGGTTGCAATTCATCTGCTATCATCATCATCAGTGCGCCTCCCCCCATCATATCATCTCTATCTTCCCTGAAAATACTACACCCTTCACATCTTATCCCTGTAACTACATGATAGCGAATGAACTATAGCCAAAAAGAATAGGGGTTAGGAGGGAGGGTGGCTGTTCATTTGAAGCAATCTGGTGTGAGATTAAGGCCAGTAAGACCAAATATACCGTTGGTTGTTGCTATAGACCAGGGAGTTCCATAGATTATTTAGACGATATGCATCGTCAAATTAGTACAATGAGTACCAGTCCACTAATTATTATGGGGGATTGTTAGCCAAGTCTCACTAATGTCTAATGTTTGTCGAGGTTGCGCTAACCAATGCCAGAAACTCCTCCCTCTTGTTCCTAATACTTCTGGCATTAGTATATAGAAACTGCAGCATACCATTAGGCCCCCCCGCACCCCATTATTTCCTGAATTGAATAACCTATACAATATTTTTGCTTGAAAGGCTAAATTCTTCACTTGATTATTCTCACACGTGAGTGCCTTCATACAAACTCACTTGCTTCCACCCTAATCGCTTAAGTTTCCCTGAATTTGCATTTCAGCATGCTTGGAGAACAAAGCTCTCTCTAGACACCTAACACGAAAAGAATTTAGATGCAGTCCATTCGTATTGTACAAATCCTCCTTCCCATCAAATACAGACCACAGATTCTACATCGTTCCTTTTTGCACAATCCACGTATTGATTTTCCTTTGCTACCAACACCCTCCTCAGTTCGCCTCTATCAGAGCATGGCAGGAGGCTTACAATCTTCACTTTCTCGCTCTTCAGTTTTGCTTCTGCTAACAACTCCTTTACATCCTCCCTCGTAGAATAATTCTGACCCCTCAATTCATTTGTACTAAGACAATTTGTTCTTTCGACTTACTTTTTAGCATTCGGATGGCGTCGCTAATATCATGAAATTTTGCATCCTGGAAACACAATTTTGTCATACTTTCATTAAGTACTCCTCTGATCATCGAATCATTGTAAATAATTTTCTCCTTGGTTTTCTTTTTAGTTCGCTCGGTCTTTATTACTATTTTGGACTGCCTGCTTCTTTCTCTTTTCGGCCTTGCTAAGCTCTTGCCGCTTCTACAATTTTTCAATTTCGCGCTTTGTATACTGTCAAGTAAAACATTCAAGCGAGCTATTTCTTTATTAGTGTCCATTTAGTTTTCTTCTATTTTCTCGATCGCACGTTCAACATTAATAACATCATTTTCTATCCCACCGTTGGTATTGTCCATTCTACCAACATTTGCTTCTTTCTCGTTACCTGATAAGCACCTACTTTTGAAACAGCACGCAGCATCGTCTTCAGTGGCGCAGAGCTTGTACAGTGGGGAATGGAAAGCTGTGTTATGGAGTGGCGAATCACGCTGCACCCTCTACCGACAGATGGAAGGGTGTGGACTTGGAAGATGCCCGGTGAATGTCTCTTAGGAGATACATAACCCCAACTATGAAATTCGGAGGAGGCGGTGTGATGGTATGGCCCCATTTTTCCATATCTGTCCTCGGACCTGTTTATGCCATCACAAACATTGAACTCCGAAAGGTATTATCTAAACATTCTAGACAATGCAATGCTTCCTACTTTGTGGCATTTCTAAGGAAATGGACATCGTCTCTTTCAGCAGGAAATGCACCGTGTGTAAACTGCGTGGTTTGTGGACATGAACGTAATCACATCTGATTGACCTCCATTGAGTTCGACCCTATGGAAACATCTGTTGGATGAACTGGAACATCGGGGGAGGTCAAGGGACATCAGCTCCACAACAGTTCAGGACCTCGTTACATGCCTACAGGAAGAATGGTCTAAAATTCTCATTGGTCGCTATAATACGCTTGTGGAAAATATTCACATCCGTAGCGCTTAACTCCACCGTCTCCAGTATTGTCATAGTTTTTTTTTTATTTGTATGGATATGCATAAACCAATAGTTTTAATGTAAGTAATTTCTTTCTCTTTCCATTCTATTCTTGATCCATTGATTTACGTTTTTTTTTTTTTTTTTTCGAAAAGAGTGATGCATAATTTAAGTTTGTTTTGGTTGTTCTGAGAGCGTGCATAGAAAGGAAAACCATTGAATATTTTATTAATATGGAAACACACGATTTAAACGTGCAGTATTGTTAGTAAAAACTTAGTTTTTTTTTTAATGAAATAAAGAATCGCGCACAGGATTAAAATCAGACTGTTTCACTTCAGTTCGAAACTGGAAACAGTAACCAATTCGTGGTACTGGCCCTGAACGGCCACAACTTGCTATGTATACTTGCTTTAGTAACCAAAATTGTCGGAGAAGGTAGTTAGTGTTATGGCCTAATGTGTATTTCTGTGTGTAGATCTCGTGTCTTCTCCTAACCTATTTGCCTGGTTACGGAATGAAAAACGCTTATTTTTCCGGACAAAAACCCCTACCACCTATGTATTGAAAGCTGTTAACTCACCTTCGCATGAAAAACCTCATACACAAGTTCTTCGTATCATAGCGGGATTCGAACCAAGATCTTTTCGACCAATAAGCTTCATCGAAACCTAATGAGTATATAAAACACTGACAGAAGTAGAGATATCCAGAACCTCGACTTTTACAGCTCTTTCCCCCCACAAAAATGGAAATGTTAGTTGTTTATAGACTTGGATATAAATTTAATTTAGAAGTTATCGAAAAATAGAGTTTTATTTTATAAATTAATTGCAGTTGTGAAATTCTGAAGTTCGTAATTAATCGGATACTTACCTTCTCCTAAACGTCTCCTTTACAATAATTTACTTAAAATAATTTAATGTTTTATTATTATCAAAAAGATCTGGTTTTTATCTAGACTTGTCGTAGTATTAAAAACGGATTCATGTAGCTTACGTTTTATTTATTTTTCTTTATTTTAAAGCAATAATAACGAATTGCTAACTTTTATAAAATATATATCTGAAGTAAATAAATATTAATTTATTTAAATAGCAGCTGAGTCATTATTAAAACTCAGTTCTCAGCATGTTTTGTACTAGACTCATCTGTGGTGTTTTGCTGATCCATAGTCAGCAATCTTGGAAGAGCCGGGTGGATTTGCAATAAAAAAATTAATATGATGAAATAATGACAATAATGGTTGCTATTATCAAACATTTTGTCTGACTTATTCATACAACGGATATTCATATTTTTCCAACTTAATTTACCTTTCGGCACTACAAGAACTAATTTTTAAGCTAAAATTGCTACTTATACCACGTATCCTATAGCAATACCTAATAATTCATGAAAAAAAGTGTCTCTACACAAATAACCATGCTTGAAACGACGCGTTCTACAACCCGAGCAAGTCCCTTCTATTAAACCTGCCATCTATAGGTGTGCATTTGATTCATGTTAATTGCATACCAAGAAGTGGTCGTCATAGCAACGTTGGAGTAATATTTAAAACACGGTCATAAATAACAAATCCACTACCGAGAGAGGATTCTGTGTGGGTGTGGATGCAGTCAAGGGGGGAAAAATGAAGAAGATAATAATGAATAATGAGAAATAAAATGCGTAAAAAAAATTCTTAAGACTTCGGCGCTTATAATTATTTTCATCGATTCTTGGTAGTTTTAAATGGTCTTTCATTAGAGGCGGGATTGTGGCGTTTGCGATGCGGAACCGAAAAGCAAAATCTCTCACTCTTTCATACTTTTCCTCTATCTACCAATTATCGCAACTCACTGATGTGATTTCTTTCCTTGCAGTAACAACTGCAGCATTTCATTCTCACGTATGATTGTGACAGTAACTTGTCTCTGGATGATGAATGATTTTTTTTTTTGTAATTCCTTTGTAAGTTGAAAAGCAATAGATATTTGGTTAACAAAGCAACTAAATATTTTCCCTTGGAAAGGCTAAACAAAACAGGGAATTGTTCGTGTATCTTTCCAACTTCAGTACTCGCAATAATACACCCTCTGTCCAAAAACGAAACCGAACTTTTCGAAAATAGAAGACACTAGTGGCGCTACCTGTTTTTGTTGTCGAAAGCGGCAACCTTCATTAGCGTTGTATCAACTGTTTATGACATTTGTTTCATTAGAAGCTGAGTTATAGTGTCAAGGGTGACAGTGTGTTTTGACGAACGATCCGAAAATGAGTTTCAAACAGAGAGCTGCGATTGACTTTTGTGTTAAACTTGGTAAAAGTTTTACCGAAGCGCATCAAATGCTTCAGAAAGCATACGGTGACGAATGCTTATCCTGTACTCAAGTTTATGAGTGGTTTAAGCGATTTCAAAATGGTCGTGAGGCGCTTGAGGACAACGAAAAGCCGGGCCGTCCAAAAACTGGACTCAGCGAAGTTAACGTCCACAAAAGTGTGTGATTTCATCAAAGAAAACCTGAAATCGTCCGTGAGATTGATTTAAGATGAATTCCAAAATCAACTGGACAACATTTTGACCGAGAGTTTGGGCCTTCATAATTTAAATTCGCGATTTGTTCCCCACAAGTTGTGCGACGACCAAAAAATGTATCGAATTGATCACTGCAAGGACCTCATTAAAACCGCTCGTAAGGACTCAAACTTCCTTGAAACGATCGTTACTGGTGATGAAACGTGGTGTTTTGAGTATGAGCCCGAAACAAAGCGCCAGAGTGCTGGGTGGAGACCACCAGAAGAGGGGTATCCGAAAAAAAGTCTCTTGGAGAAGTCAAAAGTAAAGACAATGCTGATTTGTTTATACGATTTCAAGGGCATTATCCACAAAGAATTCTTCCGCCTGGCCAAACGGTCAATGGTGAGTTTTATCTCGAAGTGTTGAAGCGAGAATTCGCCGCGTACGGCATGAATATCGTGATGCAGGCAGCTGGTCACTTTTGCACTATAATGCACCATCTCATCGTTCGAACATTGTGACACAATTTTTAAGCAAAATCCAAGTTTGTGTGTTGGATCACTCGCCATATTCACCTGATGTAGCATCCTGTGACTTCTTTCTCTTCTCCCACTTCATTTAAAGGAAAGCGATACGACACCATTGAAAACGTTCAAGCTGCAGTGACCACGATCCTCAACAGTATCCCAAAAACCCATATTAATGGACCGTGCCAAACACTGTATCGAAGCTGAGGGAGAGTATATTGATTGAAATAAATGATTTGAATAATTATCATTGCCTGTGTTTTATTTTCTATCAAAAGTTCGGTTTCTTTTTGGAAACAGGGTGTACATAACTAATGGCCTCGCTTTAGTAAGAAAGAAAAAATTTTGAACGAATGTCGCCCTTCTCTTTATATGAGGAGAAATCTACTGCATAGAGAAGTTTCATTTTTAATGGCTCCTTCTTGCGTTAGGATTAAAAGAAACATTTAGACAGTAACATATGATAAACAGTTCTTGTATCCTGATTTTCTTCTGTTATAATTTAAACTCACACACTCCAGCCTTCATTGTTGCACTTTCTGTGATACGTTCATTGTTGTCATTATACCCTAGAACCGGTTTTCCTTGGACTCTCACTAACATATGTTTTTAGTAACATATGTTAGTGAGAATTGTCTGCTGTACCTGCCATCCACAACAATCTCTGACGCATTGTGGGTTCCAATAAGCTCTTGTACTGATCGCTATTGTATTATGCTGCTATTTAATCGATCCTTGCAACCTTCGCTCAGACTTGCATATTAATAAGCTGTTTTCTGCTTCAAGATTAATATTTTTTGGTTATTATCGGTACACTAGCTAGTGATGAGTGTGAGGGACAGCCCAGTGAAGTTAGTTTCCGTGATGATTGTGCCATCTCATTAAGTACTTCCATGTTGCATTGATTTGTGCATGCGTAGACATGTACTGCCTACTCGTAAAATGGACCTTTATTTTTCAATGAGTCAAATATGTTCCAATACATTAGATTTTTCCCTCATAATATTACAAAACGCATGATGTTTCGCTCCAAATACACACTAAAAATATATTTTTTTGAAGTGTGTACAGTTTCCTAAGTGTCAATGAAAATTCATCTTATCCAGGCGGCAAATTTGGTTCCAATCGGCCCATTTTTATTGTCAAAATGATTCGCATTGATATTAATAATGCCATTCCTATTGGATAGAATTTAACAAAAGAAAATTAGGCGAAATAAAATTATATGCTTCGAGCACGTACGACAACTAGGTAAGTTCAAAAATAACTCACAATAAGATATTTTTATCTCAAAATGAAATGTTGATCTTTAACAATTACAATCGGATCTATTGTATCACTATTTTTTTCTTTCCACTCTTTATTAATTAATTTTTCTTGAAATAAAAAGCTTTGGTAGTGACTCGATTACAATGACGTCTTTGTAATGACAATGCCTTGCTAAATTTTTCTTGGATAGTGTCTGGAACTCCTAAAAAATATTAACATAGTAAATTCAAAAAAATTGAAAAGAAAATAATAATAAAAATATTATTAACATAGTAAATTGAAAAGAAAAAATAATAATAGTTAAATTAAAAAGGACATTTATGAGGAGGAAAGAATGTGCCCATTTCTTTGCTTTCAAAACACCTTGGATGTGCAATTAAGAAAATTTCATATCAGTAATAAAAATTGGTTTCTTGATTGAAATTCAAAACATTTTAAAAATATTAAAAATATAATGTAATATTTATAGTTAAAAAATTACTAATTTTATTTACAATGATAAAATAAACTCAAAGATAAACTAAAATAAACCAATTCATGATAACTGAGTAAATAAGATCTAATAAAATTATACCAATGAAGCATTTTTGTAAAAACGAGTAAGAAATTGATCACAATATGAAAATTAGCATTCTCATATTGTGACGTCACTGTTACAATACTCGAACCCAAAACTGTTCTTTGGTTATGTAGTAATGAAGATGTAATTTTGTCAATAAAATAGTTACTTTTAGTGCAAATAAGAATGTTTCTTTGCACTAAAATATATATAAATATATATATATATGAATTTACGACATGTATCATAATAGTTTTCGCAGAAGCACTGAGAAATACTGACAATTAAAAATTTAACAGTTTTTAGAATGCAGAAATGTTAAGCCTAACCATCAGTGTGTTAGAATAGGAACTCTGAATTGCAGTAATTTTCTTTGTTCAAGGTCTAGGTTCATTTACTGCGATAATGCCATTACATCGTAATTCAGAATGGAATCCTCCATTATCAGAGAGATAATCTACTGTTAACTTGGTCTCATCTCATCGTTTTCCTTACTGTCCCTCTGTTTCTTTCTACTGGTCGCGTCACACCGGGCACCATTCATTGTCAAGTTTGTCACCATTTTGTTTTTATCTGTCTCTTCCTCTCACGTTTTTGACACCTCTCCACTCTTGTTTAATTCACTGAGACACATTTGCTGTCACTCTGGTCTCTTTGGCCGTCCAATGTTATGACAGATGTCTTCGTTCTTGCTTAACGACCAAGAGTCTTGTATAGCTTCCCTGCGAAAGTTTTCAACTCCTTTACGAATCTTTCAGAAACATTTCTCGTATAATTCTTACTGCAATATGACGTCACCTGTGATCATACACGTGTGCATGTTGAAGACGCTAAAAGGTACTTATTAAGCGCACTTGACAACTAATTTTAATGACGTCCTTGTAATGCACGTGCATCAAAGAGGTTGCATAGACTGTGTTTATAGTCGGATTTAGAATCAGATTTTTGGTATCGTTACTTATCCTTAGGAATGCTGCACGTAAATATAAAATTCATTTGTGTCACGTGATAAAAGCAGCTGTGTAAAGCTGCATCTTTTGTTTTTATAACATGTGTGGAGTCGTGTTCCCAGAACCCTAGAGACCAAATATGGTGCTTTTTCAGGTCTCCAATAAACTGAATAGTGGTGCCGCATCAGGAGATGAAAATCATCTCCTGGCGCGTTTCGAACCCACAGCCTGTTGGTTGGAGAGCAGGTACGCTAACCATTCGACCAACTAGGCCGGATATGATTATTTAAAAGAAACATGTAAAAAAAAATTTAAAAAAAACGTGATTTTTAAGTGCGTTTGAAAAAAGTAGCAACTGCTGACTTCACATATTGTCCGCGCGGTTAGCCTAGTGGCTTTGCGCTTCGCAACCATATGCCTAGGGAAGGAGTGTCCTAGGTTCAATTCCCGTCAACGACGTGAGGAGCTGAAGGATCTTCCTCAGCCATAGCCAAGTTAGCCGGTCTTGGGCGTGGACAGCAGGGTTTTTCCGCCAGTTTATCTGGGATTTTTCATCCCATAACCGGTCTGAGTACACACACGGATTACAGTCAGGAATATTGACCCAGCCATAGGTCTGATTCGTCAGCCTATGCCGGTTCCGGAGCCCGGATAAAATTTTGAGGGGACTAGATGGCATTGATTTATTTTACTTCACATATTCACCTGCCAATCGAAGGACTGATGGTAAATATTTGCCACAAATACTGAAATTATTAATATGAAACCATTTGCTCTACAAATCGAGCTTTACATTCTTTGAAACTTATAAACCGAAGCGAAATAATAATAAGCATTTCTTTAACAACTTTTAGACTTTGAATGCATTTATTCTCAGTTTTTTTAAACAAATCTGAAGCGATGTTTCACGTGGTTTACTACTAATTGAAAAGAACCTTCCTTAAACTAATAAAACCTCTTTTAATTGTGTCATAGTGTAAGAAAAATCGCTCACTAGAAAAGCTCTCTGTTGGTATCTTGATATCCAAGCAAGCCTTCAGAGCACATCTGCGAGAGGCAGGTTTATTGGTTCTTTCAGCAAGATCGAAATTGTACTTGACAGTTATGATTAATCTCCAGTATTTTGCGAACGTGAAGAGTAGAAGGAGTTATAGGGGAGGTCTACACGTGACACTTTGTAAACAAAAAATAATTTCCGATAAATGATGGAAAAACGGAATTCATACGATAATTCTATAAAGTTATATCTACGGAACTGATTCCTAGAGGTCCTCTAAGAATTAATTGTCTGGTATCAATACTAATTAGGAAAAACCCAGTTCTATAAGTTTTTTTAGCAAAATGTAGTAGATTTTGTATTATACTCATATAATTGGAGGGGCGCCAAAGATCAAGAGCGGCGATGCATAGAACTAAGACCTGAAGCTGAGTGGGACGAACCGCATCATATTTGGGGTTTGGGTATTTGTCTACCGCTGTGCAATAATTATTGCAAACTAGTGTATTATTTATGGCGGATAAACTTCCTTGTTCTATACGTCATACATTTTTTCCTACAAAACATTTCATATTATATTATATTATATTATCATACGTACAATATACTCTTTAATATATATTTTCAAGCTTTATAATATAAAAAGGTGTCAAAGAGAACTTTTAGCTAAACAAAATATTCTTTGTTTTCTTTACTTCTTCTGTATTTATCGTCCTAATCTATACTAGTGACAACATGTTTAATATATATTTGTATATATATCGTTACTTTTTTTATGGTTATCCTGATAATATCGATTACAATTGCTATGAGAATTAACAATCAGGCTGATGCGCACTTTATGCAGGATTTCTATCTGTCTGACATTTTTCTCTATAGAGACCGTGCAAGGAAAATGACAATCACATATTTCATAAATTTTCTCGGTTAAAAAATAAATAAAGATTTGCTCCTCTTATGACTGTACAGTTTTGTTCTAAAAATGAAACTCTGTTGTAAATTTTTTCTGGTCACGCTTTCTCTTGTTGTTAAGCGTATAATTAAGAGTGATGTGGCGTGCTATCACGCTCTGATGAATGTGAACATTAATGAGAGGATAAACATACGCAGTTCCCTATAATTCATCTGAGGAGTGTTTTAGATGACGCGCAAATGTGTCAGATGAGCCAAAACTTAACGATACCCCAAGTCCATTATTCGATAAGTACACTGACATTTATTCAGTATAGTTTTAGCTACATTTTTATTATAAGTATTTGTGTTCTTTTTATGATAAAACAATTTATTTATTATTTTATTAAAATAATAAAACTTCTATAAGTAATTCTATAATAAACAGTGTACAAACGTAGGTTATTTCTTAAACATAGCAAATTTCAAGGTTGAAAAAAAAATCATAATAAATTAAGACGAAAACTTCCTCCATATATTAGGAAAAAATTTGTAGACTGGAGCTCAAGTTGCCATTTTTTACTTCTCATAGAAAATCTTATTATGTAAACGATATGCGTAGCTCGTTGGTAGCAGTATGATCAGCTAATCTGCATCCCATACATGCATTACAGTCTCTAAATGCCCTTTACATTATCATCAGTGCTCATCACATATTCATTATTCTAAAACATTATGTGCTAAGGCAAGTTTACGTAATCACTCAGTTCTGGTTCTAGTAGCTATTGTTCATGTTGGGTAGAATATTCAGAAACATTTCTATGCTTCCAAGAAATGAATGGAAAAATGTCTTAGAATGTCCTTATACGATTTATTTTTATATGTACTTACCGGTCATGAGTATTTCATTGCTATCTATTAACTTCAGCAAAAGGGCTATATATAGTTATTATATTTTAATGTTTATTTATTTTATTATTTAATATTTACGTTTTCACTTTTCTCCGAATAGCAAAGAAAAGCTATAGGTATGGCTGTCTAGTAATGGCAATAACCGAGCCTCATTTAACACTTCATTGGCTACAGCATTGCCATCCGTTACCCTGGGTTTCATCCAAAACTATACCAAAGAAAACGATGTCAGAAATGTTAATCGCAAAGAAAAGTCCTTATAAGGACTGACTTAAAAGGGGCGAAGCAAGAATGCTTTTCACCTTCCCCGTTATCTGTAGACGAAAATTTAGGGATAAGGTGTCGTTGAGCTATTAAAGCTCTGATCATGGCAGGAGGGTTACAGCAATAGCCGAGCCTCAGTTAGAACTTCATTGGCTACAGCATTGCCATCCATTACCATCCAAGGGTATTGGATTGAATGAATCAATCTCTAACTCCATCTCCTCTGAAGAAAACGTTTTCTCATTGATTACTAATAGTATTATGATTTACAAAAATAAAAGGCGTCTTCTGTATTTTAAATATTTTAAAAAAATATTTTAAACAACTTTTATTAAAATATGAACTATTTAATTACTTTTTAAAAATAACAAAATAATTTAAGTAAATATTTCTTCTAGCAGTTAACCGTAGTTTTTATCCTATTCGATAGAAGTAGAAATCCTTGGAATTTTCATTTTAATGTTATTTAAGAAATAACTTATTGCGTCATAAACCATTAGCAGCAGTCAGGGAGCATACGTTAACTGCCATAATGAATTTTGTGTTTCTTAATGAATCACCAGTGTAGACAGACAGTTGTTGGGGGTAATCATTAATCGATTTTACAATTAGCGAAATGCTGTTTGTGCCTGAACATCTAGTTATACGCCATCTAGTGTTAATGCACATAATACCAGAATGCTTGTCCTTCATGGAAGATATTAATCTGCGTTTCGCTATAGAATTTGAAAAAAGAAAATTAAAATATCGAACACTGTTTCCATACAGGATATAAATAGAACAAAGAGGGTATTAGAATCTGTTGTAGACGGAAATGCGATAGTGTTTTAAATGAATTATGAGGTTGCTGCTATTATCGTCTGTAAAACTGATGAAAAGGACTTTGGATATAACTTCACATCAAGGTCCACAAGGATGTGTGCTTTACATTATGGGATACTAAGGCAAGTGATGTGAAGTCATTAGCTTCTTTATACGAGTTGATCCAGTCCTGAAAATAGTTCAGTTCTCTTTCACTTAGATAAAATATTAAACAATAAAGTATATAATTTCTTGGTGTCTTTAATTTATAGTATAACCAAGTGGAAAATCTTCCAAGAGCTTTCTCTAATGTAGAGTATTTTAATAATAAGTTGTGACACCTTTTGGCTACTCATATGAAAGTATGACTTCATTAGTTCAATATTAGTTCCTAAGAGCCAAGGAGCACTGAACGTCCGTTGCATCCACACTGAAATCTTCAGATATCACCTTCATTAAAGCCACAAACACAGAAGGGATTCGCATACAATCTAAAACATCATCAGACTACAGAAAAATGACCAAACTTCTAGACAACAACAATTCGCCATACCACACTTTTGCACTCAACAGTGAGAAAAATTTAAAAGTAGTGTTAAGGGGAGTAACTGAAACATTACAAATAGAAGACCTCACTGCAAACCTCCAACTTAAGGGATTTAGCCCAATTAAAGTCAGCCGAATGCGGAGAGCTGATAAAACACCCTATCCCCTAATTCTGGTGGAAATAATCTCCAAACCATCTGTGATCTAGTCATAAAAATTTCGTTGCGTGAAATGTGCTGGCACACACGCATCAAATGAATGCCATAAACCTCGTACACTTCCAGCAAAGTGTGCAAACTGTGGAGGACCACACCCTGCAAACTATAGGGGCTGTATAGCATTTCCCCAAAACCAAAAGATACAAATCCAAACCAGTAAACCTCTTCAAGAACAAGCGTCCTCCCATCAAACCATAGTCTCCACAACGGATGGAAGATCGTATGCTGAAGTTACAAGATCAGCCTTCCAAAAAGACCCAAAACCAAAGCAGTCACAGCAAACCAACAAACCTCTGCTACTGAACATAACAAGCCACTTAGGTGAAATGCTTGCTGAACTCCAACAAACCAACCCAACTCAAGAAGCCAAAGATATCATCTTTGGCTTCTTGATGGAAATTCTTTATGGAAATTCTTAATGGATAAGTCTAAAAGAAAACCGAAATCGTTACAAATTGTTTCATGGAACGCAAATGGTTTATCTATCAAATTACAGGAGCTGCAGGAGTTTGCAGCAGAAACCCAATCAGACATCATCCTCATAAATGAAACACATCTTCGTCCAAGTGACAAAATCAGAATCAACGGTTATAGCACTTACCGTACAGACAGATGTTTTGCTAGAGGTGGAGGCACTGCCATCTTTGTGAAAAGAAACATAAAACATAATTCAATAGCAGAACCCCAAACAGTACACACGGAATTTCTATTTCTACAGGAATAGAAATACATATGGAAAACACAAGCAGCATTACGATATATGCAGCCTACAATCCCCCAAATAAAAAACTCCTTGAATCTGACTTAGATGTGATACTAAATACAGGCAGAGCAGTGATTACAGCCGGAGATTTTAATGCCAGACGTTAATATTTGAGTTTCTGGAACAGCAGAAACTCAAATATTAACGGAAGAATACTCAACTCTTACACCACTTCAAGAAATATAACAGTAATAGCACCCACTGAACCCACACATTACGGAGCTACCGGACGTCCTGATGTACTAGATATAGCTATATTAAAAAACATAGCGCACAGCTATCAGATACAAGCAATCAACGACTTAAGTTCTGATCATAACCCCATCATATTACAACTAGGCACCATACAAGATTTAACAGAAAACACCACCACATTTATAAATTGGAAACAACTTCCCTCAGCCTTCCAGGAAACCCTTGGTCCAATACCGCATATAACATCTGCCGAAGATGTAGAAAAAGCAGTGAAGACTCTTGAAAAACAACTGCTGACAGCTATAACACAGGTAACAAATATAACCAAATGTATACCATCAAATAAACTTCCACTGGATATAAAACCTGTTATCCAAGAGAAAAACAGATTAAGAAGACAATATCTGAGAACAATGGACCCAGCGGATAAACAAGCAGTCAATAAAGCAACAAACCAGGTTCGATATGCCCTAAAAGACCACCGTAACCAACTCTGGAATAACAAAATTCTCCAATTAAACACAGAGGATCAATCAATATGGAAAATGATGAAAATCACTCCGTTCAAAGCGTTTTACATTTCCTCCAATCCAAGGTGAATCGAATGTTGTCTACAACGACGAGGAAAAAAGCTGAAGCATTTGCTGACAGTTTAGAAAAACAATGCAGCCCCAATTATATCAATACAGATATAAATTTCATAAGTAGAATTCACACCCAAGTGCGTAAAATAACTCAAAATACCTCAATACAATCCAATAACAAATCCGTGTCACCAACAGAAATATATGAGATTTTAAGAAAACTAAATAACAAAAAGGCTCCAGGTCAAGATGGAATAACAAACAAGGTACTCAAGTTACTTCCCCGCAAAGGGGTTATGCATCTAGTGGCCATCATTAATGCCATCTTCCGGCTAAATTATTTCCCACAGCGATGGAAAATTGCCGACGTTTTCCTAATTCCCAAACCTGGAAAAAATACACAGTTTCCTGAAAATTACAGACCAATCAGCCTCCTTTCATGCATAGGTAAGATAGCCGAACGTGCTATTCTCACGCGGGTTCAAGAGGCAACAGATATCAACCATATAATTCAAGATGAGCAATTCGGCTTTAGGAAATATCACTCCACAACGCTACAAATTTACAGAGTTATCGAACATATAACCCAAGGGTATGAATGGCACCAACACTCTGGCGCAGTTTTTCTAGACATCACTCAGGCATTTGATAGAGTGTGGCATCATGGACTAATTTTTAAACTACACGAAGTTGGTATTCCATTGCCAGTAGTGCTACTTATCAAATCATATCTAAATAACAGAAAATTTAAACTAAAACTCAACGGTATCAGATCCACAGAGAGGAGAATCACGGCCAGAGTACCTCAAGGCTCTCTGCTATCTCCCCTACTCTTCTCCGTATACATGGCAGATCTCCCCAAACTGTCTCCAGCTATCACCGCTCTGTATGCCGACGACACAGTCATTATAGCCAGATCCCTCCGTCCACACCTGGCCACAATCAAGCTGAGCAGTCAATAAATTGGAGGATTGGTACACCAAGTGGCGTATCGCAATTAATCCAAACAAAAGCTCTGCAGTACTTTTCACCAGACGTAAAGTAGAACCGAATACAAGCATACAAATGTTTGGTAAACTCATCCCTTGGCGCAATTCTACCAAATATCTGGGAATTCATCTTGATAGACGTCTAAACTTCAAGTCACATACATATGGACAGTGTTGCCATTAAGGCAAGTCAGACTATAGAACAGCTATATCCACTTTTGAACAGGAACAGCTTCCTAAGCATAAGCAACAAAATCCTCCTTTTCAAATCGGTAATCAGACCGCAACTAACTTACGCCTCTCCAACCTGGGGTCACACGACTAAAAGCAACATCAACAGACTTCAGATAATACAGAATAAATGCCTAAGAATGGCATTTAATGCCCCATGGTTCATCAGAAACATCCAGTTACATCAAGAAGCCAATCTTCCGGATATTAAGACCTACATGACAAGCATTGCAGAGAAATTCTTCACAATCACGGATAATCACCCAAATCAGCTAGTTCGACAGGCAGCGGACTACAAGCCCTCAGATCGTTTCAAACATAAAAAACAGAAATCCTCCATCGCAAGAGAAAGCTGATACAGCCTCAATGCTCACAATGAGCGTGTAAATTACCCACAATAATCTCATCACCCACAATCTAAAATTCAGATGAAAGGATAAAGAGTCAAAGACTCAGTCCATCAATCGATTAAGTTCAAAGTATCATCTCTGAATTGGATAGAGGGTAACAGATGGCAGTGATGTTTCCAATGAAGTTTTAACTGAGGCTCGGCTATTGCTGTTAACGTCCATGATCAGAGCTTATAGCTCAACAACACCCTATCCATACATTTTATTCTACAGATAACGGAGAATATGAAAAACATTCTTGGTTCACCCATCTAGCCAAAAAAAAAAAAAAAAAAAAAAAAAAAAAAAGGTAGTATCATCTCTGGGTATGGCTCCCAATAATAAAGGTCGAAACCGGTCTGGTTAGTGACTCTTCCTATAATGCATAGCATTATACATGTCCGCAAAGACAAGAATATGTGCTTTGCATTATGGGATACCAAGGCAAGTGATGTGAAGTTATTAGCCTCTATATACGAGTTGCCCAAGTCCTGAAAATACTTCAGGCGTAGACTTGACTTTGTTTGCTTACACATGGATAAAACCAAGTACTGTACTGTATACAATTTCTTGGTATCTTTAATATATTTCTTATTATTCCTTGTATTTATGCAAAAGAACTTTTCCTGATTAATTATCATTAATCTTGCTACAAAAAGCGAGAAAATTATATATGAAATAATTTCTTACTGGGGAAACTCTTAAAGATATGGCAATGGTCTTAGTTCAAATTCTTTAATTTAAAAAAAAAAATTGATGTCATCAGGAAAACGTTGATTATAATGTGTATACCTTAATCTTTGACAGGTCTCTCCTTTTAAGTAAATAATAGTTGTGAATCAGTTTGGTTAACCTGATTAACCAAACCATTTTTCTTCAACGAGATCTTTACTGAAGATTATTGGAGCAAATAAACTCATAATTTCTAAGGAAAGAAAAGCGTAGTTGTTACACAAATTATCTTTGACGCACAAAGAAAAATGGGGGGGGGGGCCTTATGAATTTTTTAAAATGAAACTTGGCTGTTGCGTTGTTTGAATTGATTAAACAGCCTCTTCGTGATGGATTGTCTTCTGGAGAACTTCGGCTGTTGAGTACATCTTTTAATTATCTCCAAAACGGTCGATAAAGATCAAAGCTGATGAAGAAAAAAATTTGAAGAAAGTAGAACTATGCATGCGCACGTCGCTTACATCGTATGTATGGTAAACATTTTTTTAAAAAAAAATCCTAGTTCGAAAAGATTGGTCCAGTGTAGTTAGATTATCATGTTCAATATCTCCGTGATTTTCACTCCAATGAGGTAAATGAAAAATTCCTTATAGAAAACAAATATCCGCAGTCTGATCATTAATAATATCTTCTTGTTGAGTGAGAAAGTCTGGAATTAGAATTTGGTCGATATGTTTTTTTTTTTTTTTTTTTTTTTTTTTTTTTTTTTTTTTTTCACTAGTGAATTCACCTCAGAATTGAAGCGACAGTTGCAGATTTTTTCCACCGTTTTACCATCCACGCTTCGGGATTTGTCTGAGTTGCTTATTTTTTGAACTCAAGAACCAGTAATCAGTAATAGGGAATATTGGGGGCCTCACAAAGTTTTGTTTCTTTATGTCCATGTGCAAGATAATCTGTTGGAAACACGATTCTAATAATCGTGTTTCCAACAGATTATTAGAATAATTTTATTCAAATAAGTTGCGAAAATATTGAAATAAATTTTAAATAAAATTATATAAATGTTCTGTTTTTTTCACCCTTCTACTTTCTAAAAAGAATTTCGCGAAAGAAATAAATAAAAATAAAAACAGAAAGCGACTACAGAAGAATGATTTCTGATATTTGAACTTTGTGGAGTTTTGTTTCCTCCCTAAAACAAAGTTTGCTCCTTTTCAATTTACTTTACAGTTTCAATATTACCTCAAAATTAGTCAAATATTACTTCATTTCGTTTTACCCCGAAATATAATGTAAATTTGCTATGTAGAATGATATTTATATTCCCTATATATTAGATACACTATAATGTTAAGGTTTTGACGGTTAATTTCACACTTCAGTATCATGAATTCACGTGATGCATGAACCGCGAGAATTTTCACACGCGATGACGTAATGCGCGCGCAGTCCTGAACGAGATTTCCTAGTAACACGCTGTTAATTTCACATTTCAGTATCATGAATTCACGTGATACTCGAACTGCGAGAAGTATTACACGCGATGACGTAATGCGCGCGCAGTCATGAACGAGATTTCCTAGTAAATGCTAATTTCATATGAAGCTATTAGTTGCAGAGAATATACGTGCCTGATTAAAACTAGTCTACGAGACGTGAGTTGAATAATAATAATAATAATAAAAAAAGTAATTGTATGCATTAAGATATTAAGACGTCTGGTTTATATTTGACTTCTTTAAAAATATTACTGCAGAATATTATAAAAAGAAAGACATCAAGCATGATCACTGATTTGGGCATGAAAAGTGGGAAGTTCTAAATACTGAATATTGTCTATTGTAACAAAAATGGCATTAGTTCATACATTGATCCTTAACATAAAGAAAAGGTTTAATGAACACACTCTTGAACAACAAGCTTCTAACAGACTGTCCGTGATCAAATGCTGAAGTCGACCAGCATATAAACTCATTAGGTTGTCCAAGTTCTCTTTTCTTGTACCTTAATCGAAAACCACAGTCGTTCTGCTCTTTCTCCAAGCACGTCTCATGGGGGGGAAGGCCATAATGAGCGCAAGGTAAGCGAACAAGTAGACGATATAGTATTGATTGCGTTTTCTGCGTGATGTTTGCTTGCTCTAGGCCTGACCATCAGAAAATCTAAAGAAGTGAAGGACACGGGCACAAACACGATTCGAACAAATGAAGATAGAAAAAAAAAAAATCGGAAAATTCATAAAAACATATCCCGAAGGTCTAATTCCGGTTAAAATCGGAAACGCAATCACCTGTCAAAGAAAAATAGCTTCTTTTATGGATTATTTTCAATATTCGTTTTATATTCTATTCATTTTCGTAAAGTATGGTGCAATATGTTGATTATATTCTTATGTTTTATTATCCGTATTGATTCATCCTAAAGAAATTAATAATTCTTTGATTTATAGAACAGTCATGCGATTTATTTTGCATTTTCTGAAAAAGCAAAGTAGAGACGGTTATATATATATATATGTGCTTTTTTTCTTTCATAATTATACATTATTAGAATAGAAAGAAAAATAAACTGAAACGGTTATTGAGTCAGTGAGGAATCTTAGTCAGTAACAATTCCATCTTTTCCTCGGCTTTTATTCTTAATACAATTTGCTGCCGGCATGTTTGAAGTGCCCCCTTGTGTCTTTGTTTTTCAAACTCATCATCGATTTCCAATCTCTCCTGACGGATCTCACATGGCTGGTTGACATACGTTACGAGGAGATGCCCGTGCCAATAACTCACCCATTATTTCCATTCACAGTAAGATGCTCCCTATTTGAGAACCTAGGACCTCCGGGGAAATGAACCGTGTGGGTTGGAGAGTGGCGCCATCTCGTTGACGTATAAAGTAACTCGTAAACAAATATTTTTTTTTTTATTCCACCTTATCATCTTTGGCATCTTTCCAACTGCTGTCTTTAAAAGTCATTTCAAATGCGAAGAATAAACCGTTCTTTAGTATTTCCGCTGCTGCACAGGCGTGCTAAAATTATGTGGATGCTACTTAGGTTATTGCTGTGAATTTTTGACATCCGAACAAGAATTAGCTACGAATTCTCTTTCGGATGTCAAAAATTTGTGAAATATGTGAAATAAAAAAAAAAGCTGTTTTTATGGTTGCAAAACATTAATCAACTAAGGCGATGGAAGCAAGCAAACTGGCAAAGTTGTATTGCAAATATAAAAACAGCTTTTTTTTTTATTTCACATATTTTCTTGAATTTAGCGAACTCAAACCCAGGGACAGAATATACTTAGCATACGGTCCTGGGTGTGTATGACTAAGCGTCTAGGATACTCCTTTATTTAAAAAAATCTTTACTACCTTCCTCTCTATCAAAATCGAAACACGGGTTTTTCGTCCCTCGATACTGGCAAACCAACTCTGTGAACACACACGCATCTACAGACATGGGATATTCACTGCGGGAGAACTCACCTATTGGAAGTTATCGAACACCCCTCTTTAGAAGCAGTACACGATATTTTTCAAGCCATTAGAGGGCTCCACTATGCAAAGAAAGATATAAAAATCGTATACTTAAAATAACAGGCAGCTATTTTGTACTGCAAACCATTTCCAGAATGATGAGATAAACATTCATGGATATATAATTTGGATAAAGGTGTTTGAAAACTGAAATTTGTAATAACTCATTTCACATGTGATTATGTTGGTTTTTATTCCATGAGGTTCGCTATCCTACATTTATTTTTCTCATTTATAGTAATTGCCACTTTTTTATTTTTTTAATATTCATTAGCCTGCCCCGAAATTCAGATCATTAGTGATAATTACATTCCCATAGATCACAAAATTAATTAACGTAATCATACGGTCGACTTTAATTAATACCACATCATCATCCTGCCTTTTTTTTATATATAATAAAATAGTTTCATTTGTTTGAGTAAGACGCTTATAATATTTCACAGCAAAGTAGGTAGTTTATAATCGTCAACAGGCATGGTGTCGTAGTTCTCTACCGGAAACCCCGATTCTATTGATCAGTTGTATTTGGTCAATTAGTTCCTATTTACAGATTAATCGAATACATTAACTTGCGATAGCCAATCACAGCAACCATGTCACTGTACATCGCATTTTGTTTATAACTTAGGTAATAGCTGTTAATTCTTAGCTCCTTTGTTTCTTTTTTTTCCTCATTTTTAAGTTTTTTTATTGTTTAAGTAGATCCTTTAAATATTCTCTATACCTCCAACTAAATCCCCTCTTTTATTTGAACTAAATGCCTGTCTCAATATTTTCTTTTTAAGAACCGTATGATACGTTAACTTCAAAAGACTTGTTTATTTAATATCCGCTAAAATGCCATGAAAAATGGTCTCCGGCCTTCCATTTAATCCATATAATCTTGTTAGATTCCAATTTTCATAATGAAAACATATTAGCTCTACTCCTCTGTATGTTTATTTTGTATTGTGGTTACTATAGAAACCAACGCTGTAATATAATGCTTGTCAACAATGATCTAACTACCATTGTTGAACACGTGAAGTATAATGCTGAGGTGGGGGGGGATCACTTTCCAGATAATCATCATGTACTTATATAATAGAAAAGATTTTTACTTTTTCCCCCCTTTCAAATATTTTTAATCCAACTTTGAATGAATGATATTTTTCAGCTCCACTTATATCAGAGGTTTGTTGAATTTCTTGGACATCCGGATTGTGTCGCCATCTATCGACTAAATTTAAAACCCTCCTAAAATAATGATCGCAGATGCACTTGATTGCTGAGATGTTTGTCTGACTTTAGCTTTCCACATTCTATTTGTCTTTTGCTGTCACTATGTTCGGATTATTGATAGAAACGTCATTGAGGGGAGCATTTTTTTGTCTGTGTCCCACTTGCAAGCAAGTAGATGGCCACTCCAAGAGTTCTTTCGAAATCCCTTCGTTTCTTTTGTTCCCGACGATCTGTCTCTGTAAGAACAATAGGTCAAGATGTCTAGTGGAGTGTCTCCTTTTTCGCACTTTTCTTCCTTCAATCGTGGCTTTCGTAACTGAAGTAGATATCAGGGTGTTGATTGCACGCTGTCTGAAAAATGAGACCGGGATAATAGTTAGTGGATTTCGTTGCGGTAAACCCAAACACTGGAAGAAGGGAGGGAAAAGTTGTTTTTTTCTTTTAATGACATCGGTGTTTCCGTTAGGATGCGATCTTTAAGATTAATTTTTGTGTTTTGGATTACTGTAATGCAGTTATTGATCGCCACACAAGTAATTTCGTATAGGATTTATCTTAAGGGTATGATCAGTGTCATGAAATTTTATTAACGACATCCATTATTATACAATCTTAACATTCAATATTTTAAAATGATGGAATTTTTTTGCAACTTAAACATACACATTTGAGTTTGTTTTTTTTAACACAAATGTAAAACTTACTTTGTGCGCATGCTTACATGTATACATACAACGTTTCCTTATCCCTATAAGGACTGGTTTGTAGAGGACCCTACAAGGTCCTCTACAGACCCGTTATCTGTAGAGGACATTGTAGGGATAAGGTGTTATTGGGCTATTAAAGCTCTGATCATGGCAGGAAGGTAACAGCAATAGCCGAGCCTCAGTTGGAACTTCATTGGCTACAGCATTGCCATCCATTACCCTCCAAGGGTATTCATCACCGCATCTCACGGTCGATTTCCTCACCCCAGCCCATACAACGTTTACCATTCATTTTACCATTAACATTACTGACAGGATGGGTGAAGCACTACTGCTTTTCATATTCCCCTTGATCTATAATGAGAGTTTGGAATGGGAGGTTTGTGAGCAGTTAAGCTCGCCCTCTGAGGGGGCAGATGTGTTAGCTATGATCAGTTGAGAGAAGAATAGCCTTCGGCCTTTTGTGTTTGTAGTAATCAGTCTCATTGTAATTGACAGCTTGTACGATTAGAAGGTGTGAATGTGAATTTGACTTCACGAAGAAGTTTTCTGCAAGATTACGAAGAAAGGAGGAAATGTATGGAATGCCGGTTTCTCGGTGAATCTGTGAATTTCTGATGAACCACGGTGCATCTAGGATCATCCTAAGGCATTTGTTTTGGATTCTCTGCGATTTCTAAATACTTAATCTTGAAGTGTGACTCCATGCTGGTGAGGCGTAGGTAATGACTGGACGCATTACCATCCGGTAAAGAAGCAATTTATTATGTAGATTCAA
The DNA here is from genome assembly GCF_054136105.1 of Typopeltis vanoorti. Classification (NCBI taxonomy): domain Eukaryota; kingdom Metazoa; phylum Arthropoda; class Arachnida; order Uropygi; family Thelyphonidae; genus Typopeltis; species Typopeltis vanoorti. Next base: position 56,857,821 of record NC_143553.1, read on the forward strand.
TTTGCTCTTGCGGTTGATCAATGGGTAGAGCTGTGCTATTACTTTGGAAGATTTAGAACCAATGAGATTGATGTGCTTGTTAAAAAGGAGTTTCTTATCCATTAATACCCCAAGATATTTGGTCTCTGATTGCCATGGGATCTTATGACCAGAGAGCAGGATGTCTTCTTTATTGCAGACCTTTCTTCTTGAAAACAGCATGGATGAGCTTTTGAGGGGGTTCACTTGAATCCTCCAGTTGGTGAACCAGTTTGCTAGCTCATTGATACTTCCTTAGAGTCTAGTGATTGCTAGGCGAGGGCTGAGCGATCTAGCTAGAATAGCGGTGTTGTCGGCATAAAGGGCCGTAGTAGTTGGTCTTGAATTGAGAGGAATATCTGCCATGTAAGTTGTGAAAAGTATTGGGGGCCAGAAGAGAACCCTGAGGTACTCCCGCCAGAATTTTGCGCCTTGATGACACAATTCCGTTGAGTTTTACTTGCATGTATCTTTCATTAATATATGAATTTTAACTAGTTTAATTGGAATATTGTTTTCAATTAGTTTGAAGATAAGGCCTTGATGCCAGACCTTATCAAAGGCCTTGGCAACATCCAAAAATACAGCAGCAGTGTGAAGGTGCCAGTTAAAACCGTGAGTGATATGTTCTGTTAGTCGGTGAATTTGTTGTACTGTGTTGTTAGCTTTGCGAAACCCAAATTGCTCATTTGGGATTATTTTCTGTTGGTCCACTGCTGATTGTAGTCTTGATAGGATGACCTTTTCTATTACTTTGCCAAGACAGTAAAGAAGACTGATGGGCCTGTAGCTTTGGGGAAGTTGTGGGTTATTACCAGGCTTTTTCGGAGGTATAATGTCCTCGATTTTCCAATCTGTGGGAAAGTACGTACTGGAATCTTAAAATGGAGTTGGTAATATTAACTAGGTGAATTATGGCTTTCTGTGGGAGTAGCTTTATTATTCTGTTGGTAATGCCGTCAGGGCCGGGAGCCTTTTTATTCTTCAGATGGGAAATAATATTTATTATTTCTGTTGGAGATGTGGAGATGATGGTTTCTGAATCATCCTTAGGCTGTCTTAGTGCATTTCTAACTTTACGATGAACTTTGTAAATCAGATTGATATTTAAGTTTACGTAAGATGGGCTGCATTGATTTTCCAGATTGTCAATTAGGGCTTCTACTTTTTCTTCATCTGAGTGTGCAATTCCAAGATTGGTCTTCAAGGGGGGAAGCGGTTGTCTTTTGGTACGAAGAGATTTTACAAACTTCCACATGGAGTTATCTTCTGGGTTGATTTCCCTGAGTTTGGATTCCCATTTGGAATTCCTGTGCGTCTGGAGGGCTTCTCAAACCTGTCTGTTCAGGTTGTTTAAGGTTGTTTTGTCCTGCGGGCCTTAATCAGGTCCATTATCTCTTCTGGGATCCAGTTGGGAGCATGGAAGACAGTGGTTTGAGTGACTGATGCTATTGCTGTGTTGATTTGCCTAGTTAAATTGCTTACAGCTTGGTCTATTTCTTCTGTTCAGGTTAGGACTTCAAGATCAGTCCTAACCTGAGCAGGATGGGATTATGATCTGAGTTAAGCTCTTCTAATGTCTCCAGCTGGTATTGATATTTGATGTTTCTGAGGATAACTATGTCTAATACATCAGAACTTCCTGATGGGCTCAGTGGGTCCAGCTACTATTGATGAGTTGAGTAACGTGTAGTTGAATAAGGTACGGCCTTTGGGGTTGATTGACGAACTGAACCAGGCCCTATGTTTGGAGTTTAGGTCTCCTGCTATAATTATGGAATCCGTGGAGCCGAGGATGGAGTCTAAGTCTGCTGTCAATAGTCGAATGCTGGGAGGATTGTATGCTGCGTAGATTTTGAGTTTGCCTGCGTTATTAATGTGCACCTCCACACCTGTCACCTCAAGGTGTAGAGTTTGGGGGTTGATCAGCGAGTTGTGGCTCAAATAATTTTTAATAAAAATAGTTGTGCCGCCTCCACTAGAGTTAAGTCTGTCTGTCCTATATAAAATATAACCTCTAGTTTTGGGTTGTTTGATGGTCTGAGGTGGAATTCACTAATCAAGATGATGTCTGGATTGTATCTTTTTGCGAATTCTTGCAGCTCGAGACTTTTATTTGTTAATCCATTCCGTGCTGTTATCATGAGAGAATTTGGTTTAAATTTTTTAAACATTATAGAGAGCTGTTAATGTGGATTGGGTTTCTAGATAGAATCTCTTTCTCGAAGATGGTGAGATGCTTGCTTTGCTGAATTCATGCAGCATTGTTGCAAGTGACGAGGTTAAAGCTGATGTGAGATTAGAGCTTGTTCGTTCTTGCGAAGAAGGAGTCTGGGTTCTTACCGCTTCCGCATATGATTTGGACATGGATGAAGGTCGAGTGCCTTCCTGTGTTGCCGAATATGAGGTATTATGATCTGGAGGGCGACCTGTTTCGTTGTTTGTGTCATTGCTTGGAGGAGGAGTGTGGTTCGTTCTTGTTGATCCACGGTTTTGTGGATGGAAAAGGCATCCCTTGTAATTACAGGGATATGGTCATCTACAAAAGGCACAGCAGGCAGGTGTGGATCTGGATTAAGAGTTTGGTCAACCCAGATCCACACCTGCCTGCTGTGCCAATTGTAGAGGACCACATCCCTCTAATTACAAGGGAGGCCTTTTCGTTCCTTATAAGGACTGACTTAAAGGGGCGAAGCAAGAATGCTTTTCATCTTCCCCGTTATCTGTAGAGGCCAGTGTATGGATAAGGTGTTATTGAGCAATTAAAGCTCTGATCATGGCAGGAGGGTAACAGCAATAGCTGAGCCTCAGTTAGAACTTCATTGGCTACAGTATTGCCATCCATTACCCTCCAAGGATATTGGATTGAATAAATCAATCACCGACTATGTAAGTAAAGGTGAAATCTCAAAAATACGGACGATCTCTAGGCCACTCCATAGTGGGCGAAAGACCGTCCTAATCTCAGCGTTAGTTCCAATCAGTGACGGGCTCCCCGACCACTGAGCAGAACCGCTCATATTCCGAGGAAAATAATTCACCGGCAAGTACCCCTCAGCGGGCCGTGCCGGAGAACACTTTCCCCGGAGACTCAAAGTGCTCCCTTAGGGCAAAACCTAAGAGAGCGAACTCATTAACCCAGGATAACAGCAACAGCCGAACCTCAGTTAAACTTCACTGGTTCAGCATTGCCATCCGTTACCCTATATGGGCATCTCATATAAAATCAATCACCGACTATGTAAGTAAAGGTGAAATCTCAAAAATACGGACGATCTCTAGTCTCTAGGCCACTCCATAGTGGGCGAAAGACCATCCTAATCTCAGCGTTGGTTCCACTCAGTGACGGGCTCCCCGATCACTGAGCAGAACCGCTCATATTCCGAGGAAAATAATTCACCGGCAAGTACCCCTCAGCGGGCCGTGCCGGAGAACACTTTCCCCGGAGACTCAAAGTGCTCCCTTAGGGCAAAACCTAAGAGAGCGAACTCATTAACCCAGGATAACAGCAACAGCCGACCTCAGTTAAACTTCATTGGTTCAGCATTGCCATCCGTTACCCTATATGGGCATCTCATATAAACTCAATCACCGTATGTGTAAGTAAAGGTGATATCTCAAAAATATCGGACGATCTCTAGGCCACTCATTCGTGGGCGAAAGACCGTCCAAATCTCAGCGTTGGTTCTACTCAGTGAAACTCGAGTACCGAGCAGAACCGCTCACATTGCGAGGAAAATAATTCACCGGCAAGTACCCCTCAGCGGGCCGTGCCGGAGAACACTTTCCCCGGAGACTCAAAGTGCTCCCTTAGGGCAAAACCTAAGAGAGCGAACTCATTAACCCAGGATAACAGCAACAGCCGACCTCAGTTAAACTTCATTGGTTCAGCATTGCCATCCGTTTCCCTATATGGGCATCTCATATAAACTCAATCACCGCATCTCACGGTCGATTGATTCCTAAATCTGCCTTTTCGTTTCCTCTTTCGTTATTTATATAAATAATTATTATTCAATTTTTGAAATACATTCAAGAAAAATACAAAAGTATAGAGAAAGAAACCTGAATTTTAAATAAATACGATAGTAATTAATGGAGAATATTATAGTTTCATTCATATTTTATAAAAAGAAATAAACTTAAATTTTAATTTATTTTTATATTTGGCTATAAATTATGGATGGATCGTATTCTCTATGTTAATATACTCAAGTGAATTGTGTACACGTTTTACGTATTAATACTAATACGTATTACGTATTAATATTAATACTGATATCTCTTGGAATTTTTCTTCGAGGTGATGTTATCAGAATATTCTGATACTTTCTATCCATTCGTTTATGCTATTTATGCTCTAAAATGAGTGATAACATTGCCAATTTCGTCTCTGTGTGAATTATGTTAGATTTCTCGGTGAATTTGAGAAATAAAATATTTCTACCGCTGCTTCATGAGTCGAGCATGCTCACATTGAGTCTGTGACGTCATATTGACATTGCGCAGGTCTACTGAAATATTTATTAATAGAAGAGAACATATTTCGACTGGAATTGCTACGAAATATCAGCCTAGAGGCGTTCTGCTAATAGTTTCAATCATTACCTTATGGTTTCATAAAATAAAAGAAAATAAATGAGCTACGAGAAGGTATGAAAGCGCATCTGCTGCACCACGATGGTCGTTAAACAAAGAACTTGGAGTTAGTCCGAGTATTTGGTATTCTATCCACTTGTGCATCGTAAGCATTTTTATTTTTCATGAGTAACCATTAGCGTTCTGCATTGTTTATAATCTGAGACACGTGAGATTATAAAAAAATAATTAGGTTGCACTTTCATTGTTTACTAATGTGATAAGTTTTTCTTCTTTTATGAACCAAAAGCTCGTTTGTTAAGTTAAAGGTGTGTTTGTGTGCGTATTGGAATTTCTGCCAAGTACAACTAGGTGGGTAGTGGCGCCATCTGTCTTTAGCACGTCTAACTATGATAATTGCTTTCGTAATTGAAGTTAGTGTAACTGTATGAAGGGTTGTCGAAAAAGAGATTCGATCACGTATTTAAAATCCTCGAAATTTTAAAGACTCTCCAGAAATTTTGAAATCTCAGTTATTTTACTTGATGCCTAATTAAAAAAAAATGATAATAAAACAATCCATCGTATATATCGTGATACTAAAACTATCTTATAACAGTGTTTGTTTTTCATGTATTTTAAATAATATATTTTAAGCCAATATTAAATGATCAAAATAAAATTTAAAAAAAAATAAAAAATTTATTTCACTATTTCATTAAAAGTATTAATATTGATTTTATAAAGAAATTTTTAAAATATACAATTAAAATTTTAATATTTGATTAATTAATTTTAATAAAATTATTATTTAAAAATATTTCCCAAAATATGTTTTGCATTCAGTACGCCTGAACCCTGACTACATGAATATACTAAATAAAATTTGAAAAAATGTAAAATATTTTAATGTATAAGATTTATATGCTCGATATAGGCTATAATAGTCCTTAATTATCCAAATGTATTTGATAAATCTAAATCAATTTATTATTTCCCTTGATATCGGCTTCATCAGCAGTTACCAACGAATATAATCAGCGTCTAGAATTGAACTACTGATTAACTCGTCCGCAGATGGTTGATTAGATCGATACGTGATCTGAATGATTTTTCGACAAAGGTGACAATTCCCCGGAGATACCGATAAAGGATTTTCTTAAGAGACTTGATGACGCTTTTTTTTTTAAACGGAAATGCACTTCTCAAGAGGTCATCATGAGCGCAAAGCTAAACCAATTCCTGGAATAATAAGTTATGTAATTAAAATTCTACACAAAATGGAGGAAGCACTGAGTTGAACCACGTTAAGCTGTACTAAAAATGGAATTTATAAGGAAAGATTCAGTTTTGAATAGTATATTATCCGAGATCACATTAACAAACTGAAGTATATGTACACAAATAGGTACATAATTAATATGCAGTTTTCCATTCGAAGTATTTTTTGAAGTCTAAACAAATTTTTTATCATCTTATATCGGTCTTATGGCTAATAAAACTAAGCAATGAGAGAAAAAGTCCCAGTATTCACGATAGATGGCAGCAGGAGAGTCAGCATATTACTAAAGCCATTAAGCACTTCTCTAGATATTCATCCAAAACAATAAGAAAAGTGGAGTAACTATTTTGCTCTAAAAAAATATAAATTAAATATAAGTAATATATAATAAAATACACTTCAAAAATTTCAAATAGAAAGAAATATTCTTGTTTTTTTTTTAATAATATTCAAAATGAAGTGCTAACACCATTAAATATTCTATATAGCTTACTCTAAAGTAATAATTTTTACACTTAATTTTCTGATGTGATCTTTTGATTTTCGGAGACTGAGTTGAGTTCATTTATCGATGAGATTAGAGCTTTTATCCCAATAACTCCACATCCACACATTTTCTTCAATCAGATGAAGGGATAAAGAGCCGAGGACTCGGTCCATCTCCCCCCAAAAAATTCTAACATAATTTTTGCTGCTCAGTTTCGCTGATATGGTCTATCAGAATAGTAATCTGTAATAACTAAAAGTTGAATAAAATAATGTATAATTATTATACAACAGCATTTATCAGGAATGAATTTCCAACAAGTTAGCATTCCACTACTACAGAATTCATGTACTAATGCATCATTCTTATGGTAGATGGCACCACCATGGAAATCTGAAAATATGCAAGAAGAACTTTAGTTTTACGATAACTAACATTAAAAGAATTCTCATTATGATTCCTATTTGAATAATAATACATTGCCGTTCACTTATCGTTAATTTCACGGTATCTTAGAGCAGTGCCATTTATTTTTTCAAAAAAAAAAAAAGAAGGTTTTGGGCATTGTGGATCAATCATCATTATTCCTGAAATAATCTTTAAAAATATTTTTTTAAATAAATAAATATTTTTAAATATTATTTTGGGGAAAAATCGAATTAAATGAATTTGACACATAAATCATAATTCTAATGTTACTGTAGGAGTTTTTAATTTTTATTTTTGAGTTGTTTTAATTAATTTATATATTAATTTTAATTAAGATAAAATTTACCTTAAAATATAAAACGAAAACACTTAATTTTTTTTTAAATCGTTACCAGCGATATTTAATCATTTTAGTTTTGGTAATACCTGGCTGCAACGAATTGATTAACTTATTGATCTGCGATCTGTATTAGCGTGACAGGCTTTCTTAATATAAACTACAATCGAGCTCTTCCATTTCCTTCTAAAAGTCGTATTTGTTTCTTTCAGCAATTCTTCAAACTTAATTTGAAAATAGGTGGTTGGGGCAAACGTGAATTGTTTGAATATATTTGATTAACTTCTGTCTTTTCTGAAAACTGTGTGTGTGTGTTATTAATTTTAATAAATGGACTTAACTCGAATAAAATGTGAAAAAGAGCTCTTATTTAAATTTATTTTCTAAACTAAAGTTCTGAAGAAGCAATTTACAGACTTTTAAGTGAAAAAAAAAATTCTGAATATTTCATATCCTTTATAAGCTTCATATCCTTTATATTTTTAAACCTTCGCCAAAGTTTTTAAACTAGCTACTCTAAAATTCAAATTAAGATTTTAGGATTTTTATTTATTTAATAAGTTTCATATTTTCGAAGTATGAAAAAAAAAATTGTCAATACTTTAAAAATGAAATTGCTATTTATGCCAAGAGATGGCAGCACACTATAATACGGCTGAAGTCCGTTATTATTTGCATATATGTGCTCAATACTATAAAATGATAAGCTGAAATTGGAAACGGATGTGACGTCAGCTTTGAAACGGATGTTGGCTTTTAAACGAGAAAAACCTACATCCTACAAATCAAACAATGAAAATAACAGTACATGTCAGTATTCATTACTGAAATTAGCATACCGGCTTACCAGCCCGGAACTCGTGGAAGGCAGGCAGAACCCCCTTTCGAGTCTTCAAAATTCCGAGTCATCAGAATTCAAGGAGAACCGGCCTACCAGTCCCGAACTCGGGGGGTTGGGCGCCGTAGGCGTCAGGGGGGGGATCCCCCCTAGTTGTACTATAAATATTCTAGAATGGCGAAAAATCGGAAAATAAATATTGTTTCAGAAAATATCAGTGAATAAATTCATTAAAATATAATTAATACAAAATATGATATTTATTAAAAATTGTGTTTTGATAGTTTCTCTAAATTCGTAAATATTTCTATAGTTTCCGAACTCTGACAGCCTTTAAGAATCATTAATTTTATTATTATTTTTTAATCATTATACAAGCAAACTAAAATCTCGAACTTTATTTTTCGCAGAAAAAAAATATACAAAAACTTTCTTGGATGGGTGAAAAAAAAAAAAAAACAGTGACATTATTCCATGGTTTTGTTTCTGCATCGTCTGTCATCCCTGCTCGGTGATAAAAGCAGAATAAACCGAAGTAGATGATGAATGATCGTCAAGATTCATTAGCAACTCATCTGTCATCTGACAAAACTCTAGACATATCCATTGACTCATGACTTTGACTTTGCACTCATGAAAAGTATTATTGGAACTGCACGTGGAGTATTAAAACAGGAGCACCCTTTACTTGTACCATAACGCAGGTTATTTTCGTTATAACTTTAAAAAAATATATTTTTTTAGTAAATAACCTTTCTATATTACTTTACAGGAGAGTGGTTTTTGTTTTATTTTACTTATTTTTATGTGAGGAATAAATTAAAAAAGCAGGAAGAGAAACACCTAAGAAACCCTCATAATGAAATATCAGTAACAATTGAATAAGGGAAAAAACTTCAGATTTCTGCGGTCTCTCTTATTCTGACATAATATTATTAGAGAAGTAGTTCCCATCTGTTTCCTTAATCAAATATATAAATGCTTTTATGTCATTGCAATATTAATTTAATCATCTAGAAATATCATATCCAATATTCATCTGTTTGTGTTAATCACAATTAACTTTCAACGATCAATTCTTTCATAAAACCTAATTAAATTTCATATGTCAATTTGCTATCAGAACGTTTGTTTTCTTTTCTCAGTTGCAGACGTTAGAGATTACATCATAATGAGATTTCCCCCATCTAAACGTTTGTTTAATAACGAGCATGCGCCTTTGAGCACTTGACATGCAGATTTCATTGTTTTGATAAGAACGACTTAATTGTTTAAATTTCTAAACTGTGTTGAACTAGAAATGTCGTTTTCTATTATTCAACAATTAATCTATGTTCTTATCGAATAATTTTTAACAATGACTCTCGTGAATAAAAAAAAAAGAATATAGTTAAAGCGTTCTTCGTTTTTTTTTTTTTTATTATTATTATTCTCCAGATAAGCCAATTAAAAACTGAAGCGGTTAGGACTAACTACATTAGACGCATGATCGGGTTTGAGTGGCCGGAAGACAGGGGAAGGGATGGAGGGTTGTAAAAATGGTCATCATTCTTGAAGTACATAAGAAAGTCTTTGTTGTGATCACGAACGCTGTTAGAATGACCACCGCTAGGATATGATACGGCACGTGTAATAGAACTCAGCAACTGATCTTACACGTTCTCTCTCTCTCTCTGTATTAAGTAGCAGACAGAATAAGGTTTGGCTAAAACGATAAATGACGAAATATTAACTGAAAATTTTCTGATGAGGAGGCAAAGAATGAATCGATAGTTGCAATCAGATAATAATGATATTAAACGAAGAATCATGGTGAATAAAAAAAAAAAAAGGAATGGACCAATGATCCAATGAAAAACCATAAGGATCTTTTTCTTTTGTTTTTCATTTCATATAACTTAAGTAAATCTTAGATCACATTTCCAGACGACCTTCTGAGGACGTTGCCATAGTAACCAGCCTTTTAAACAACATTAAGATACGATTATTCAAAAAGCGGTCCAAAATAATTGGCTGGTTTGCTCTTACAAATGGAATATATCTTTTTTTTTTTTGCTTCACTTATTCAGAAAGCGATTTTAGAGAAAGAGAGAGAGAGAGGAAGTCGTATTATCTGCACTGCATTTTACTTTAAGTAGTTTTAGTACTTGTTGCCAGGAAAAATTTCGTTAGGTTGGAATATTAAGTTCAGGCAGATAAGAGTTGTTCACTCACGGTGCATTGATTGAAGATAACAGCATTTGATTTTGAGAGACGAGTCGGTTTTCTTTTTCTATTCTGTCTATTCAATTTCTTATGTTTACCATAATAAGTTTTTTCCGCTGGCAAAAGACCAATAATACTGAATCTGTCAACACATGAAATCTCTTTATTAAAACAACAAATAAGCATACAACAATATCTAAAGTGACGTCAACAAATTTAAGTAGTACGCAGGCGTAGAAGAAAAAATATCATGTTTTTCTCTTCAGTTGATAGTAGATTTAATTTACTGCAAAATTTTTAAATTGTAAGTAATTAATGATTAATAAATACTATTTAAATTATTTTTCGGATTAGTGAAGAAACGATAGATGAATCCAGGTTTAATACTAATAAATAATTAAATATAAATCCCTTAACGTTTTTGAAAATTGTGGAATATCCGGTCCCTACCCTTGCTCATCGCCAGCAATTCATGGCTACCGATTTTGTCAGAGAAAGAATAATATATATCCACCGCCATCTTGTGGTCCTAAACCCTAACGAGTATAATATTTAAAACAGTATGAGTTCTGCGACCAACTTTCTTAAGTTATCAGTTACAAATCAGTTTCCGGGATGGGAATTCCTAAATTTCAACTAATTTAGGAATTGTATATAAAAAAAAAAGAGTCCCAGGAAATGCGCTTTATGGTACAATAAACTTTGTGATAAGGCGCCATAGTTCCTATATTTAACAAAAAGAGGAAATCCTTATAACAGAAAAAGAAAATTGTGTAGGGGGAAATGTATTTTTTCTAGGATTATACGCTTGTGTAGTAAACAAGGGGATTGACTGTGTGAGTTGAAAACTAATACGTTTCTATCCATCAAGATTTCATCTTTGTATTAGTGTCAAGTGTTTGTTCAGAGTCTTGCGACAATATCTATAGGATAAAAACAAAATGAAAGAGGATTCACGAAAAATTGGAAAAGAAACAAGACAAGAAAAAGTCGGAAGTAACTTGTCACACGAAAGATACATTCAAGTGTCATTTATTATCTTCGTTTTTAAAAAAAATTTTTTTCCCTTCTTTACTCGAGAAACAACTTCCTTTAACTGTGATCCGAAGTCTCTTTGTGACTTAAAGTGCACAATGTCTTAGTAAAACAGACATCTGTCACTTCCACACATGTTATCATCATCACAGAATGCCTTATAGGCTTCACGTAGTCCTGCATTGGATTTCTGTTCATCCTTTTGTATAAAGCCTGCAGCAAGTTATTTCATTGTGTGAAACGTGCTTAACAATTGCAAGGAAATATACGTTTGTCAAACGAAAGAGTCATTGTTGGCATATAGCATTGTTAGTTTTAATTGTTGACTAGAAATTATACGTTATGACTCGGCATTATAATACTTTTTAAGCGAGATTCTTTAATTTAAGTCTGAATTAGCATAATATTGTAATTTAACAGAATAATTTAAGTTTTTATTTTATTTTTTGCACTGAACTAACTTTGCTTTTGCTATAACATGCCAATCTTGAAACCGTAACTTTCGAAACTTATTTCGTGTGATGAATCTTTTCGCCATAACTTACCGATATCTCTCTGCATCCTTCCCAGTTTCCATCTTCTTATCTGTGTAAGTAAGAAGATTGTCTACTCAAGGACGTCATCCAGTCTGCAAATAAACATAGTCTCGTTTTTAATTAGCCTGCTTGAGACGATCAGGAGCCCTGGTTTAATAAAGAATGCAAACAACTACTTGGAAAAATAAATAATTAATGACTACATAAGAAATTCGATTCTGATTTGTATCTTTTAAAGGATGCTAATCCCCCCCCCCTTAAGATTGTGATTCGTAAACACAGGATAGATAAGCGTTGTTTTTATCCAAAAATGGAGCTGTAATGTAAACAGCTAAAAAAAAGGTGTAGCCAGATTAAAAACAAGTATGGAGAGCTCCGAAGAGCTTTCTACAGATATAACGTGTTTACTATACATGGCTATCCACTCAAAAAAAATATTTCTCAAAAAAAAAAAAAAAAAGTATTTGTTTCAATAGTTACGAAAGGCAATTGTAAATCCTTTTTAGCACCAATTATCCTTTATTTACAAGTCATTATATAAATAGGAATGTATTGTGAGATAAATGCGTGTTAAATGTATTCAGATGTACCACTATAATGTCAAGTTTGCCAGTAATTCCATGTGGTTTGTCTGTTGCTAAGCGTGTAATGTTTAGTTGGATAGAGAAAGACAAACATTGAATCAAGATTAAAGGATTTACTGAAACGCCACAACTGCGTACACTAACTTCGCTCTGATTGCATTCTCTGTGTGTGTGTGTGTGTGTGTCACGGAAGACAATGGCATTAACTCTCAAGTAATGTGTACACTGGTTTCCTGCCTATGAGGGCAAAACCGGAGCACCCGGAGGAAAATCAACTTCCAATACCAACAGTTGGACAACCTACTGGTTATCACCACTACGGCAACGATCGAAATATTTCACTTTATTTACAAAAGGAAATAGTGAAAGCGACTTAAAACGGTCAAAGATTTAAAGTTGTCAAACCTGTTGTTATGGCAGCATGACGTCATATGCGTCTTAGTCCCTAAATAAACAAACCTGTTGAATGAAGAAATATTAATAGAAATTAAATCACTTAAAATACGAAACTTGGTTAAATATCATTTTTTTTTTTTAAGCACAAGGCGGTAATTTTGAATAAACGTTTGGAAGATTTTTACTATTTCGGACTTCTATGGAAGTTCAATCCACTTATTTCATTAAACAGAAAATAAATAAAAAAAAAAACGGAATTCTTTTCCGAAGGTGTGCGAAATTATTTTATTAGCCATTGTAAGGACATCCGGGTAATTTTCCACCTTCGCTTCGGTGTATTTGATCCCTTTGCTTGCTCGCCACCGAACGTGAAATGTGATCTTGGTATCGGTTGCCAAGGGCAACGGATACCAAGCTCGTTGACACATCCCTTGATTAATAGGCTGCAGGGCTGAGAACTTGGCACGCGCCGGCCGTTCAACATACACAGGCGATAATATTAACTGCCCTCATCCTGCAGTGGGCTCACGGTGGAGATTGTTCCGGCTGTTATGTGCTCGCGCTCTCTCTATCTGTCCTTAACCGCGCATGACTCTTGCAGGGGGAGGGGAGGGAGAGACGCGTTCACAGCAGCTGAGAAATAGCGTCATCGAAATGGCCCTCAAAAATTCTTCTTCGAGCTCTAAGACTGGAAAAGTATGTGCGCGTGCAGGTCAGCGGGATCTACGGAGAAAGCAAGAGAAGTGTATTGTCTCCACATCTCTAATACCGCACCAAGGACAAATTCCTGTTGATCCACAATAATTTTACGGGATCCTTCTCCTTCCTCGTCATTTTGTCTGGCAATGAAGGTCAGGCGACATCTTTAAGACCTCTTTATTATAAACAACCCCCTTCCTTCTAGTAGCGAAGAAAAATAGGCTGAAAATGAAATAGCGTACACACAGATGAGGATAAAAATTGGCCAATAGTGACTAAGGATCGAAATATTCTCATCTGAATATCATTTCACATCTTTTATTCTTTGAAAGGGTGTGAAATCCTCAGGCATCTATATTCCCTCCCCCTATTAAAAAGGAATTGTCTAAAATCTTTTTTTCTGATATATTGCTTAAGTGATCATCAGTTCTCTTAAGATTAAAAATTAAACTTCTGTGTTTTTCCTCAGTTTATTCTAAAAAAGATGCTCAGAAAATTGGCTAGCGTCTAGTGACACTAATAATGAATATCTCATTTCATCTTCTGTCTCTTTTTGAAGGAAAGACCTCTTATTACGATCAAGTAGGCTTCACATTCATAAACATAATTTTTAATAATGGTAGGATGGTTTAACCAGCCGTAAAACGCACCGAATTAACTAATACAGCAGATTATGGAAATAAGAGTAACTTCTAGGAGATGAAAGTTGTTGTTGTTGATGTGTGTTTCTTCTGAAATTTTATAGACATTCACGAATCCAAGAACCTCCCAACCTCTACAGGAGACGGACTACACAATCTCATTAATATTTCTCAATTCACCGACAGGACACGTGTTTCAACTGTCTCCTACCAGAAACATTCTCTCGCTGTATTTAAATATCGAATGCTATATCGACTTCTTCATTGTTTAGAATGCATTGTTGGATATCTAAAATCAACAAAGATAAAATCAACAAGAATGACTTCAAATTATGCATGGAAATATTTCCCTTATTCTGTACAATCAAAAATGTTGAATAAATAAATGCTAGCTATTGTAAGCAGTTTTTTTAATCATTCTTGCAACAAGAAATTCTACTCTTAGGGTCCCTCCCTTTAGTAACATGACGTTCTAGAAATATTACAAAATTATTTCTAAAAATCTCTTTTTATTAGCGTCAACAAACTGGATGAAAACTGATATGAACGGTTAAGGAAAGAAGAAACCCTCTGGAGGCTAAAAACAATCCATTCTTCCTCCTCTTCTTGGATGATTATGTGGTTATAACATCTGTGACCATGTTGGTTTCAGACTACACGAAGTTAATAATGGCTCTGTAGGGTAGTCAGTAGCGACGATGCCGTTTTTGCAAGAAATTAGTTTCAGCCTCCTTCTCGTATTTGACATAAGGAGGATTTATGTACATTTAAAAAAAAAAAAAAAAACATTTTTTTTTTTTTTGCAAATTGATTGCCCCCCACCCCTTGACCAATGTAGTTTATATTTTTTTTTCCCACCGAATTGAATAAGTTTATGAGCAAAAATGCGAAATAGTTCTCTTAAAGTAAGCACAGGAATCGCTGATGACACTTTCAGCTAATGCCGATATCTCTGTTGGAAAACCCACTTTTTTCCCCAGTTAGATAACTTTCTAATACCGTGGCGTAGTCGAAAGGACGCCGATCACTTCGTGAATTTCTGTGGGGAAAACTTCAACTGAGTTTGATTTGCTTACTTCTAACAAAAGGAAAATACCGGTAGTTGCCTGAAATTTTGAAATCTTTTCCCTCCACAAACAAATAGGTAAATGAATAACTGACAGCTATGAATAACTTGTGGTGACCCTAAACGAACCAAATACAGAAGCGATAACAATTGTTTTAATGAAAAAGTTGTAACTAAAGTGCCCCACCATTTGTTTTGATCAAAGGCATCTTCTAATACACTTCAAATCTTTATTATACACGAATGAACGATGTCCTTTTTTTTTTAAATTGGAAACACCTGGGTTCGATTCCCGCTTTAATCCAAGGGAAACATCTAAGTGCTTTTCAACTAAACACCAGTTAATATACTCATACAAACTTGGAGAAATATTCACTACACAGTTTTCAAACCAGCCGAAGAACACACTCAGTTAATAGACATAATACACATAGCTCATGACTTAATTTCTTCTCTCTGATTAGAAACCGGAGTTTTCGAGTGACACGGTTGTCTGGTCTTGGACGGAGGTGGATTTTTCTATCATAAATCGAGTTGTTATTTGACAGAGTAGACAAATGAGCCATCGAACGCACCAAATTGTCACTATAATTTAGACATAAACAGAAAATCGTATTAAGTCTAATTTTATATATCATTTCTTGTAATAAAACTTAAAAATTTCAAAACTGGATTTTTCTTCAGATATAAAACAGAAAAAGCTCTGTCAAATGTCACATGATTTTTCTAGAAGGCATATTTAATAGCGGCTAAAGAGAAGAGTGCTTTCGTTTATGACAAAATGTTTGCCTAAAAGCCATTCGTATTTACCAACCGCAGAGAAGCCATTTCCTACAAACTTTTGCGATTGCTTCCTGAAACTTTAAAATGTATCCAGTTTGGCAGAACTTCAGACAAAATATCAACAAGAAAAACAACCTAAAGATGAGCGTAACATCAACGGAGAAGAAAGAGGTGCACTCCTAGCGAATACTCTGACAAAGATAAGATTCTCCTAAATCACTTGGAGTGTTCAAAACAAGAACAGAAAACACGGACCGAACGCCGCTGTAATGTGGAGTACGATTGAACTTCCAGGGATTTGCTTCTGGTCACCGTGGCGACAGTGAAGTACCAAGAGTTGCTGGTGAAACACGCCTGACTGTCGCCACCCTGGCAGTTTTCATTTAGAACGCCAAGTTTTAGCACGTACCCTCGTGTCTTTTGGTTGGTAAGCATGATTATAGAGATAGACTGATGAGCGAAAGAGATGAGCCGCGGAGAGATGGAACGAAACGGTAAAGAACAGACAGGGGAAAGAGCTAGGGACTGTGTGTGTGCGCGCGCGCGTACTACGGTATAAAAAGGGCCTTATCGTACATTTTGAAATATTAAGCAACCAGTGTATTCTGTAGATAGCGCCGTTTGGACAAAAGAAACCATTGTTGTTTTGTTTCAAACCGACTAAATATTCTATTGAAATGGATCAAATATTTTTTGAATCCATAATCCTAATCCCAACGGAAGTTTAAGTGGCCCTGTTCTTTCATAAGCACTCGAAATGGTAGAAAAGATAAAAATTCACGGCGAGTCGAAAAAAAAAGAAAAAAAGTAAAGTTCATTATAAAATAATAAAATTTAAGTTTCAAAATCAGTGACTAAAAGAATATAAAATAAATCAATCAATTGTTTTTTTTTTTTTATTTTGCTGAGGGAGTAGACCAAATTCTGTAGTAAATTAGTAGAGTGGGTCAGCACCCTTGGTCATTATCGGTAGTCGAGTTTATGTCTGCCAACGGTTTTAAAACTTACAGGTGAAAATATGAATGTGACGTGCGAGTTCAAATCCCGTCGCGGGCAGGGATGGTTTCGTTGTCTTTGGATGGGAGATGAATTTCATCGATTGGTGTGAGGCTACCTCTCCGCTGATTTGAAGCCTGAAAAGTGGGTTGAAAGGAGTTCAATGTTTGGTCTCTAGAGCAGGATTTACGGAACAGGCAAAAATAAATCCGTTGATACAAAATATATATTCATCATTTTTTTTTATTAATGCCATATCCAATGCATGACTCAGCAAAGAAGGTTCTACCTTGAAATACTGATTTTCCCAAATATTTCACAGCAAGAATTTCCATTTTAGAAATATTTCATCACTGCCTTCTAATATCAACAAGAAACAAACTAACACTCATTTTAACCATTTATTTAGTTTTATTTAAAAAAAAAGGGGAAAAAAAGAGGTCATGTGACCAGGCATACATATACTAATACAAGCTTCTATTATCTTTCTTGGGTTGGCGTTGAGTGCGTTCTAACAAGACAGCACGCGAATCTTACGTCATAGATAATCGCACCTAATCTCTCCCATCAAGTGAACGCCGTAGGAGGCGAAAAGTCTATTGATAAATTAGAAAAATTTGCTCGTTGTCCAGGTTCGGGTTTCCTCCATCCGTTCTGATGCGGTTGCCAAGCAACAACCCTTTTTCAATGTCCACTCTCGTTAATGATGAAGAGAGAGGAACACTGTGCAGTTTCCTTCATTATAATGTATCTCGTGGTCGACCTGGTAAAGCGCAAATTTAATTAACTAACTAGACCAGACATCTTTTGTCCTCTCCTTTCCTTCGCCGTCAATCTTCGAAAACGTCTTCTCGAAGCCGTGTTATTAAAGCGCCGAAGATATCCGAAATAACATCCTGAGACGACTTACTTTTTTTTTAACCTCGTAGAATAATCAACAGGATTATTTTATATGAAAATAACAAAAAAATGATACATTAAGCACTTGAAATTGTAAATGTCAACCCGGCTTGTAAATAAGCAGATATTAATTATACATATTTAAAAACAGGCAAGATAAAGAAAGTGACCAAATTACCATTTTTCTAAAGGTTATTGTGCTAATTTTTTGATATATTATTTCTTTTATTGTTTGCCATATTAGACAGACAATGAGTGCTTTCGGAATGGAAAAAAAAATATTTTGTTTGCATTGTTGCATTCTTTTTTTTTTTTTTACATTATCAGTGAACTCATTATTATGAATTTTTTTTAAAAAATGTCCAAACAGACTAATTGCTTATGGAATTTTAATATTAATTCAAAACAATTTGGGTTTAGTAATTATAAAGGATTTTTATTATTATTGTTTACTAAACTAATCGCATATTACATTAAGAGAAAACCCATGCAAAATATAAAATTATGTTACCCATACCAATGAATTTAAGAAAGAAAGAAAACAAAAACAAGCTTACTGAGAAATTGTTCTGGACATGCGCATTTTATAGATAATACACGCACTTTGTGTAATCTAAAAAACCACACGCTATTCTTCACGAATATGTTTTGCGTTTAACGCATCTTCAGCAAAAACGTGCTTAGAAGTTTCGTCTAAGCATGCTTCTTTTTCACTGTTGTTCATCACTGCATGATTTTGTTCAACTCTCTTTTTCAACAATGCATGATTTCGTTGAACTGTTTTGCATCAATGCATGATTTTGTTTAACTGTTTTTCATCAATGCATGATTTTGTTTAACCTTTTTTTCATCAATGCATGATTTTGTTTAACTGTTCTTCATAAAATGCATGATTTTGTTTAACTGTTCTTCATAAAATGCATGCTTCGTTTAACTACTCATTAATGCAGGCTCTGTTTAGCTGTACTTTTCATGATTTTTTTTTCATGAAAATGCAT
This sequence comes from Typopeltis vanoorti, assembly GCF_054136105.1. Taxonomy (NCBI): domain Eukaryota; kingdom Metazoa; phylum Arthropoda; class Arachnida; order Uropygi; family Thelyphonidae; genus Typopeltis; species Typopeltis vanoorti. The sequence continues at coordinate 56,876,629 of NC_143553.1, forward strand.
GATTTTGCTCAACTGTTCTTTGTGAAATGCATACTTCTAACTATTCTGTATCTATGCTTTTGGTTCGCTGTTTTTCTTCAACGCATGCTCTTTGTAGCTGCACTTTTGTTTAGCTGGTTCCTGAACGTATGCTTGATGTTCAGAAACCAGCTAAGTTTTGTTTAACTATCTTAACGAAATGCGTCTTTAGTTAGCACTTCATCAATGCATGATTTTAGTTAACGATTTCGTAACAAAAAAAAAAAAAAAATCCTACATCAATACTGTATTTGTTTGGTTTAACATAAAAGAACAATCAAAGATACATTCACATAATAGTATGAGTATGGATATCGCCTTCTATTACTTTAAAAATGTAAAAATAGAATACAGAAAACAAAAACTGGAAGTAAAAATATGAAGGGCTGTGTTGAAATCATGAAAGAAAAGCGCACAGATGATCAAACAAAGGAAGCCGAAGAAGTAACATTGATCAGATCCGAACATGGTGTATTATTCATGAACTGAAAGGGCACATTGAGATAATGGTTGTCCCATCCTTCAGACGAATACCTGTGATAAGCTAGTAGAGAGCGTATGGAAATGTCATTCATAATATCTTCCATTTGGAGTTGATCCAGTCAGCACATTATCCGACAATGCAGGTCGCCTAATGAACAGGCTCTTACAAATGTTTTTCCATAACCTTTCATTGGACAACATTAAAGCTACAGAAAATGCGGTTAACCTTTAGAACAAAAATATCTCAAGATAAAAGTTTGCAAAGAATTTTTTAATAAATGAGAATAGAGTAATAATGTACATCATTATGTAAAGAATTCTGTGGCAATCATTGGTTGGTTGACCGCCTATTCAGTTAATAATTGACTATAAATATCGTAGCAATAAAATACGACCATCAACCTCTTTTTAACAATCGTTAAAAGCACATACATTATTTTAAAGCTAACAATAGGAGTCCATTGTTCGCTTATAAAGGTAAATATGCAAGACTGACTTATCACGTGCTTTAATGCATGTGGATTACTTGTTTAGTTATATTGTAAGGTTGATTAGCATTTTCACATTTGCGTTGACAGTTTACTTGTTGGTACATGTTTTTCTATATCGCCTTACTGCTTCTTACCTTTTACATTTTTCCGGTCTGCTAATCATTCACTTTTCTTCTTTCTATTCCTTGAACATAAAGAGTCATTCATCTGTTTGAGACAGCAATTAAGACTAAGCTCGTTGGCTTCCTACCGGGTTCGTAGCGATTATTTCTCTCAGACTTCGTGACGTATTATCATAAAGAAAGTGTATTATAAATAAATCTTCGGTGTCCTCGCCCTAATTGTAGCGTTGTGAACTGAGTTGACGTAAGAGATCCCAGCTGGGGATGTCAGAGAGCGGCGGTAGGTCTTGCTCATAAATAACTTTTCATAAGGTACTTGTTGTTTATTATGACGTAGAAAAAAAAAATCGGAGCAATTTTGATCTAAATGGAAACATTATTATTAGAAGCATGGCTTCTTGGAATGAACTATCGTCTTAAGTCGGGTGTTGGAAATCCCCTTTACACAACTTAAGTTTCCGAAGACATCAATTACAACATTTAAAAATAATTTTAAAAAATCAGTTGTTGCATCTCGCCAAATATCACTTTGTTACTGCCATTGTATACCGCCACCTAGCGAGCTATATCTGTACTGCTTATATCAGAATATTGGCTGTCTCCAGACTTATCAATAACTCATAAGGTTAGGCTGATTACAAAGACTACTGGAGTGTAAGGATGCAGTTAGATGACATCGCAACCAAGTTGTTAGTAATGAGTATATTAAAAGGGAAGATAAACAGCCAGACAAACAGGGAAGATGTAGTGTGCGAGACAAAAGTGCAAAGGCCTATATGAAAGGGCGTTACGAAAAATCCAATAAATAAAGAAAAATAATTGACATAAAAAAAAAATTTTTTTGGTACATTCGCTGGGTTTTTGTTTTCTCCCAAAGAACGCACGTTGAATCACCAATTCTATTTCGAAATAATCCTCACTTCACATTAGAATAAATTTTAAAAAAATCCGAATAAAAAGTAATATAAGTAATTATTGAAATACAGCTTTATTAACAATATTCATATAAAAAGAGGTTTAATATCCAAGGAAATAATGGTCCCGTAAATGAGGTTTAATATTTTAATGATTTCGTAAAATACATTTCTTATTTTAATCCACAGTTCTTAAAAATCAGTTAAAGGGGGGGATGATCATTGTCATCTGTAATCAACCACAAAACTAAGTTCTTAAATATAACCGGATTCTAAATTTTTAATAAAATATTTTAATGAAAGAGCTGCGGTGCACTACGCTTGCCGAATGTACCAGTAATAGTAGCGAACACACACACACACACTGACCTACTCTATCACCGCCTGGTATACGCAAGCATAACTTACTGTTGCCATGGAAGTGTACTGTCTTAGTTATACAAACAAAATTGTTTTTTCACTTATAGATAAACCTGCCTTTTCATAACATGCTTTTATAGTTAATATATTATATTATTAATGTTAAAAATTGTTAATTTTCTTGACCATAACAGTTATAAAAAGACTTTTAATGGGATTATATTGATCAAGTGCATATAATAAATAACTATGTTATACCAACTAGTTTCACCAACTAAGGCTGTTGTCATCTTCCGGATACATAACTGATGTAAGGCACTAAAAAGTAAAAAACTGTTACAAACTATAATCAACCGATTCCAATTATATTAAACAAAGAACAGAGCGCGTACAATACATGCATAGAGTGTGCATGATCTCATTGTTGTTATTTAGGAACGTACTGTAGTTGGCACTGTAATTCAGTTCTAGTGAGTTAAGAGATCTAATAAGGGTCTTGCAGATCACGGGAAAGATTAGTCCTTGGTTCCTGTTAAGGTTTTGTGTACAGCTGGCAATTGCTGTGGCTTCTTTATGAATCGGGAGCAGAAGTCCTCCTCTACATAAGGAATTGTGCTTCTATCCCCCTCTATGATATGGTTCGTTCTTGAGAAGTGAAAAGCTAATCCCGATTTTTTTCCTCAGTTATTATTGACGTCACCAATGTGTTCTTTTTGCCTGATTTCAAGGCTCCTTGAAGTCTGGCCGATATAATTCAAGCCGCACGAGCAGGGTATGTTTTAAACTCCAGCATATTTGAAGAAAGGATGGTGATCTTTTGGAGATCTTAAGAATTGTCTAATCGTTTCTGTAGGTTTAGAGGCCACTCTTATTTTATGTGGTCTAAGGAGTCTTGCAATCTTATTCGAAACTGTCCCTAAGTATGGAATGACGATGGTAGAAATATAACGTATGTCATCTCTTTGTCTTTATGGAGGGTCAGAGAAAAGTATCTTGTGGACGAATCTTCAAGGAAATCCATTCATGGTAAGGTTGTTAGATATCAGGGATAGTTCTTCTTTGAGGTCTTGTTTATCTGTTGTAAGGAGAGAGGCACGGTTTTTCAGCATGTGCACAATGCTAAGTTTCTGAGAAATGTGATGGGAGGAAGTGAAATGTAAATAACGTCCTGTATTGGTAGGTTTGCGGTAAACTGAGAGGTTGGTACCACCATTCGGAAGCTTCTTAATTAAAGTGTCCAGAAATGGTAATTGGTTATCTTTTTAAAGTTCTAGAGTAAATTTGATTGTGTGGTGTAAAGAGTTGATCTTGTTTAGGAAGTCTAACAGGTCCTTTTTTGTGTGGTTCCAAACAATAAAAATATCGTCCACATATCTCCATCATACTGTGGGTTTATGGTCTACTTATGATGGGATTTTATTTTCAGAATCCTCCACAAAGAGATCAGCAAAAGATGGAGAGAGGGGGGGGGCCTGTAAATTGCTGATATATGGTGGTTTTATTCCATGTGAAAAAGTTATTTACATTTCACTTCCTCCCACCACATTTCTCAGAAACTTAGTTGTGCACATGCTGAAGAACCATGCTTCTCTCCTTACAACAGAGCAACAGGGCCTCAAAGAAGAACTATCCCTGATATCTAACAACCTTACCATGAATGGATTTCCTCGAAGACTCGTCCACAAGATACTTTTCTCTGACCCCCCCCCCAACACACAAAGACAACGAGATGATATACGTTATATTTCTACCATCGTCATTCCATACTTAGGGACAGTTTCGAATAAGATTGCAAGACTCCTTAGACCACATAATATAAGAGTGGCCTCTAAACCTACAGAAACGATTAGACAATTCTTAAGATCTCCAAACGATAAACCATCCTTTCTTCAAATATGCTGGAGTTTAAAACATACCCTGCTCGTGCGGCTTGAATTATATCGGCCAGACTTCAAGGAGCCTTGAAATTAGGCAAAAAGAACACATTGATGACGTCAATAATAACAGAGAAGAAAAATCGGGGTTAGCTTTTCACTTCTCAAGAACGAACCATATCATAGAGGGGGATAGAAGCACAATTCCTTATGTAGAGGAGGACTTCTGCTCCCGATTTATTAAAGAAGCCACAGCAATTGCCAGCTGTATACACAAAACCTTAACAGGAACCAAGGACTAATCTTGCCCGTGATCTGGAAGACTCTTATTAGATCTCTTAACTCACCAGAACTGAATTACAGTGCCAACCATAGAACGTTCCTAAATAACAAGTGAGATCATGCACGCTCAATGCATGTTTTGTACGCGCTCTGTTCTTTTGTCTAATATAATTTGAATCGGTTGATTATAGTTTGTAACAGTTTTTTACTTTTTAGTGCCTTACATCAGTTATGTATCCGGAAGATGACAACAGCCTTAGTTGGTGAAACTAGTTGGTATAACTTAGTTGTTTATTCTTTGTAATGTTTATTATATGTACTTGATCAGTATAGTCCCATTAGAAGTCTTTTTATATTATATTATTGTTACAAATACATAAGAATAAGGTTTTTCGTGAAAATACATGACTTTGTTTAACTGTTCTTTATGAAATGTTCTGTTTAACTTTTCTTCGTTGATGCTTTTACATTTCATTGGTTGCGAGACGGACTTCAAACATCCATCCGACTCAAATGGGAAGTAAAATTATATAAAAGTAATCTAAGACTTCGCCACGAAATAATATTAAACTTTTTTATGGAATATTAATTACATTTCCATTAACCTGTATGTAGATTGTCATACGAAAAAAATATATAATATTTGACAGAAAGAATAAAAACTAGAAAAGCCTCTAAGGATCTGATTTAAAATTTATGTGTTAACATTACTTTTTTTTTTCTCTGTCCAGAAAGTTGTTTACTAACTTCGAAGTGATCTACCCATTCTAGTTCTTCGGCAGTTGTCAGAAGGCATAAAAATAAAAGAAAAATGACATAGAATAGAAGCATAATCCCATTTTCTTTTAGTCCACCTCTTTGATGTTTGTTGTTGTATATCGAAATGCGTGAGCTCTGTATGTAATTTACATTTATTTCTTTTCTGTATATGAATGTTCTGTGTGATGTTCTCTTGTTTGAAATGCGCTCACGTGTCACTTCCAGACAGTCCGAGGATCAGGAATATGGTTTATTCTTGAAAACATAATGCTCTAATATACGTTGAAGTAATTGAAATTTAAAATTTTCTGATGTTCCTTAAAGGATTCCGTACTAATTCTTGTTCTTTATACTGTATCAAATGAATATAGAACAACTGAACTGAAAGGAACTGTTGACGCCATCTACCGGTAATTTGAGCAAATTAAAAATGTGTTCACAGTTTATGTTCACTCTGGTAGTTCTTATGGAAATGACCCATCTTAGTATTAACATGATAATGCATTGTTTCGCATGCACGTACAACAATCGCTGGTTTGAGGAAATGGTTGTGCAACAGTTCGATTAACCAGCACAGGACCCGATACGAACCCTGAAGAGCTTGTATTTATTATAGATAATCTCTATTAATCCAGCATGTATTTGATAATTTAGATGATAGAGAAACACTCAACCTTCTCCTACAACTAACACTGCAGAAAAATAATTATTATTTCTCGAGATTATCCTTATATAATGAAGAATACCGAGGATTCGTCTCTGGTGGCTAGAGATGTTGATTATAGAGGAAGGAAGCCGTCGGGTTGTTCATCTGTACCGAAAACTGTAAGAACTTTTATGTAACATATGGAAGACAGAGGGATGTAACTAACTTTTCTAGATAGTTCGCAATTTTATTTCGTTAGGTTATAAGAATTTTTTTAGTGATGCAGATATATCGTTTTTTCGTGTAGTGGATTATATTTAAATAGGAGAGTGTATTAAATATTTTACTTAATATTTAAACAAGTGGACCATCAATAATTCAAAAAAAAAAAATTCAACTCCTGATTATCGAAATCGCTAAATTGGTATACCAAACAAACTAAAAAAATTAATTCTTTCTGTATTGTATTTTCCCCTATAATAATTCCAATTGTTTGCTGTTGCATGTATCCAATTTCCAACTTCATACGGCTATCCAATCGCTCTTTATCTAAGAAAATATTTGGCAACAGTCCTTTTTTAGAACTCGAAAAACACATGTAGCCTGCGATTTTTTTTTATTTTTTTTTTGAATCGGAGTGATGCCTTTACTTCCAGGATTAAAGCAAAAAGGTTGCCTTTTTGCTTTAGTCCTGGAAGTAAAGAAGAAAATCTTCTCGTTTTTATCCAGAAAATCTCTGCACTGACGAAGAAGAATGAGCAGGAGCATTGTTATTGTAGAAACCCGCTTTCCATTGTGTCATTTCTCCTGTTGGTTTCGCTTATCGGGCTCCTACGTAAATCGGCCTGTATACGTGGACAAGTTCCTTTCTTCGTACATCATCATCCCTTTTGCTTCTCATTCGATGTTTCACACAGCACCCTCAACACAAGCTACTCTACTTTGAATTTGAAAAACAAATCAGACGAATCTTTCATTTTTGATTATCTCTTTTCCAAAGCAAGTTTTAAAATCGCCAAAGTTGCCGGTAGCAGGTTGCCTAACCTTGAAAGAGATCGGTGTACGTGCGTGGTTTATTGAGATGAAAAACCTTTTCATAGAGCTAAAGCAAATCCATGATCTATGAGATATTGCTAATCTATAACACAAGCTACCATCCTGGAAATAAACGGAACGATAAAGCAACTCTACTACACCTAGCGGAGGAACTTTGAACTTTACTCTTTCAGACCTCCAACCAGGGACGATTCGTGCATAGGCACTGCGGAACCGCAGTACGCCCAATTTTTCTCGATATATAAATATATTTATTAATTTATTTATATTTGCTTGCAATATTTAATTTTATCAACAATCCTATACAATTCTCTTATTTTGTATAAAAAGTAATAAAAATCCATCTTGTAGCACTTAGGAGGGCGAAGGACGCTAACAGCACTGTGTTTACCACAGTGTCATATTGCTACGTGCGCAAGCATAAAGACCTTAAAGTATTAAAATTTATATCGAGCCAAATCCAACTTGGTTTGAAGGTAAAAATTCCATAAAAAATAAAAAAAAGCTAATGAATTAATGATTTTTTGTTTTATTTTTAATCGCAGTCGTATTTATTTTGGTTATTACAAACGCTAGAGAAATTATCTTCTTCTTCTTCTTTTTTTTTTTTTTTTAAATAAGTGATCTAATTCTTTATTGAGGTAGCAACTACTTGAATTTCAGCTTTGAAACAGTGGACGTTTTAGATGTTAATTAACATTTCCTGTAGAATATTTTAAATATTCATTTATAATTAAACAGATAATTAAATAGTGTAGTTGCTTATCTTAACTGTAATGAATAAAAAAAAGTTCTAATCTTTTAGACAAAGAAAGCAGAGTTGACAATTTTCTTTTTTTGAACTGCTTTTCAGCGCCATCTATTGTAATAAGGAAGAAATTAAAGATATTAGAATTTGTTGTTTATTTGGAACTTGCTATGTGTAACCCTGAACAAGCAAACCAGTTAATATTGTGTCTCTCACCCCATTAATAACTTGATTACAAACTTTCTTTTTAAATAAGCGCCACCAAGAAATAATTACTTCGGTAAGTGATATGTTTATTTGTTTATTAATCACTGAATTTAAAGCCCCCCCTTTGTTTTTAATGGAAGATTTCTATACATTAACAAATTTTCTGATCTTAAGTATGACCTCTTAATAATATTCATAATAGAAAAGATTCTTTAGTGATATTCTGGAATAACTGGATATTATAGTATGTGTTATTTTTTAAAAAAATAATAATATAATTTTCTTAGTACGATTTTGACCCGTCAGGGGGAGTTAACCATCCCGAGAGATCAGCAGTTTAAGCCTAAGCACAGTTTTCTAATAGCCAAATGGGGAGGTGCTGTAAGAATTGTATATTTACAAAACTAAAAAACAAATATCACTTTTTTTTTTATTTAAGATGCCCTTCCATCTTATGATTTTTTTGTTCTTTTATAATAGACCTATTGATTTCCTCTTTTATTCCTAATCTGTTGTTACTTCGTTTATTCTCCGAATTGTGCCTCAGTATTCTAACTTCATTTTCCCCTAATTCTCTGCTTATTTTTTTTGTTCTTATTTTTTCGTTTTACTACCCATCTCCATTGAAAGGCCTCTTCCTACATAGAGACAGAATTAAAAATAATAATAATAATAATGCTTGAACAGTGAGTTAAACTATACTCTAATTGTCATGCTTCATATCAGTTGCAATCGAGCCTAGAACTCGTAATATTTTAGAATAAATTAAAAGATAGCATTTTACAGTTGCAAAAACAATACGACTCGAAAAATAAATTATTCTCAGTATGATCATAAATCATCACTTTCAGAAGTACGGCACATGGGGAGGGGGGGGGGAGATTACAGAAAAGCTCCTTGAAGGCAGAAGCAAAATGTTCCATGATTCCACAGTGCGTAGTCTCACGTGTCTATCCCCGAAGCCTGCACAAGCACAGGTTTCCATAGAAGTTCTGGCCTTACCGTGTCTTGACAGCGCGTTGACATGGAAGTCACTATGCAACAGGCTTGATTGGCCGCAGGATCTTGGCGTAGATCGCTGGTCTCCTCTCTCTCTTCAAGCAGGGCAGCTGATCGCCTTGACAGTTGCCTAGGATACGGAGTGCAACTTGCAGCCATCTTTTCTCCTGCCTGCCGTGTTTGTGCGTCCCTCTCTGTCGCTAAACCCCCTACGAGTGTGCTACGGATATAACCTCCTCGATTCTTCTATGCCGACACAAGTTGTCAGAAAGTCTGGGTGAGAGGTTACGTGCGTGTGTACGTACTCGCTGACGATTTGTTGTGTTGTTTTTTTTTATTTCCTCTCAGCGGAGTGCTCAACAAGTGGCCCCTGTTGTTTCTGTGCCTATACAAAGTTTCCATACGGAATTTTTTTTTCCAGTGTGTGCGTGTGTGTGTGTGTCCATCATGTATGGTATGGTGTCATCCCACTCGACTGGCCGAAATGCTACAAAACATAGGACGTACTCTCCAGCTAGGGGAGGAAAACATAAATCTCTCTATCGTCGTCTGGTTGGATTTATCAGAGAGACGTGGAGCGGCATAAAAATGGGATTAGGTAAGGTTTTTTTTTTTTTCCTTTAAATTGGGTGGTGAAAATAAAAATATAAACTCGCTTTCGCGATCAGTGAAGTGTTCGATGTCATTATAAAATTAATTACAGTTTACTGCTTGAATCACTTTGATTCTGTTTACATTGTTTAGATTTTTTAAGTGAGCATGTGACCGGAAATTACATCATCGCGATACAAAATCTGCCTGCAGCAGATTAGATTGAAAAGACGTGATAAATTATAACTGAATAATTTTTATTATGAATATCTGTAATAATCCAGTTATGGTGCAGTGCAAAACATATTTTCAATTTGTTTTGAAACTTTTCAACATAGTTCTTATAAGAACTGGGCGATGGACTGAGTCCTTGACTCTTTATCCCGTCATCTGAATGAAGATAATCTGTGTGGGTGAGATGTTATTGAGCTAAAAAGCTCTAATCATGGCTGGGTAACGGCAATAGCCGAGCCTCAGTTAAAACTTCATTGGCTACGGCATTGCCATTTGTTACCCTGGAAGTCCTAAAAAGGAATTTTTCTCGATCTTCTCCATTCCCCTCCCCTCACTTTTCAACATAGTTCTAAAAGTTCTTAAAAGAACTGGGCGATGGACTGAGTCCTTGACTCTTTATCCCGTCATCTGAATGAAGTAAATCTGTGTGGATGGAGTGTTGTTGAGCTAAAAAGCTCTAGTCATGGCTGGGTAACGGCAATAGCCGAGCCTCAGTTAAAGCTTCATTGGCTACAGCATTGCCATTTGTTACCCTGGAAGTCCTAAAAAGGACTTTTTCAGCCTCCCGCTGATACTTCATCACTTTTCAACATACTTTCTAATTTTGTCATAAAATTATATTTATGGAAAAAAATAAATGGTGTTTGATAAATTATGCTTTAAAATTTGAATATGTGACATTTATTATACCTATTATCCATTTATCCTATCTATTTTAACTCTATAATTTTTTATAATATAAGTTGCAAACCTCAATTAATTCATTTATTATCGTAAGATATAAAACTCTTACACTATTAAAACGGAAAATGCTTCTATAAACATTCGATAAATATTATGTGGTAGATATTCTCACTCATTGTTAACATATTTTCTTTTTTTTTTCGTTTCAGACAAAATGTTTGTTAGCAAGTCTCAGATTCTTGAAATTAGTGAATTTTGCTTACAAAATTCTTAAATTTCGGATTAATCATAATCTGAAATTTAGGAATCAAAATCAAGTACTTTGGTTATTGCTGTAGTGTGGATATCCAGGTTTTTCTCTGTTTTTCTCCCGAATAAATGGATTTTGAATGAAATTTTTAGACTTATGTGGTTGGTTGTTTATTTTAATACAAAATTCCTAATATTGTCATCGCACGGGAATTTCAAAATTCCCATATGATGACCACATTATAAGTAAGTGAATTTGCATTTACAATAGATCAAAAAGGTTCTTTCGCTTTATGAATATTCGAAGGGCGCCGTAAATTCATGGAACCTGCTGGAGTGCTTAGAAAAGAGAGACTGGTTTTTTTTTTTTTTTTGGTTTTGTTCCCAAGAGAAATCGAAAGAACTTTGTTAGTGGGAAGTCTATCCACAATGTCCCATCATGATGCTAGAAATTGAGGATGCCAATTCAGAATGTGAGGAAAAAGTCTGCTGATTATTCTTGGAACGTTCAAATCTGATTGCAGAAATGCGTTCATTGAGGGGGGGGGAGTGAATATGCGTTTAGATTTGGTATATGCTTTATTAGAAATTCACTTGCACTTAAGCCTTAAAATCTTTGCTATAGAAAATACTTTATTTCAGTTTAAAGGCAGATTAAAAAAACGCAAGGTATTGCTGTAGTCTATACCTTATTTCCGATTCTGGGAACTTATGCAATCCTTTGAAAAGAAAGCCATCAAAAACCTAATATTTGGAAACGATGTCACAATGAGATCTTCATCTGGTGGCTTGTCAAACAGCGAATTGGAAAAATTCAGGAATTATCGTAACACCCTACATTATAATGTCACGTTTACCTTCTAACTTGAAAACAGTATGACATTACTTGCCATTTTCCTAGAAATCTTTGAAGAGAAAAGATTTTGTTCTTCAGTTTACAGACAACCCACCAACACTGGTAGATTTGATTCCTGCATGCTTCGTCGTCATCACACCTTGAAGATGGCAGGTAAGGGACAGAGAGTACAACAGCCCCAGCAAACATAGTGAAGTAAAGAACCTTGTTATCTTAACCCCTACTCTTTCCCTTAATTGATACGGCGCAAGAGAATTGTGCAATGCTCTCCTTCCAGGATATCGGCAAATAAACAAGACCTCAAAGATGTGATCATCCTTTTACGGATAAACTGTTACATAATGTTACGGACAAACTTTCTTGGAAGTTATGACATAAAAGTGGCTTTTCCACTATACAAGATGTAAGAGGCATTTTTTATCTTTCATCGTTTTTCAAAATAATTCGTTTTAGTTTAGATTTAAAAGCCCAGTTCAGAACTTATGGATAGGGTGTGATTGAGATATTGTTTAGATAATCGATATTTATTACAAATTTAACTTGAAATAATTTTAACAAGAATATCCTCTAATTGTTTCGAGCAGTATAGTTAAAAAGTTTCTGACTTAGTTTTCCGTTTTTATCACATTATTATAGAAATCCAAATTTAATTCTTGTGTGTGTGTGTGTGTTATTTTCTAACTCATAATTTAGTGTTTGATTATTCGTTTGAAAGAGAGAAATACTAACCATTAAAACTCTATATGAAGGTTTTTATAATAATGAAACATTCATTAGCAGTGTACCGAACTGTTACGATAAAAACAAGTCAAAGTAACTAATGATCTCTATCTCTCTCTCTCTCTCTCTCTCTCGATCCCAACTGACTGCACTTTTGCTACAGTGTATTGTACATAACAAAAACTGTTGAAGATCGGGTTGCTTACCTTCTGGTCAGTGGTGAAATATTAGGAATTGCAAAAATCAAACATAAACTTAATCTGGAGTGGTTAGTTGCGCAGTTTCAGTTAATGTTCCGGCATTTATCAATTGAGAAACTTAAAGGAATATCAAGTATTCTTCCCCTCATTCTAAAATAGAACCTATACAATCAGAACTCGACTAAGCATTAGTTTTCAACTTTCTGAAATTTTAAAATTATTTTATGCGGTGAATTCCCAAAGTGTTTTGAGCATGATATGAATGATGGATCTCCGTTTGGTTGCCATTCCCACATAAGACGATTATCAATGTCGTTTGCGAGTACTTGTTGCTGTTTTCAGCATAAACTATAACAAAACCAGCAAAAGAGTTGATTTCACACCACTTGAAGGTGTGACATTCTTTCATTCTCATAGAGCGTTTAAAACTAGTTTTTTTTTTATAATTAATTTTTTGTAATTAATGGATTTATTACAGTTTTTTGTAATTAACAACTTTAGAAATTTTAATATGTTCGCAAGATTTGATGTAACTTCAACCTTGTCCACCCACATATGTGCGTGCATGTTTGTTTTTCTATCAGTCAACTGGCGAAACAAACCTCCGGAGAAAACTCGTAGTGTTATGTCGTTTGATAGACGGTTTCAAATAGAATTTAATGAAATAAAACTGGATGGTAAAAAATAAAATTAAAATATTTAGATATTTTAATATATATTAAAATTAAAATGTTAATATATTAAAATGCCGTGGTATGTTAAACGATCTAAATATCAATAAAACATCGTTTCGTTTAAGTTTTCAGTAACAATTTTAATACTCTATGCTGTCTTAAATATAGTTAAAAAAACTTTTTTTACTCTTATTCTTTGAGATATATCTGTCTCTCATCACTTAACTTAGTGTCATTTATTTGACTGTTGAAGATGGATAAGACCATGTTTCCATAGCAACACTAGATTCCGCTTGCGTATACCACATGGTTCAGGACTCCATATATATTTCCACTGTCAGAAATCGCAAAGATAAAAAATAAGCAATACTATAGCGCGCTATTCACACAGAAGTCCTAGTCTATTAAACAAATAGAAATTATTCGAGAGAGGCCACATATCATCCAAACCACAACAGCTGTCATACCTTTTCTTTTAATTCATTCACACTACCTTCATTCGCAACTTTCAAAGGCAGCCCCCAGTTAGAAGGAAATATCTAACTCTCAACTTCATGGATGCCCTCTCCCACCCTCCACACAATGAAAAGTTCCATCTACTGGTATCCTGTATGACCCTTTCAGAAATTTGTAGGTTTCTATCCTATCACCCCTCTTTTTCCTATTCGCTGGGGGTCTGCAGTCCACAAATTCTCAATCTCTCCTCATAATCCACATACGACAGTCCCGATATAATCTTAATACTTTCCTTTGCATCTTGTATTTACATTACCCCGGAAACCAGGAGATGTTTGGACAGAAGAGTCTAGGTGAGGCCCTATCAAATCAGTGTAAAGAGGCAAAATGACTTCTTTATCCTTACATGTCAAGGTTCATTTCAGCATTGAAACTCTCCTATAAATTGTATTTGTAATCTTTGCTGCATCACTCTGTAACTTCAACTCCTATCTACTAAAATTCCAGTATCTCCTAGCTTCATCAGTTTATTCTAGCATAATCCCACCAATATAATTCGACATTGGATATCTAATCACGCCAAAGTGCATAATTTTACATTTATTATAATTGAACTGACATCCGTTTTCCCATGCCCACGATTCTAATCTTTTCAAATCCTTTTGTAAGTGCTTCATGTCACATTCCTAATTATCCTATCTATCTATCTTGCATCATCAGTAAATAACTATGTCTCCTGTTAAATCCTTCCTAATATCATGAATTTAAAGATTGAATAACAATGGACCAAGAACTCATTCGTGGAATACACCACATAAGTCTGTCAACTCTCCTCTTATTGACGCTAATAGGTCATAATCCTATCCCATATCCTCCATCCAACTTATGCAAAAGTCTTCCATGCTGTATCCCGTCAGAAACCTTAGCAAACTCCAAGAATACTGTGGCGTATCTTTCTCCTTTTCTAACTCGTGTCACATTATTATAAAATGCTAACAAGTTCTCAAACATGACCTTCCCTTACTAAACCCGTGCTATTCACTTTAAAGTATACATTGTTTCTCATCCATTTCTGTATGCGATCTCTTACTAGCGTTTTCCAAAATCTTCACCACCCCACCAGAGATACTGATAGGTCGATAGTTGTCTTTTTACTTCCCTTATGCTATACATCACACATTCTTTCACCATTGTAAAATTATCCCTGTGCTGAGATTCCAACCCAACAAATCAAAGCCACAACCAGTTAAAGCCTGTTACTCTTCTAGCATTGAGCCCCGTTCTTTATAACACCAGAATTGATAGCTCTTGACAAAATTAGAACTAATTAGCTAAACAATCACTTCTGATTCTGCCACCCGCATTTAATGCGGAACTTTGTCTACCACCTGCCTGTCTGGACGCCGATGTGCTTGTTACTAATTGTTCGATTATCTTCGTTGCTATCTACAGTAATGCCAAAGAGCATTGTTGCACATCTACGACATTTATGGTATCAGTGGTACCCTAGACGGCTTTTTAGCATTGTTATTATTAACACTGTTCATTCATGTCCTAATAGAACTTCCCAATGAAAGCGACTTTGAATTCTGTTTTGTATCGTGGATTGAGAGGAGTTTAACAAGTCTTTCTGGAAAAATACAAAACCTACTGGGGAGGAGATATTAGTCACAAAATGGACAAAATCTTTAACTGAAAATAAATAAAAATAAATCATCTAAACAGAAAAACAAAATGGATAAAACATGTCAAACTGTACTATTCTAGTTTTTCGATAATAATTTCTTTTTTTTTCCATCTATTTTAGACATTAAATAACATATGGGATGTTAAAATACAAGCAAAAATCTTGAAGAAAATTCCCATATGCTCCAGTGAATAATGTGTTCTTATGGCTCTTTAACATATGGAATATTCTTGCAAAGGAAGAAATTACCGAATATTACGATAAGCTCATTTCTTGTTACTAAAAGGCATGCTAAAGCAGTCGGAAGTAATGCACTCCTGCCCCCCCCCCTCCTCCAGGAGTAGCCTGTTTTCTGTTTCATTAGCGATTGCAATGGCTCCTTCCTGTTAGCTCTGTCATCCCTTCTTGACATTCTCCAGTTTGCAGCAGACACGCGAAGAATTCTTCATATTTAATACTTAGATGAACAGCACAGATCGTAAACTTAAATTTATTTTTATAATTTGTGAGCATTTCTGATTAGGAAGAGATAGTAATTTAGAATGATGTAAAGCCATATTAATCAAAAAAATAATGGATAAGCCATCCGCTCTTTTTTTAAATTGAGGGAAACCAAGGTCGGTCACTTTTAGTTCTACTTCGACTTACGATCTTGAAGATAGGTCATTAATTAGGCTAAGGGAAGTAAATTATTGGTATTTATGCATCGGTTTTTGAGTTGGCGTAAGGATGCTGACGGATATTACAAAGATCCCTCTGAATATTAAGTTAATATTCCGAGATCATTATGAAGAGGTTAACATTTTAGTTCCTTAAAAGATATGCGATAGTTCCGACATGCTATTAATGTTAAACATTGTCTAAGAAAGTTATTAAAGGTGTTTATAATAAAGCCCCTTTGTAATTTTTAGAACAAAACAAAGCTTGTGTTTCATGATTCGTGAATTCAGCAATAAATTTTTAACATTGCATTTTCAACAAAGTGTATATCAATAATTATTTATCAAGCATGCATTCAATGAACTTTGAAGAAGCATGCATTTACCAATAAATGTTGAACAAGCATGTCAACAACAATGCATTTTTGAACAAGCATGTAAACAATAATGCATTTTTGAACAAGCATGTAAACAATAATGCATTTTTTTAATTTTTTAAACAAGCATGCAATTAACAATGAATTTGTTAAACAAGCATCCAAACAATAACGAATTTTTGAACAAGTGCAAACAATGGATTTTTTAAATAATCATGCATTCAACAATGAATTTTGGAACAATTATGCATTCAACAATGAATTTTGGAACAATTATGCATTTACAATGAATTTTGGAACAATTATGCATTTACAATGAATTTTTTAAACAGCACGCAAACAATAGATTTTTGAACAATCATGCATCTAACAATGAATTTTTTAAACAAGCATGCAATTAACAATGGATTTTTAAACAAGCATTTAACAATGAATTTTTGAACAGCCATGAATGCAAACAACAATGGATTTTTGAACAATCATGCATCTAACAATGAATTTTTTAGACAAGCATGCAAATAACAATGGATTTTTGAACAATCATGCATTAAACGATGCATTTTTGAACAGGTATGCAATTAACAATGGATTTTTAGACAAGCATGCAAATAACAATGGATTTTTTGAACAATCATGCATTCAACAATGAATTTTTGAACAGGCATGCAATTAACAATGGATTTTTAAACAAGCATGCAAAAAACAATGGATTTTTTTAAACAAGCATTCATTTAACAATCAAGGTTTGCCAAAGCGTATATTGAGATTTTCCACAAAAAAAAAACAAAAATGATCTTCATGTATACTATATACTATATAACATTATTATAAACATAATGAAACTTCAAAGACCCCGCGACACTAAAATGGCATCCATTAAAAATTCAATATTTTATAGCAACTCTTACAAAATAAAATGAACGTATTTATGTCGAAGGTCGTAATAAAAATATTGTAAATTACTCTTGTTCAGACTACTAATCTAATGAAAACTTTTTCGTGCGAGAAATCTGCCGATTAGATTGCATTAAATAATTCGCAATATAAGCAGGTTTAAAAATGACCAAATTAGTTCGACGAAAGATTCTCTCTTGGTCTTTCAATTATGTGTTTATCCATCACGCTGTCTAAAGAAATAACCTCTTTCTGAAGAGACATTTAAATCTTTCACATTCAACTTTCTTCAGGCACGATAAGAGATTTTTATTTTCCCCCTACAACGCTGCAATTTATAAGCAAATTAAAAATGAATTTGGCAGTGTTTGTGTTATAATCGATTATGACCTCAAACAGAATGTGTTTGAATGTACTTGCGATCTAATTCCTTACTAATGGAGCCACTTATTTCTCTGGAAGTGCGTGGAAATAAATTAGAAAAAGATGAAAATGGAATTTAAATAGACATTCGAACGTGTTATCAATTGCTAATAAACAATAATCACGCTCAAAGCAGGTGGGATCATGCGCATTGCAAAAGCTCTTTTCTTTGATAGAAAAAAATATGATGAAATGCAACTAAATGATATTTTAGAAGGTATAGCTTATATATCTATTATGACATAAAAATCCAGTTTCATACAGTAGTTTTTATGTGGTTAGTCTAAGGATTAAATCCTTCAGAAACCCTAATAGTGAAGATGTGAACCCTTATAGTGAAATCCTTTTAGCAGGGCGCTGGGATCACCTCGGGTGAAGAAACTCATCTACCACCCTAAAAGGTTGTGAGGTATTGCCATTGGTTAACTATACGTTACGTTACTAGCTTAGTCTGCAACTGTTTATTTACTCAAACAGAAATCCACAACATATCTAAGAGGTTATCCTGCGATGGAACCATTGCTTCTGATAGTTATGACATATTGAACTCAGACGTATCAGGTGCTTAACTTGTGTTTGTAATCCTCAGATAATTATAATAGTTTCGCTTATGTTTTCTATAATATAGTTTTTATTTATTTCACATGTTTTCAGTATTGTTGTCATACGGGTGGACGGTGATAGCTACCTTCCCTTAAACTTCTTGTAATGGGCGAGAACAGCCTTGTAGACATCAATGCCACCAAACCTCAGTCCTGTTCGATTTCTCGCAAGAAAGAGCTCGCCCCCCCCTTTACCTTCCATAATATCGAGATATCCAAATATGATCAGATTTCCTGATCTACACCTCCGATCTTTCCTGGCACAGCCACGTTTCAACTAGAGCTCCTGCAACCGCCAAAAAACTTTGTGTATTTTTTTTGCACGAGACACTACTTTATAGCCGCTAACTCGATATAAATCCGAAATCTGACCATGGAATATTGCTCTCATGAGTGGGGGTGACACATCGATATCTTCTCTAACACTGTTCGATTCTATCCAGAAGAGGGCAATTCTTAATTAATTATCCCTTTCTCATACACCCTCAGTTTCCGACAGTGAACTTCATTATTATTCCTCCACTGTCCTCCAAAATCATTAGAACAAGAGCCGCTGCTAATCAACACCCTTTTACATCCATCTTGAAACTCACCGAACCAACTTCTTTGTCTCCTCTTTCATTCCATCCACTTCTGTTATTTGGCATAGCCCACCCATTTCATTCGGATCGAAATAGAGATTAGGACACGAGACTGTAAACTGGTAGGTGAAGATTGTTCTGTGGCAAGAGAGACTTGTATGGGGTTGTGATCCGAACTACCAGGAGGAGAACTGACATCCCCAATATACGTGGAAGGAAGAGGTCAAGTGTGCTGGTAAATTGGAGGGGGGATTCCCGTATTCTGATAGGGAGATTGATTATCTGTTATAGGTCATTGCTGATGGTAAACACCTCGGCATCCCTGCCTGCTTCATCGGTGAAACTTTAGAAAGAAAGGACGTTGAAGGTCCCAAGAAGGATGACTTCATTGTTGGGATATTTCGACTGCAAAACGTCTAGCTTTGGAGTGAAGGGGTCGTTGAAGAGAGAGAGAGAGCGAACATGAAACGGGCAGGTTGAATTGGTAGGTAAATTTTGAGCCAAAATCAAACAGTGGGGATTCGAGGTTTTGCCATCATATGTGGATTCCGATGATTTCACAAGTGTTACCCTTATGGTTGAAAGAACTGAGTAGTTTGGGCAGCGGAGGCGGATATTGGTTGATCAGCTTCTGATGGGAACTAATTCTGATTTAGATGACTCTAGGTGGAGGTGCACATCGTTTATATTGCTTTTAGGCCACGAATGTTGGTGAAGAGAATGTGGTCACTTTTCGTGGTTTTTTAAGAATTAACGTTGGTGAATTGTTTGGTTGGATTTTTGTGATCCGACCTAAAATCGCATTTCTTCGGGTTATGGTGCATCGTGTTTGGTGTAGAAGAGATAAAAAGGAAGTGGGGACATACTGTGAGAGGACTTGCAAACATACTGCAGACACAGAGGAAACTCGGTCTCCTGTTCGTACGTGGCCTCGACAGTTCCCCCTGAAGCCAGAGTATTTAGTTCTCCCTCCAGTCACGAACTGGCAAAGTACGTGGTTGCAGGATATGACGCTAGCTGATGGGGAAGCCTCGAGGTTCGTTACTCACTGGTTGGGTCCCGTGTACTAACCAGCGTCCGCCCTGAGGAACTGTTTTATTGCTATGCACTCGAATGTGAGGGGGGGGGGGTCCGTCCTCCACATTGGTGTGTCATTGAGGACATGTCAAGCAAAGTACAAGACGGAAAGTTGTCCAATATACCTATTTCCATACTCATCAAACTCTAGAAATGTTTGGGATTTTTAGTTTCTTCTCTTCGTTACCCAGGCAACGTTGCATTGTAAGAGCAATTCATTCATCCTTTTATCTTCACTAATGAGTACAAGAGACATTTGGACAGTTTCCCGTTGATAGAATTACTTATCTAATATTTCTAGCGTGATTATTTTTCTTATGTAAAATTTGATCATCCAACAATTTTTCAATCGGATTGTTAAAATATGAAATACCTTTAGGTAATAGCTTATTTATGCCAGTACTGATGTTGTTTTTACTTTCTGATACAGTATTAGTAGAAATTGGGAATCCTTAATAGTTCAGTTCTTCCCACGCCACTAAAAAAGCTACTCTACGACGAGTTTCTTTACTGTCACGTGTATTTTAGTTTTCTCAGTAAAATGCTGAGTTTTTTAATATCATGGGATCAAAGAATATTTCTCTAAACTCTAGAAGCATCTTATACGTTCTTTATAATAATATAAAGAACATGTTACGAGCCAGAAAGATTCTATACGATTGAGCGCTTGCTAAGTAAATTTTTATATTCTGCAATCCATATTTCTAAATAGTTCGCAAAATGGGGATAAGAACCAGATTCTTAATTCGACTTAGAAAACATTCTCTCTCTCTCACTTTCTTTCTTTCTCTGGGGCGGAAAAGAAAATAATCCCCTAATAGAGAGAAAGGTAGAAATGGAAAAAACGAATTAAAGAAGAGAGGAAAACACGTCCTTTATGTCAAAGCGAGAATATTTTTCAAAATAAACAGAGAGATAAATGGAGAAGAGAGGCACTAAAAGAATGATTGAGAGAGACAGAACAAAGAACTGGAAGTAATTGAAATGCTCGTCATTTCAAAGTGATGACTCCGCGTATAACACAAAACTAATTTCCGAAAGCGCTTTAAGTCCAAGATCGTTTTTTCCCTGTTTAATTCGACAATTCATGCATTTCTTCATCTGTCAAATCCTACACTCGAAAAAAAATCATTAATGAATTTGGACGCTGTTATTAAAGCTTAGATGGAAATTTCAAAGAATGAAAACTTCGAAATAGTTTAAAAGAAGAAGGAATTATGATCAGATATTCACGTAGGTAACTTCTTATATCGAGCTACAGTAACTAATATATTTGCAACATCATTTATTACGATGTATAAAGTTAAGTACGTGAATATCTGAACATAATTAGAGCAACAGTAGTTGCTCTAATTATGCTCAGAAACAGTAACCTGAGCAATAGTTGCCTTGCCTCTCTTTTGAGTCTGATAAATCTGTCTCAAAACAGAGGCAAATATTCGTGATTGTTGTACCGATTATTTTTATTGTTCAGCATGCATACTACTCCTGAACATGAACTTGCAAAAAATCCAGAATTTTAAAGATATATTGAAAGACATTTTCCTCTCATTATCAATATATCTAGAAGTGAGGCATAGTTGAAAGGTTCCCTGACCTAACTACTGTTTCAATCAATATAACTTCAGTCTATAAGACGCGAGGAGGATTCCTAAAGATTTTTCAAACTGTAAGCTAGTTAGTCGGTGTCTTACATGGTTTACCTTCCGGATATTTGGGGCTTCTGATCTCCTCTCTCCCCCAAATAAAAAACAAATGTGAAAACCCGCTTAACTAAAAGACATGGTACCCTATGGAAACAGGATTAACTGGCCTATCATAGAATATTAGGTTTATCAAAGCCAATTTATTTGATCATAACAGCCCACTGAACTATATACGTTAAGAGAAGAGGAGATGATGATATGTTCTTTAAACAGGTTACCGTTTTTAGATGTTTCAAACATACATCAAAACAGCTGCTACTCTTTCCAAAACTAGCTATTCTAACAAAATTGGATTGATTTGGGCTTACTTCAATCCATTTAGTTTAACGAACGTATTAATTTATGGTTAAGACTGACATTTTTAGGGTTTAGACACGTTTCGGATTTTTTTTTTTTTTTTTTGTTATTGCCATACACGAAAGTATCTCCAAAAATGGGATGTTACTCGGTAGCCAATCATGTTGTGTTACATATTTACACAGACTTTAAAAGTGTTCCATCTATTCCACCGAAGAACGCAGCTTCTAAAAGCAGTCTTTATTACCACGGCATCAACTTATCTATCTCCTTAGCAATTTGCAAGGCTTAATCGACGAGTCCTTCGCCGAATCGATTAATGACGACTCAACCTGAGTGATATAAACATGTCTGCATGAGTTTCTTAACGATGTTTCTGTGAATTGCACCAGTATTGGTATGGTTATTGGCTGCATTTAAACGACCATGTTTGAATACGTCTCGGAAAGAAAAACATGACTGAACTAATACAGGTATATAAAAGTTGGGAACTCATGAATTAAATATTCACATCTGGTGTTGAAAGATAACGAAGATGGAAATTTTAATAACAGTACACCCTCTGAAAGAATCGAATTGTTCCATGTAGCATATACAATGTGACTGACAGTCTCTCTTTAGTAAGCCAACAATGGCATAAAAGAGGCAATTGACAACAATTAATTTTGCCATAACCTTTTGAAAAGAGTAGATGGCGCTGCTTTTGTCACGCGTACTAACTACAACGAAACCAACTCATCAAATTAGCTTCGAATTTTCCATTAATTTTCTTTTTACAAGGCGAGTGGGAATATCGATAATTAGCCGATATGCAAGAAGACTTAAGTGACACTTTAAAGAAGTGCTTAAAAGAAAACAAAAGCTCTTATTAAAGCCCTCTAGTCCTAAATGTGATTGAAACCCAGTTCTTCTTCTGGAAGCACTGGGAATAATCTCTGGATGTATATAAACCTATGCTGGTAAATTAGTATTCGGAATAATTAAAGTTATTTTGATCGATTTAGCAATTATTATACACTGAGTTAGCTTTGCATTAGGAACACCTCTCCCGATTTACATATTCGGCGCGATAACCAAGTATCACGTGATATCAACGTCACGTGCGACTACTAAAAATGGACATATCTATTCTCTGTATGTAATCAGTATGGGGAAAGTGGCGACGTATGCCAATTTGACTGCGGGCAGATAGGTGGGACCAGGAGGATAGGTGCAGTACGAGGAATTTGGGAACACAGCCGTACTTGTTGGTTACTCCCTTACTACTGTATAAAGGGTGTACCAGGACTGGATTAACCATGAATAGACATCCAACATGGTCCTAGAAGTGAGCGTCGGGCGTCACAACTGGTATCACAGCAAACGTGCAAGAGTCACAGAGCTCGCCCATCAGTACAACAGCAGGGAAGTTCGACCTATTTCCACATGCGCTGTACCTTGCTTCAGGGGTTTTCTACAGCAGGAAACCATCAAGGGTACCCATGATGATGGCCAGGCATCGCAAACAATGCCTCACATTGGCCAAGGAACGTCGGCAGTGAACTCTCGACCGATAGAAGCAGGTCATCTGGAGTGATAAGTTCAGTTTCCTACTGCACCATGCGGATGGCTGGGCTCGCGTTTTGGCGTAAACAGCATGAAACCCTATCCACTGGTTGCACAATTGGGGGGGGGGGGTTCAACCGTCCGGTGGAGGTGATGGTGGTTTGGTGAGCGTTTTCTTGACATGCCCTAAATCCGTTGGTTATCATCCCACAAATACTGAATGGGGAACAATACAGGGGCCTGTCAGCCGACCATCTCCATCCATATCTATAGGTCTACCCCGACCACAGTGCCATCTTTTAACAGAACAACACACCACACGTTATCATCAGGCTCGTACAACTACTGAGTGGCTGGAGGAACACGACAACGAATTCGGCACATTGCCTTTCCCCCTCCCCCCAAACTCCCTCTGACTGTAACTCAATTGAACATATTTGGGATATTCTAAAATGGGATGTGAGAACTGCTGATCCTTTACGGAATGAGCGCGAACTTACAGAGTTGCTGCAGCGTACATGGGTCGAGTTACGTATGGAGGTTGTTCAACACCTTGTGGAATCTGTTCCTAGGCGTCTACGAGCCGTGATTGCACAGAGCGCTGGATGTTATTAAGTGGGTGTTCCCTAACTCAATAGAGTAATCACCGTCCTATAACAGAGAATGACAAGTGCAGTAAATTGAAATTTAATGATAGAATTGTGTCAGTGATTTATAATTTTCGATATTTACTTTAAGTGTCAGTAACTTCCTTCTTATCCAGCCCATATTTCTACTGTAATGAACCCTTTTACCTGCGAATTAAGCTTACATATCTCACCTTCTGGGGTGTAAAAATACATGAAAAAATGGAAAGCTTCTTGGGTTCATTCAATAAATCAAACGAAGCATTGGGTTGAGTTACAGATTAAGAAACAAATTTGTAAAGTAGACCGTGCTGACTTCACTAATTCACTCTAACTTAGCTTTTTGATGGTAAACCTTTGTTACCAATAGAATAGATACATTCCGGATCACTTGCGTTGTTGTTCTTCTAGGCCAGTGATGGCGAACCTTTTTACCCAGGTGTGTCAAACTTTTTTTTTTTTAAATATTGACGTTGTTGATGTGCCACTTGCATACATGCGTTATAAATTTAACTACATAATCATAGATGGTGACTTATACATATCATATTAGGCTATTTATTTAATAGGATATTGATATAAAATCTATGAATTCATATTATACAATTAATTTAATAAAGTGAAATTACAAACTTACATTATATTTAATGATTTTTCTGTTGCTGACTACTGGTAGAAAGTTCTTTCAATGAACAAACCTACTTTCGCCTTAACCGAGAGCGATTTTACACGATTTATCGCAGTTTTCTCATCAGAATACCAATATTTTTCAACATCCAAGGTGTGTCACCTGAAACCCTCAAGTGTGTCAGTGCTGACACGCGTGTCATAGGTTCGCCATCACTGTTCTAGGTCATATCTACTATGAACAAATTATAGCCAGAAAAATTTCTTTCTACTAACTGTCCGCAGATTATAAAATTTTACATTCTATAATTCAAAGCCAATATAAATACGAATTTGTTTGTCGTAATTATGAAAACATCTTAATGCGTACAAGCTGAAAGATTCTTATCCATATCGAAGGTGAACTCGAAATTCATGGAGTAAAAACTCTTTGCTCTTGATCACACAGAAGAAAGTAAAATTATATTAAAAAAAGTTTACAAAAAGCCCAGTACGTTTTTTCTTTGTATATGACAACATTTTGCATGACTAATTTATCATTATTTGCAGACGATCTCAGAGATTGTTTGTTTTACTTTTAAAATATATTTTTCAAATGAACGATTCTAAAAAACCATTGTTTGACTCTTTCGACTGTTTTTATTAGGATTAAAATTTACTTAATGCAAATCGTGCAACAAAAGTTCATTTAAGATTCAGTATTATACTAAGGAAGGTTTTGTTTATTCTTAAAAGGGATTTAAGGAGGGAAAAAAGATGTGTAATTACTGATAATACTTAACTTTGTTCTGTTTTTCGCCAAAAAAAAAGAACATTTCCTTAATGCTATTAAATATTTAAATTCTGTTCGTGAAATTTGTGAAAGGCTGTTTCCTCTATATTTGAAAAAATATCAAAGAACATTCATCGCAATTGAATTTCAACATTACGTTGAAATACCTACTGAGACGTACATTTCAGTCATTTGATCTAAAATAGGACTAATCCCTGCTGTCCTACCATTAATAATGTTATATAAGGAACCTATAAACTGACACATCTGTATGCTGTCAATGACAAATTAAAGGCGGATGTGTGAGGTAAGTTATGCATGAGAGAGAGAGAGTCATCCCAGAAATTTCTTTTGGTCTGGAATCAGACTGAAAGGACAGATATGCAACACTTCTAGTTAATGCAGTGCTTTTTATTTGGTGTGGGTATAATAGAAAAGACTTATGTCTCTAAGAACGACACTGCATACAAGTGTCATAGTGTAGATGCTACTGCAACATGGTTTGAGGAAAATAACGTGTTAAAACTTGACTAGCCTGCAAAAAAGTACCGATCGCAATTCAATAGAACACGCACAGGACGAAGTGAGACGTCCGGTATGAGTATGGCTATTTCGTTCCTATTGTGTCTTAGGACCACAGTCTTACGCCTGTTATACAAGTCATGTGGGTTATTTTTCCACTGATTAAACACCGGGAATAATTCCCCTTTCGAGAAACCAGTAAACGCTGTTGTTTTCAAACTCGTGGTTCTAGCCAGACGGGTACTCCCCATAAGCCCTTTGTCGAACTCTGAATTTGATTATTATTGTTTAGAAGCTGGGTGTAGTGATTGGTCCATTCTTTTGTGGAGGGGCCTTGTAATGGTAGATTATCCTTTGTTTTTTGAAGATCTTTTGTCTTTTCCATTGTGATCATCTATTGACTATAACTGACCAGCAGCATTCAACAGTTGCCTAGAACTCCTGGTGACACGTGACCAAATATTTTGCATATATGCTGCGTAAGCGACTTTTACGCGGAGATAACACTAATCACTTCTATTAATAAATTAAGGTTAAGAACACTAAACATACTTTGCTGCTCTAAGGCCTGTAAATACCAATGATGACGCTTTATAAATTAATTTATCAATAAAAATGTAATTCAGTTGTTATTGCATCTCTTACCATTATTAATGTTTTTCTATTGGAGTTTTTCAAAACTGATTTTTGGGGGGGGGGGGGGAATTCATTTCGTTTCATATTTTTAAACATCTTTCATGAAATTACCTGCCAGAAGCAAAAGATTTTTTTAAATCAAAAACTTCTTAAAACACTTCAGGAAGTCAAATTTTAATTTCTTTAACTGCCCTAATGAAAATGATAATCACGCTGAAATCCACGTGTTTTCTTGAATGTGACTTCCTCCTGTTCTAATTCCAAGAATGATTGCTACCTTTAAGAAACTGTCAACTATTCTAAGAGTTAAACACCACTGTGTAACAAAAAATGTCAAGTTAAATGAAAGTTAAAATAGCCTTTGTAGAAAATACGGTAATTTATTGTGATTACCGTGTAAAAATGTTACGTATAAAATTAGAATTGTCATTCAAAACATTTTTTAAAAAAATGAACTGTAATCTCCTTGTCACTTAGTAGGTGCTTACATCTGAAATGAAAATGACTTATTCTATAACAGAGTAGAAATTGGTATTTGCAGCGCATATCCTCGAAACCAAAGGCTGTTTTTGAGTTTAATTGAATAAGAATAATGACATAAGATCCAACTTAGAAATTAGTAATGGGCATTCCAATAAATTGATGCAATAACAGTCACATGTTTATTTTAGTGACGTAGAATCTACAGTACGAGACTGGGAATGAGTGTGAATGTGGGATTAGGAAATCACTACAGTTTGGTCTGGAATATGCTGGAAATTATCAACTTAGGAGAATACTATCTTTGATCCCTTGGCATCAGTTACTGAATGATAAAAAAATGTCAGCAATGTATAGGAATCTTTTAAAAGTGCTTAAATGAGGCGGTATCTGAATGTAGTGTTCGAAGAATAAATAGGGTGGGAGCGAAACGGATGTGCAGCCTTATTAAGCAAGAGATCCACAAGGAATGCATGATAGTTCAGTTGTACCAGGGTTGTGCAAATCCTGATGTGTCTAACTACCGACCTACCAGTATCTCTGATGTGGTGATGAACATTTCAGAGAAATTAGTAAGAACTTGCCTTCAGAAATGGTTAGACAAACAAGCTGCACTCTGCAAGGAGCAGCATGGGTTTACTAAAGGAAGGTCATGTTTTAGTAATTTGCTCACAGTTTATAACAACGTTATAGCCGAGTTGAATAAAGGGAACGAATACAATATGATAATGTGGATTTTTCCAAGGCAGTTGATAGGACACTACATGAGAGGCTGTTGTATAAACTGGAGAATATGGAATTGCAATATAAACTCGACTTAGATCAAGGGATGATTGGCAGACAGATATCAAGAAGTGGTATACGGTGGGTGTGAAGGTGACCAGTGGTGTACCTTAGGGTTCAGTCCTTCGGTCATTGTTGTTCAATCTATACATTAATGACATTAGGAAGTGTCAACAAGCAGATGTGCAATTGTTTGCCGATGATTCGAAGATGGGCAGAGCAATCAGGGATGCTACTGATATCCAGCACTTAAAAATGATTTGAATAATCTGCATATTTGGGCAAACCAAAATGGTTATCAATTTAATGTTAATAAGTGTAAAGTTATGCATTTAGGCCTATTATGTTAGTGCGGTTATGCTACAAGAAACTTATGAGGCAAGGGATCTTGGCGTAATGGTGGATAGGAATTTGAAGTTTAAAGGTCACATAGCAAAAGTTGCAAATAGAACTCACAGGATAATTGCGATGTTGAAGCGAACCTTGATATGTATGGATAAGGAAGTCACTTTGCCTCTTTATAAAACCTTGATGAGGATAAGACCGCACCTGGATTACTATGCGCATATTTGGTCTCCCGGGCTCCAAGGTGATAAAGAAGAGTTACAAAGATTACATCCTGATTATGGGATTTAGATTACGAGGTCAGATTGCAAGTATCTAGGTTACACTCTGGTTAACAGAAGAAAAAGGGGTGATATGATAGAGGTCTATAAAGTTCTGTTATAGGATATTGTCTGATGAAGTTTTTTTCGTTATGTGGAAGGTGGGGGAGAGAACAGGGGAATCCATGGAAGTTAAGTTTGTTCACAGTCAAGATGGAGGTAAGTGCTAGGTTTTTCTCCCAGAGAGCAGTACGTGAGTGGAATAGTTTGCATTTAGGGGTAGTGAGTGCATCTAGTGTGAATGAATTCAACGGAAGGTATGACAGCTGGTTTGGGTGTTTTATAGCCTCCCTCAATGGGTCCTTGACTTCCTGGAGGTCTCGGATAATAATAATATAAAAGAAGCAACTAAGGCTAAATAGTGTGTATTCAAATTGTGTGTGGGGGGGGGAGTTCTCCGGCAATTTGCCTATTTTATAGGAAGAAAAATCCTGCTATCTACGAAGGCCACAATTCGTTTCCTAGACACCGACGAGAGGTTGTAAATCTGTCTCATGTTCAGCACTGTAGGCAGGGGAAGAGTTATATAATCCGGGAACTATGTCCCACTAGAGACATACAGGGTTCAAGCCATTTCTGATCTTCGATAAGAAGAATAGTGGCCTCGTATCGAGCAATGAATACTACTTAATGAAATTCACAAGCATCCTTACACTGTGAGATTCAAACCAGTGAGCCTGTAGCTTAGAAATCGGAGAGTACGTCGTCATCTAAGTATTTGCTATTTCTTCAGCTGTTTGAGATACTTCATTTCTGAAAAAAAAAGAAAATATGAAAAACAAAATGAATGAACAAAGATAAAATTAATAGTAGCAAAAATATCATAAAAGGTGTATGAAGACTGTATAATGATGTCAAAGAAGAGCATTCATAAATTTTGGCTGTGATCACTGACGAAGATGGTATCTCCTAAACTTGTTCATAAGAACTACATTACTTTTAATACACTTGAAAATGTTTTTTGTGGGTCTTATAAAAGAAATTATACTTAAGTGGAAAAACTTATTCTGTATTAGTCAAGTGATGGACAAATATGATTTTTAGAACTTAAATAAATGCATACAGAAAGAATAAAAGATTTCCAGAGAGAGAGATAGAAAGAGAACAAATATTAGATATAACTGTGCCTGTTCGCATACAGACATTAAAAACAACAGTCTATTTAATATTAATATGAAGCAAAATAAATAAACGTTATCTTTATCTAATTATTTATTTCTGATACTTAATTCGAAGTTTGTCTTTGTGGAAGACCGACTCCCTGATTATTGTGTTTCTATACATATTGATATAATGCAAATATCTGAGCTACTGAAGATTGATTCTCTGTGACTTATAGACGCATTTCTTGAAACTAAAAGTAATTTACATTCTCAAATGTAGGTATATTAGCTTCCAAACATATATGTTTTTATATTTAGTTTTTTAAAAAAAATAAATAAACGGACGCTTAACATTTTGTGATAAATTAAACATCTGCTTATATCTTTCTTTATCGAACTAGGAACACATTTATACTCGTTAAATTCATAAAACTGATGGTTGACTATATGCTCTGGTGGAGACACTTTGACTATCTGATATTCTCTGCAAAAAACCTCTAGGGATACTTAACACTGACTCCACTCCCCTATTGCATGCTGTGAGGCTCTTACTGACGTAGAAAAGCATTAAGCCTTTTCTGTGAATAGATGACTATTCATAGAAAGAAATCGCAGAGGTTAGCCAGTACAAATTTACAACATGTTTGCTGACAGCAAATATCGTTTATTTTCATTTGTGATAAAACCTGTATTAAATAACTCTTGTCTCTAGTGACAATTATTTGTAGTTTTTCCCCTTCTGGACTTCTCTTACTGTGCTTTGGAGATGAGATAGGTTATAAGAATATCTCGTCACGACAAATAATGAGAATTGAATCCCTTTCTTAATTCCAAAACGCCAAAACTCTGGCCAAATTTATTAGTAGAGTGGATAAAAGTGTTGAAAGCTCCCTATATAATCGGTGAATTATTCATAAGAAGACACCACGTGCATAACTAACTGTAAATAAATTCCCACATAGAACATTTAGACTGCAATATTTAATAGTTTAGATTCTTAGTCGGCCGTATATTAATTAAAATCACATATATTAACTCTCTTGATTCTATAGTTTAAAAAACATTTCGGCGTTTATCCTTGGCGCAGTTTAATGTTTTCAGAACTGATTTAACTATACTATAAAATTATTTTTATTACTAGAAGGAGAAAAAAGCAAAGAGTAAAGTTTAAAAGTAACAAAAAGCCACATTTCCTCATCAATGACACAAATTGTGCCTTTAACTGGTGGAGAACTTCACTGTATATGTACCGAGTTATGCAGAATAGATATCCTCGAAGGGGCAATTTAGATGTGAAGTTCCTTTTTATTATAGTTAATGTTTCTGTCAGTGAAGTCACCTTTGTACTCCTCTTAGTTTTCCGATATCCACCGTCATGTCTGATGATTCACCTGTGAGAGGACAGACCCTTTAAATTTCTTGTCACGAAATTTATACATGACTCCTTATTTTCCTTCTTGAATCAATTAGTTACGTATTTCTGCCTTCCAGACAACTTCAGAATGGTGATGCCAAAAGGCATCAACATTCTTGTATAACTGTATCTTCATATAGTAATCCGATTACGTCGTGTTTGGACAAACATTCCTAATTTTGCATTTTAAACGTACTACTTCAGCGCCGTCTAGTGAGATGTTAGGACATACTTAAGATTTTCACCCTTCGACACATAACAAAATTTACAATGAAATCATCAACTTGGGATAGAGAGACTTTAAATAAAAAAAACTGTATATTAGGAAACATGAAATACATTTATCTAAGTGTAATTCTAGTTATATTCCTAAGAAAAATTCTAATTTATGATCGTCACTCTATCATTATGAATAGTAACAATTAAAACGAAGTAAGTCTTGCTGAAAACCTATTCGCTTTCTAGTATTAGTTAGATTCTCTTTTATTGTGGTTTTTATAGTAATGTTGGTGGCATAGTCATGGTTTTTGCTAAAGCTTTGTTGATTATGGATTCCATAGGTGTACTCGCTATAAACCCAGACGATACAAAAAATACTTCAGAGAGCGAATGCATTTTCAACTAAATGTAATGCCCAGTTTTGACTTCAAATTATAAGGACGACGCTGTGAGCGAGTGTGTGGCCTATACAGATATGTTATCTCAACCGTCCAGTTCTTTTGTACTATAGAAAACAAACTACTCTAGTAAATATTTAGTTTGGATGCCATTTTAAACTCGAATAGAATTGTACAAATCTTTACACGTTAGCAAATACTGCGCTGGGATTTTTTTTTCAGTTTAGTAGAGTTTTTATAACCCTATACTTTTCTTTTTCATTTAAGATGTCCCTTTATAATAATGAATTATTTTTCCTAATTCAAATAAAGGTTCTAAATAATGAGAAACTGTAAAATAATTTTCTACTAAAAAAAATCTATCTATATATATATGTGTCCTTAATAATGATGGGCGGTAGTTGGTGGAGACAGAGAGCTGTAAAGGGTGCATTCCCTCGATGAGTCTTTGGACTCCCTGGAGCTGTTACGTAATAATAATAATCTAATAAACTAACTCTAGTTTTCCATCTCGAAAAGTAACCAAAAGAACAATGCAAGCAAAATAACCGCCACACATACTATCATAAGCGGTAACACGTTTCGAAGAAAGTCAGTTTGGTCGAGATAGGCTATTCAGCCTTACAAGAAAGGTCTGTTTTGAGGCTTATATAAATAGAGGAATCATATCGTATCCTGTTTATGGCACCTGCTAAGGTTTTGATGATAAAAAAAAAAAACTGGAACACTTATGGACTCAGATCACATGGAGAACAATCAGTTAAGTAACTTTTCCAAGAAAAATACGCGATCTCAATGTCTTGCAGAAATCGTCAAATATTATCGGCAAGGCATGGTCCAATCACCTTTGTTTTTTGTCCCTCATTTGCTTGCAGATGCGTTGATGGATCTCGTTATGAAACAAAACGCGTAATTGCGAATAGAAAAAGTTCATTCGGATTATCTAACCCTTAGTCACTCATTTACAACTTTTCATGGGTTAAACTGTCATAAAACGTACCGCGTAATGCTTCATAAAATGCGTCAAAATCTCAGCAAAGTACTTTTATGTAAGCCTCTCCTTCTGACGTCATACCGATCATGTTTCTATGATCACAGGAGTCCGATTTCCTTTACAAAGACTTTCATTTAGAGGCTTATCTTTGACATACTTTGCGCACCAACTAATCGCCGTGAAACTGGACCTATTTCGCGAGTAAAATGATAACCCTAGCATTGAATAAGACCAATTAGAAAATAAACTATAATTGTCTTAATTACAAGCCATAATTTATCAGCAGTGACCGTTATTAATTTGTAGACGACGCCACATCACTAAAAAGATGTCAGTGTTTTAATTTTAATAGTGTGTTGCGCCTAACAATGAGGACCCTATTTTCGGTTCACTGACTTTTGAAGTGTTCTTTTAATTAAGAATTTTAATCGTATGCACGATGAAAACTTTAGTCTCATTATAAATGATGAGACTCCACAAATCCTTCGCTTTCATCTTTACAGAGATGGCGATACCTGAGTCCTACGTTGTGACATCCATTTATGTCACTTCTAATGTTTCGGAGATTCAATTAACTTTCGGTATACTTAATGAAGGATGTTTACTTTCATGAGTTTGTTTCCTAATAATTTAGTGCCTTGGCTTTGGTTGTCATTAACTGGTAGTTTAGTCTACTGTTATCAAGTGATTTAGCTACGCATTAACAGGGTACAAAGGGAGACTTATGAGAGAGCACACAGAGTGAGAGATGGTAAGGTTATAACTTTAAATCAATAATTAATGTTTGTCTTTCGATAGTTTACAATGAGCACGCTGGTGTACAGGTATCACTTCAACATCCGATGTAATCTTAGACTAACTTAAGTGGATTGTATTTATGTAAAAGTCAGCTAGCAACCAACACATGATTAGCCCAAACATACTTATAGAGCAGCTGTTCTTGAAATAGCTCTGAGATTATTACAGTTTCTTGAATCCATCGTGTGTGTGTGTAGTAATTGGACTGGAATAGACCATTGATAAAATCAAAGTTTGATATCTTCAGAAACATATTGTAAAACACCCATCAGAAATTCATATCCAAGTAACTAAAGAAAATAAACACCTAAAAAAAAGTATTAAAAGAAAGTATAATAAATATCCCTTGTTATGATATTTTATACTCATGTCAATCCTTTTGAAACTTTAAAGATTCCAAATCATTCGAAAGTTAATAACAACAGATTGGCGTGGGTTTGCACTACTTCAAAGACACGAGCTCTGCCCACATGATCCATTAATTAGTACTGTGGATTAATTAAACGTTTCGCTTATCTAACGACTGTTTCGAACTGACGATCCTCATCAAAGAACAAGCAGAATCCTTAAAACGGTATTAATAAAGTCGCGGCTTATTGATTTCTACATTTCTTTGAAAAAGAATTGGAGGAACTTACACCATCCATGTACCGTAGAAAAAAAATCTTTCTTAGATTTATAGCAACCGGCTTGGACAACACAACAAATATTATGTATAAAGCAGAAGGTTTGTGAATAATAGGAGAGATGCAGTCAAAACGAAACGATTATTTTTGTACTAATATGGTTTAGAAACTATTTAGGATTCATTCCATCATGTAAGTATTGACCACTCGTAGTTGATACTTTCTGTAGCGTTGGACTTGATGGATTTTTCCAGTACTTTAAGTACTACTGAAGTAACTGCAACAGGACTCCAATTACAATTAGACGTAGCTGCAATGCCACGAAAGTCCCATAATGTGAGAGGGACAAGAATTAAGAATTTAGTAGACCCGATTAAAGTACCAAGAGGTCTCTAAAACCTCGTGAGGAGAGCCGGAGGAACAGGAAAAATCATAGATATGGTGGTAAACAGTGTGATGTATCCTCAGGTAAAGTCATCTACAGATTTGTATAATCTGTTCTATAATAAACTACTTTTCCCGGTTGCAATTCTATTTTTACTGAATTTCTCATAGCATTTATGAATTTAAAGAACCAAATAAATATTCAGTATTAGCTATACGTATTGAGAATTCTGAACACATTTCATACAAAAATGAAATACTATTTTAGTTTCTCATATTTGGCTGATTTTGAAGAACTATTTGTAGTGTAGAGAGCTGTTTGTTAATTCTTCAATACTACGCTCACAGGATAGACTGACGGTGTTGTGACAGAAACGTGTATGTATTAATGCGCAAAGTACAACTGCATGTGATAAAACCCCCATTAGGTATATTTTAATTACTAGAATATTTGCGAAAAAAATAACGAGAAAAAAATGGCACTCGCAGCATGCGTTTACTTGTGCATGTATTCAAAAAAAGATACACCAACATCCCAAATAAAATCAAAATGGAGGCACTCGTTTTTGATGCGAAAATATCCATAATATGTGATGCTGTCTGTTAATTGGTTTCTAGGACAAGCAGAGATTTGAATAGTGAAATTATATTTCATCCAACTCAAATTCTCAAACATTTCCTAGGTTCCGTTCCATGAATTGCCTTAGTACTGTACAGCTTTGAATGCCATTGAACATTATTTGGTGTGGTATGCAGACGTGTGATTTACCCTTGTTGTTTTGGCAATTAGTTTATATCACGAGTTCAAAGATATTCTGCTAATTTAAAAATGAAAAAATGTTATCAAAACAGTTCATCACAAAAAATGAGAATAGGAAGAATACCGATGAAGGTTTTATGTTCTCTCCAAAAGAAAGAGCATCCTTCCACACTTAACTTTTTTTTTGTATATTAAAAACAATTTCAACTGAGCTCTATACAATAGTTATGATATATGGTACACCAGTGACACTGCAAATGACAAGTTTGTATTCAGACTCTCGCTTGGTTATATGCCATATGTCCACATTCACTGATACGATAATTTATGAAATTGTAGTCAATGCTCTCAATCGTGTCGCTTTTTCATTTTTTTAAATTCAACTAGAAAAATAAGTATGGATTTGAAATATACATAAGGAACAAAGTATTCCCAAAGTATTCTTTAAAACTATTCGAGATATTGTATTTCTTCCTATTTTGACTCTAAGAGTATAGATGTCATATAACCTTCGCGAATAGACAGAAAGGAAAAGACCACGCGATGAACCGTCTGATCTTATGCCCACAGGAGACACGAAATCGATCCAAAGAAGACTTTATAAACAACTCGCCCCGAGGGGGTGTGCAAGGAAAGAGAAGGGAAGCAGCTTCTATGCAGGTAAATAGAAGGGCTGGATATAAATACCGGTAGAACAGTGAGTAAACATACAGCTGGTTCTTGCTCCAACAAACGGGTTTGGAAACCTATTTGTCTGCTAGTGCATCAGAGAGAGAGAGTAATTTTTGTAAGAGAAGAAAAAATACATTTGTTTCCAACTCGACTGGCACTGAAAAGAATGAGAGATTAAATCTTATGGTGACTGTGTATTCATTGCTAAGCCTAACAGAAGCGAATCGTATTTAACAGTAAGTATGGTGACCGGCATGCAGCGAATGTTGAAAATCATCTACCTGTATGTTGAAGACTGGCTATAACTAAGAATCAGTTTAGTCGATTTATTCTTCTACTTGTAATGGGGGAAGTTTTCAAGAATTTCAGGTAATAACCAATATCTCACTGAAGCTAAATTTTTTCTCCATCGTTTATGTATAATTAGTGGCTTTTTATTAGTGCTATAAATCTATTTCGCAGTGATTTGAATCTTGATCTTCATAAATGAAACTTCTTTCTTTAATACAACTATACAATTCAATATCACCTCGTACATACCACAAACAATTTACAAACATTTGGGGTTTTAATTTAATTTTGAACAACTCAACCTTGTCATAAACCAAAGGAAAGCGTTGATGTACTTCGGAATAATTATTAATTCGCACTAAATAGCAGATTAACCTCCAGTGCATTACTGTTTTCACATCGACAACAGTACTCCTAAAAGTTCTCGATTCTGTTCAGAAGAGAGTAATTAAACTAATCAGGGATCCCCTTTCCTCTCTCAATTCATTCACTAGTCAATTACAGAGAGTGCCCTCGACGTCATTCTGTGTAACTGACTAGTTACAGAGAGTGACGGCCTTCTGTTTCGATAGGTCGCCCGTCTACAATGGAGGTAACAGTTTTGCCATTCAAAAACAGACAAGCCAGCGTGATAATACGCACAGCTGAATCAGTGGATATAATTAGCAACTAAATAAATTAGCTTGAAGTTTTAACTAGAAAGAGTTTAAGATTCTTTGAATTAGTATGGAAGCTTGGTTATCTACTGGTGCTGATGAAATCTCATCAATTATTCGGAAAACTTGTTTTTCATGTATTATTATCAGCATCAATGATAAAGAAAGTCTTCCTCTTACAGTAAAATAAGCGTGCTTATTTTTTTTTAAAAACTGCTTATCCACCCGGCCTCCTATTCCATCACTGCTGATGATGATGGGATTGGTAAGAATGAGTTATGTCTAAAGTCAGCCTCTGATCAAATCATAAAAAAACTACTCTAACAATACGAAAGCACAGTATTCTTCCTCGGGGGTCAAATAACTTCAAGAAATCATAAAAACAAATTGAAGAACATAAACTATAACACAATTTCATTCTCTAGGGAACATAAGAAATGGCTTATTTTCTGCTATATTTCACTTGGAGAAGCAAACCACTTCAAAGATCAAATTGAAGAAAAGAACTTGCCGTTCAGAAGAATCGAAACTCATCGTCAGCTACCTAAGAAGCTTGACTGAAGAAAATTGGTGGTGATCAACTGAATGCAGATACTAGTAATAATAATAATAATTTATTTTTATTGTAACCACTGCCAGTATGACGTCGATGCCAACATCATTCTCATACTAAGCTAAAAACTCCTTGTCTTTTGCTTATCCTTTTTAAATCACGTTCTATCTTTACCAGATCACTGTCTATCGTGACATCTTTGACATTTTCTACTCAAGGTTTCCCCCCCCCCCACCCCTCTTTTCCTGAACGGAGTTTGCTTCGTCGCTATACCTCACGAGATGCTATACAACCTTTTAACTTTGACCAGAATTTCTTTTTGTTCTCTTTTTTGTCGGTCGAAGATAGCGGAAGAGAAAACTACGGTCAGTTATTGGCGACAGGTGATATGGAACTCTAAAGGAAAATGATTCGTATTAGCTCTTACAGGCAAGTTTCGATCAGTAAGTTGATGGAGAAAAAGTATAACAAGTGTCGTGAGTAACGTATCTAAAAAAGGACTTTTTCAGTATTTGTATATACCAATATCAAGTTATAATACGATAAGGAGTAAGCTAGGTCCAAAATAATGTCTTTGATACCGAATTTGATTCCCTTTTTTTAATGTGACTCCCACTCACGGAAAGTTCTGAGCCTGTAGCACATTAGTATAGTAAGTGGGCTAAGAATTTTTTCCCATTTTCATTACTTTTATTTATTTTTTACATAGTCGCGAAACTGAGCTCTAGCAACCAACCATGGAACTTTTTCAAGCCTTCGATAAGCCAGCTTATCCATACTCATATAATAACTTCATTTCAGCTCCGCGAGTTTTATTAAAATGTGTTATTTGGAATCCTTGGTAACCTTTTGTCGAATTCGTTTCAACTTTCATTTAAAATTTGATCTGTTTAGTAACAAAAGTTAAAAATTCGAAATGATACAAAGTCATAACTCCACTTTGGTTTCAGCAAAATCAGTTTATCCATTCAGAAGACGTCTTATATCTTTATCTCAATCTGGTTTTTCAGCTGTGTTATTTTAGTGGCAGATAACATGTGCTATAAATGACAACAAATAGGTTTCCTCACCCAGTGTAAGATACGCACCTGAAGTGGCTTGAAAAAATGTTCCATGTTTAGTCTCTATAGCATGGTTTCTGGATTATTTAATGTTTATCCTATTCATGGTACTAAATACGCTATACGTTTAAAAACCTTTCTTTGAATGGTTCAGTTGCTGTGACAGTGGATCAAGCATCATACTAGAACGAAACGGGCCTTTCTCTTGTGTTTATCTCAGGTCATTTCGATATTTGTTAAATGTTGTGCTCAGGATCGCTTAAATCTCTTTTTTTTTTCCTGATCATTAAGTGGAATGACAAACTTATTTCTTTTTTAACGCAACGTTAGGTATTATTGTTATATCCGTATCCATTATTTTATTGCATAGCATACATTTAGTATTTACGCGAATTATTCTAATTAAAAGTGATTAGCCCCAATTTTAATTTTGCATTTTTTAAATTTTAGGATTATTAAAATTGTTATCGTTTAAAATCATGGAAGCAGCAATAAAACGAAGAAAGTATGAAGCTCGATTTAAAATGACAAAGCAAACCAATAACTATGCTGCTGCAAGAAAGTTTGACATAATCGAGAAGATGGTAAGAGAATGGAGGAAGAAAGAAGATATTTTAAAAAAATTGCCAAAGAAAAAATATGCGATGAGAACGGGGATCACCCAATGGCCGCAACGAGAAAATCACTTTGCAGAATGGTTATCTTGTTACAAGAAATACGATTGCACTAAGATAGTCAAGATTGAATCGGGATGAAAGTATAGAATTTCAAGCTACTTCAGGATGGTGTAATCGTTTTATGAACAGACAAAATCTGGTAATACGACAAAAAACGAAAATTGCTCAAAAACTACCAGCAGATCTTGACCACAAATTTATTATTCAGTTGAGACAAGAACATAAATTTCTATTGTCAAATATTGGAAATATGGATAAAACTCCTGTGAGCTTTGATATGACAAGCAATAAAACAGTGGAATCTAAAAGTAGTAAGAGTGTGCTAGTTCGAAGTACAGGTCATGAAAAAACATGATTTACGGTTGTGTTTTCATGTTTGGCTGATGGAACTAAATTAAAACCAATGATCATCTTCAAACATAAAACTAAACCTAAGATAAAATTTCCTTCAGGTGTTTTTGTACATTTTCACGAAAAAAGATGGATGGATAAATAATGTGTAGAACACGAGACCAGGCGGTATAATGAAGAAACGCAGTTTATTAGTATGGTATATGTTTCGTAGTCATTAAACTGAGAATACTTAAAGTCTTCTAGAAAAAAATGACACAAAAATTGCTGTTATACCAGGCGGTTTAACTTCTATACTGCAACCACTAGACGTCTGTTTGAACAAATCATTTAAAGATCACTTGCTAGGAGAGTGGAATAATTCGATGTTGGCTTGTGAAAAATCATTCACAAAAGGTGGATCTAGGCGCGCTGCATCACTTGATATGTTGTGCAATTTTGGGATCAAAGCATGGAATCAAGTAAAAGTAGAGACTGTAATGAATCGTTTAAAAAGTGTGGTATCTCTAATCTTATGGATGGTACGGAAGATGATCTGATGTGGGACAATGATGACGATGAAAACGAAATCAATTCACCGGATTCGAACTGGGATCCATATGACGATCATTTAAACAATGAATCTGAAGAACTATTTTCAACAAATGATGATGGAAATTAATAGGAAAATTGAGGTTAATAATTATTATTTGTTTTTTTTAAGACTTACATCTATTGTAATATTTTAAAAATGTATGTAACAAAAAATTAATCTGATTTGTTTATAAACACTGCCTATTTTCTTATATAACTATGCATTGTAACTACCTAAATGTTCATCCAAGAAATTAAGCTTCCGTTTTTATACTCGCCATATTAGACGACTCATGGTTTCGAGGGATTTTCTGTAGTATTTGAGAGTCGTCTTATACGCCGACATATATGGTATGTTGAAACCAAGTCTCGAAATATATAATGCAAATAAAAAAAAAGTTACAGTAATATTTTTCCTCAAGTAGAAAAAAAAAACTATTTAAATATACTAAACGAAAGACCCGCTTTCACTTCCATCTACAAAAATTATGAACGGACGTCTCGATTTACAAATACACAGACATAAGGATAGGGAGAGAGAGAAGGAAAGAGACACACATCAGCGTTCCCATCATACCGTGCAAACCCATAACAACGAAGCCAAGGTCAGATTTCAAGGCTGTGAGAAGAGGTTTCCTTGGTAACCGGTACCCTACCGACTACCTCAGAGATCTCAAACTAAGAAAGAAAATGTTTATTCCATTGCAAATCGTGTTTCTAAAATACATTTTTCCCCTTCGACGCCATTTTAATTTTGGGATTTATCTAACTGCAAGGAAACTTACTTGATCAAATAAGATTTTGTATGTGTGTGGTCGAGGATACGCAGCAACCACTTTCAAAAAAGCATGGATAAACAGCATCCATTTCTTCGTCTTATACATCGAATTAAAACCCGATTTATCCTTTGGCGTTGAAAACTGAGTACAGTAAACAATTCCATGCCATTCCCCCCCCCCTGCTTCTCTCTGTTTAAATTGATAGACAAGCTACAACGGATTTTTGTACAAGTTTAGCATTACCAGTTTTCTCACTGCGCCTGAGGGAACTACATATTCAGTGAAACGGGTTCTGGAATATGGTGTGCTAATTGAATTCGTTTTCTCAGAATTTTGCCTTAAGGCTAAGTGTCTACGCAACAGCTTGCTGTGATAGACTTCGTCATCGGGTATAAGATGAGAACTTGTGAAATCAAGAAAAGTTTATGCAGGTAGCTGAAATTTTTTTGTCAGTTACTTGCGATTTCTAAACCGTATACTGCAACTACGAAATCGATAAAATGTTAATCCCGCATTCAAATCGCCTGTACAACATGCAGCCTATACAGGTGATTTAGAATGTTAAATCATAATGTTAGGGATTATTTCCGCATTCTTTCCGTGTATGTCATTCGGACAGATATGACATCACATTTCTACTTTTAAGTGATTTAGTTATATTATTTTTTTCAGAAATAATAATGTAACTTAAATCTTAAAATGAAAACATCTTGAAAAATTTTTTAAATTTCAAATATTTCTCTAATACAATAAAATATATATTACACCATTAAATATATTATATATCATTATAGGAATACGCTAAAGCAAAGAAATACTTTGTTCGTGTATTACGAAATACAGTCCATATGAAACAATCGTAGCATATCTTTGAATAAACAGAATTATCTGCAATTTTTATGTATCAAATAATCGTTTATCTTCTCTAACGACAGGAGAGATGAAATGTGGAAGTTGGCAGAGAATTAGCAAAGAGTAGATGAAATCTAACATATTTAATTATCAAAATAATTAAAATTTTCCAGGCTCAAGACTATACTTTTCTTGTTGGTTTCCTCCAGTCACTCTTATAACATGCCTCCTGGTTGAAAGCGCGATCGTAATACAGTATTTGTATATAATGTCCACTCCATGACAAAAGGTTCGGAAGCAATAGTGAGCATAATACCAATATGACGTCTATCGCAAGCAGAATCTATCGGGTAGCTCCATTAAAACATTACATTGCATATATCTTTGCTATAGAACAGTGGTATTCAACCTTTTTTACTACGCGAGCTACTTTTCTATGAAAAGTTATTCGGCGATCTACTCTCTTATATAGATCACGTTCGCCCAACCTGATATCTGATTACGCACAAATAAACAACTAAAAACTTTATTTATCACTTTTAATTATTTTAATACAAAAAACAAAAACATATACAGGGTGTCCCAAAATTCACGCAAGATTTAAATTTAGCGCCATTTGTGCGGTAAAGTGTTGCCAACGAGAAAAAAAAAGACAGCGTGACAGCTGACAGTTCAGGGTTATTGCGTGACAGCTGACAGAACAAAATCATCTTCAGCGATGAGGCTCATTTTCATCTTGATGGCTTCGTTAATCGACAAAATTGTCGCATTTGGGGTTCAGAAAATCCACGAGTGATTGTTGAGAAACAAATGCATCCACAACGTGTCACTTTTTGGTGCGGATTTTGGGCTGGAGGCATCATCAGTCCATTCTTCTTCGAAAATGCGGCTGGTAAGGCAATAACAGTTAATTTAATGGTGCTCGCTATCGCGACATGATCATCCAGTTTTTTGTACCTAAATTGCAAGATATGGATGTGGACGAAATGTGGTTTCAACAAAACGGTGCCACATGCCATACAGCCCGAGAAACAATTCAATTACTGCATGAGTCATTTCCTGGTAGTGTAATTTCCCGTTTTGGTGATCAGAATTGGCCGCCCAGATCATGTGACTTAACGCCGTTGGACTTTTTTCTTTGGGGTTTTTTGAAGTCTAAGGTTTATGCCAACAAGCCCACGACCACCCACACCTTGAAGGAGGAAATTGAGCGCTGTATCAACGAAATTCAGCCACATTTATGCAAAACGGTCATGGAAAATTTCGACAAAAGAGTGCGTATGTGCCAGCAAAGCCGTGGAGGCCATTTACCCGATATGCTATTCCATGCATCACCCTATACTGTATACTCTATGAATCAATAAGAAATTACAATTTTTAATTAAAAACCTGTGTTTTCTATCAAAATTACTTCTTGCGTGAATTTTGGGACACCCTGTATATATATATATATATTGGAATAAAATATTTATTTCTCTATTTTGGAAAACCAAAGTTAGAAAAACAGCAGATTGATTACAAACTCACAAGTTACAGGAAATGCTGGTTGATTTAAAAAAAAAGTTAATGTGAAATTTGGCATTGTTTGGACCTCGCAATATTTTCATAGTCAAGTTGATATGAAGAAGTGGCCAATCGCAGACAATCATCCAAATGATCAATGGCAAATGGCAACCCCCAAAGAATCGGTATGAGTCTTTCATTTAAGTTTCCATTTCGGCACGCCTTTTGTTCTCCTCCGTTTTCTTTTGATTGTAAGTTGCCGGCTATCGGAAAGTTGTTTGAACTCTTTCTGACTGACTTCGGAGATGTTTACACTTAGAGCCTGCAAGCCTTTCTCATACATACAAGTTTCAATAATAATCTTTCTAATGCCGCCATGT
Source organism: Typopeltis vanoorti (assembly GCF_054136105.1). Lineage (NCBI taxonomy): Eukaryota > Metazoa > Arthropoda > Arachnida > Uropygi > Thelyphonidae > Typopeltis > Typopeltis vanoorti. Next base: position 56,920,255 of record NC_143553.1, read on the forward strand.
TTTTAACACTCTAACATATTCTTATGATGGTACGACATGACAAAATTTCATGCCGGCTTTGGAGTCGCCCGGTTAAACAAGGCCCCTGTTGTTTTCGCCAGGGAACCAGGGCGAAGAGCGAAAAGTCAGATACGTTTCAGATGGAACGAATCTGAAAACAAACCCCAACTCAACATCACCAGAGTTAAAGATCGGTACTATCAACAAAGCAAAGAATTGGAGCTAGATGAGGAATTAGATAAGTACTAGATCGACATAATAGGGGTGACTGAAACAAAAAAGACCAAAACTGGTGAGATCTTTCTGAGCAATAAATACAAAATGTTATATTCAGGCAATGACAATCAAGGAAAAGAAGGAGTAGCCATAGTATTCAACACAAAATACGAGGCTAATCTTCTTGAATGGCAGTCAGTCTCAAGTAGAGTAATGTGGGCAAATATGAGAATGGGGAACTGGACAATGAGACTTATTTGTGCCTATGGTCCCACAGAAGGTTCTACTAAGGTAGAAGTGGAGGACTTTTTTGATGCTTTAGAAAAAGCAACTGACACAATGAAAAAAGGTAAAGTTGGTCCTTGTTGGGGATCTGAATAGCAGAGTAGGAAATGATTGTCAGACATACAAAAATATTTTGGGAAAAGAGCAAAGCTAATAATAATGGCAAATACCTGTTGGATTTCTGCTCAGGACATGGACTGGTTATTACTAACACCATGTTCCAACATAAAAATGTGCACAAATTCACATGGAGAGAAGAGGCTAGGAATAAGAAAAGTCTCATTGACTACGTTATTGTTGATAGTGATTTTTCTCCCTGGTGCAGGACACCAGAGTGTACAGAGGATTTGAAATTGGAAGTGATCACTATTTAGTCTTGAGCAGGATAAAATTGAATTTAATATTGAAAAGAATAACACGTAAGAAAGTTTTACAGCGAATGAAAGTTAAGCAGCTCTCAGATGTGAACTGTAGACTAAAATACACAAAGATTATTGAAGAAAAAATGAAAGAGTTTGAGAACAGGAACCAAACCTTGGAGATTCAGTGGAAAGCCTTGAAGAAAGCCCTGATTGATTCAGCTAGAGAGGCATGTAGTGAAGTTGTCTGCAAGGATAGAAAAATCAGGACTCCATGATGGACATAGGAAGTTAAAGAGGCAGTGAAGGAAAAGAAGAAAGGATATCAAACGTTCCTGGCAAAGAAGTCAGCTTGTGTTCTTAGAGAATATAGAGACCAATGTAAGAAAGCTAAACACTGTGTAACACTAGCTAAACCAAAGTCATGGGAGGACTTTGGCAAGAATATAGAAAATAAATATCAAGACGGTGGCAAAATATTCTGGAGGTTGTTGAAGTGTGCTATAAAGGAGACATGAAAACGGGAAAAAAAGATATCCTTGAAGTATGGAGTAATTACTTTTAAAAACTGCTAAATGAAACAAGCAGTGATGACAGCACAGTGGTAAAAAACACTGACCAGGCATGCAGTCAGGAATACATATATCCATACTTGAAGAAGAAAAAGCCATCAAAGGCTTGAAATGTGGAAAGGCAGCAGGAGTAGATGATATTCGACCAGAAATGCTGAAGTATGGTGGTATAAGAGTCTTACAGTGGCTGCACTGCATAGTTCAGAAAGCCTGGACAGAGGGACGAATTTCCAATGATTGGAGTAGAGCTCTCATAGTACCCATATATAAAAACGGAAATAAAACTGAATGTGAAAATTACAGAGGTATTTCCCTACTGTTCCTGGCAAGATCTATGCAAGTATACTTGAGAAACGGTTGAGAAGAATTGTGGAAGAAAAGCTTGGTGAAGAACAAGTTGGATTCAGGCCAAATAGAGGCTGTCAGGATCAGATCTTCACTTTACGACAAATAGTTGAGAAAGCATGGGAATATAACAAAGGTCTGTACTTAAGTTTTGTCGATTTGGAAAAGGCATATGACAAGGTGCCAAGAGAGAAGCTATTCAATACGCTGCAGTTATATGGTGTCAATGGGGCATTATATCAAGCAATACTTAGTCTTTATTTGAGTTGTAAGTCAGCAGTTAGAATTGAAGGAAGTACAGGAAGATGGTTTAATGCTAAATCTGGTGTCAGACAAGGATACATTATTCCCTCTGTTATTCATTATCTATATGGATCACATTATGAAGGAAAGTGGTATTAAACATGATATCAAAATTGGAGATATTAATGTCAGCTCTTTGCTTTATGCGGATGATGTTATACTTCTAAATAAATCCGCTACAAGTCTGCAAGATTTTCTGACTAAATTGAATAGCTGTTGTAATAGATATGGTATGAATGTCAGCAATAAAAAGACAAAGACAATGAAAATATCAACTGTGTTGTGAATGGAGAACCTGTGGAACAAGTGAAACATTTCAACTACTTAGGCACGATTTTTACTGAAGATGGTAAATTAAATATAGAAATCGACAACAGAATCAGCAAAGCTGGTATGATGGGAAGTCAATTGAATAAATTCATATGGAATAAGAGAGAAATTAGTCGGAACACTAAATTAGCTGTACACAAGACAGTGTTCAAATCAGTTTTAACTTATGGATCTGAGAGATGGGTTAGAAGTAAAACACTTGACCAAAGACTAGAGACGGCAGATATGAGAGTCCTGAGAAAGATTATAGGCGTGAACAGATGGCATCAATGGCAATATCATATTAAAAACGAGGATATTAGCAAAGAACTTGACATTGTCAACATCCAGGAATGCGTTAGCAGAGCCAATCTCAGGTGGTATGGTCACTTAAATAGAATGGGAGAGGAAAGATTAGCAAAACAAGTGTTCTCTGCCAGGTTGGCAGGAAAACGACCCAGAGGAAGACCAAGATATAGGTGGATTGATACGGTACAGAGTGTCTTAGACGATAGAAATATAAGATCTGATAATGTTGGAGTCTTGACAAGTAACAGACTGATTTGGAGGAAAATTATAGATAGGTAGTAATGATGTAATTTTTTTCATGTAGTACTATCATATCCTGTACAACACCCCTTGAGGGTACATGGTAGGATTTTGATGATGATGACAACATATTCTTATTAAAGAAGTATATACAGTTAGCTTCAAAAGAATTATTTACATAAACATCTAATACAAACTATACCGAGACAAACAAAGTTTATTTTTTTTACAATATTCACATGGGACTTAATCGATGTAATGTGCTTTGGAATATTTAATATCTAAGCTACAATTGAGTTTTTACACTTTGCTTATAATCGTATTCACTCTGCTCGCTGTTTGACTTCCACTGATCCAAATTAATTCATTTACCCGGACTTAAAAGAAAATTACTGATTTGACAATTTAACGAAAAATAAATAAACAATAGCAATACACTTAAAGCGAATTAAAAATAATACAAAATAATGATAAATAAAATATTATGTTTTTAGTTTTAATTAAATTTGTAAGTTAGGAGGAATTCACAAGAGATCGACCAAAAATCGCTCCGCGATCGACGGTTTGAACACCCCTGCTATAGAAAGAAGGCTTCTTTATTTTTAATTATTAAAAAAATACACGGCTACTTCTGTATGAAACCGGATAATTTATTTTTCTCTTTTTTTTTAACTCATATTTATTGTCTGAAAAAGAGGAAGCCATATCCACTGTTTCTTGCTGTCATAACTATAGTTGAAACCATAAATGATTTGGCTGGTGAAGTATAATTTATTCTTTTGTTTTTAATATTCATGTATGTCAAAGCACAGATATGAATTTGCATCCTTTCCTTTCTTTAAATCACTTCTTGTTTTGTAATATTTCAACTTTGCGTTATTGAAAATATTAGTGATTGCTGGTATTTAGTGCTGCCTATGTTTTTGCCTTTGGCGAATTGGAAGGTATGTTGATGCTTTAAATAATCGTTGTTTTCAGACCATGTTAGCAAATAACTAAATAAAACACCTTAATATCCCTTTTGAAATATTATATTACAAGTAAATATAATTGCGAAGTACGAAAGACTTCGTAGACAAAAGATTTTCCTTTGTAAAACTCACATCAAATTTCTGAAAATATTTAAATGGAATTCTAAGCATTAAATTTAAATATTTGATGTTGTAATTTATGTAAATATTTATGAAACAAAGATGCTCTGAAGGATAGATAATTTAACGATGATTCTTCATATTGACATCATAAAATCCATTATTTCGCAGGAAATGGGAATCAAATAAGGAAATGATTAAAGTCAATCATAAAAAATGTGTAATGACGTCATTCATTATTTTAACGACGAGGTCCATTTTGCGCATCTGTATCACATAATTTTGTTTATTGAAATGGTCCAAGCGAAATGATAAAATTTCATCACTTGAATCATATCAATTATCATTTAAATTGTTGTTTAAATCGGTTTTCTCATAAAAAAGGAATTCTTTGGGTGGGGGGGGGGACTTTCAAGAAAGTGTCGAACTCAGGACTGTTGATACACTACAACGTAAACATTCCTATAATGCTTAGGGAAAGTTGTACAACAAGAATATAATACTTTACAATTAACCTAGTTGAAGATACATCACGCGCAAATTTTATTTCCTTATACTTGAGTAAAAGATTAAAATAAGGATATAATTTTATGTCAAGTATAATTTACTCTATAAATAATCGGAAAAAATTCCTAAAATTTTAATAATATTGTAACATTTTAATATATTTATGTAAGCCTTTCTTTTATTTATATACAGAAAATATGAAATGCATTATATCTAGTATAATATAATATAATAGTCAAAAGGGAAAAAACCCTGGGAGGGTAATGGATGGCAATGCTGTAGCTAATGAAGTTCTAACTGAGGCTTGGCTACTGCTGTTACCCTCCTGCCATGATCAGAGTTTTAATTTAATAGCTCAATAACACCTTATTCCTACACTGTCCTCTACAGATAACGGGGAAGATGAAAAGCATTCTTGCTTCGCCCCTTTAAACCAGTCCTTATAAGGACTATTTAAATATAATATAATAGTATAATATATATTATGTATGTTATATACATTGTTTACAGTCAAATCTTAGTGCTTCTAGAAGAGCTAATTCCCTAAAAAATGCTAAAGATATAAACGTTGAGTGATCGGAAAAGATTACACAGAACAAAGATATCTTTGTGATTATCTGCCTGGGTAGCGAAACTCTCTGCCTCCATATATATACAGTCGGGTCTCTTTTTATGCGGTAGATACGTTCCACAGAAAACTGCATAAAAAAAGACCTAACTTGCGTTGAAAAATTAGGGATACGTTCCATACTTTGTAAAACCGCATAAAACCGAAGCAATGAATTAAAATAAACCTAAAATCACATAAGAGTTTATAAAAATTCAGGAAAATAAGAATGCCTAAGTTTGTTTTAAAGCTTTATTCATTTAATTTTATTGAAAAGTCGTATTTTTTTTTTTCATTTATCGTCGCTATTAGACCATATTCGGCAACGTTTGCGAAATCACTTTCATCACCAGAAGAGATAGTCAGCGTATCAGATCTGTATGGTAAAGGCAATGGTTCTTCACAAAGAGAATTAGCTTCACCCTCGTTCTGTGCTACTTTTTTTTTTCTGACAATGTAATCAGTGATTAAACTTTGCGATTTTACTAATTTTTTATACAGCTCGCGATATCCAGACATACAGTTCTTCAGCTCACGTTGGAATTTAAAGGCTCGTTCAGAATTTGTGTTATTAACAAGAAAATGATTTTTAAATTTATTGCATAGTTCAAGACCTTCTCGAAATATATTTGCAGTGAAGAAGACAGGTTTTTCTTCCGCTTCACTATCGTTTTTTTCTGGATTTGACGATATCTAAAGTTAATTAATATCCAATAATATCCTCATCACTTAAGGCATCATCCACAAGCAATTCGTCTACATCATTCTGGCTAAATGTATCAAAACCTTCTCCACCAATTTCCTGTGCCAAAATAATGATTTCAGCTGATAATGTAGATGTTTGGCTAGTTGCAATGTTTGCAACACATCCAAGTCAAGCTGCTTTCCAGCAGGCATTTAAAGTTTGTGGTCTTATTGCAGCGATAGCAGATGCAACATGATTTAAGCAGTCCAAAATAGAATTTTTTTCCAAACGTCAGTTACTGTTAATGATTCATTTTCTAGTTTATCCAATATAAATTGAAAACTGTGTTTAACGTAATATTTTTTAAAAGTAGCAATTATGCCTTGATCTAATGGCTGAATAATGCTTGTTGTATTGGGTGGGAAAAAAACACGACCTGCACATTTGGATGTTCTAAATGCGGATGACTTGGTGCATTGTCAACCATTAATAAAACTTTAAAATCGAGAGCTTTTTACTTCATATATATGTTTCCACTTCTGGCACAAAGCAATTATTGAACCAGCCATCCAGTGTACCGGTACCTGTTTTAGATCTTTGCCTTTTACTTATTCACATGCAAAATTAAATTTGACGGACACTCACTGCTTACACGTGACGCTAGAATGTGCTGCAACACGCTGTTCATTATGTACAACGGTACATAAGTTTTGAAGTTATGCACCGCATAAAAAAGATACTCGTAAAAAGAGACCGGAGTATACAAGTATCTTCGCGACGAAAAAACTTTATTTACTCTTGAGGATTAAAACAAGAATATAATTTCTTGTCTTAGTATAATTAATTTGCTTAGCAGGCTCGTTTAATTCTTTACATAGCACTGTTTACAACTTTGACAGATGAATTTTCGATTGCTGATTTTTCCGTTGTTTTCGCAAAAATTATTGTAATGTCAGCAACTTATTCGCCTAATTCAATGCATTCTATCTGGTGGAGGAACTTTGGTAAAAATCCAGCAACTATCAAAAGTTAAAATGCCTTTATAATCTCGTGGACTCATGTTTAGCTTAAAATTTTATGAAGAGGTATATTTGTTTTTCCTTCTTTTTGCCACTAAATGGTACATTTTAGGACAAGTCCTTTTTTTTTGTATATTTGCAATTTCCTTAATGTATACTTATATAAAACTTAGTTCAGATATCCACAATATTAAAAAAAAAACGTTTTTTAAATAGTAGAGATATAAAAGCTGGAAATATACGATTATCCCAGACATCATAGTTCTGATTATTAATTTATTTGTGACACTTGTCAGAATGGGAAAAATAATTATTAAAACAATGAAATGACTATTAAGATTACAGACGATCATAAAAAAAATCGCATTCTTGTATTGTGACGTCAATCATATCACAACAATTGAACCCTAGAACAATTTTGCTTACGTAAGGTTTTATTACAAATGTATTGTTTTTACTAATAAAAATAATGTGATTATATCCAAAATGTAGATGACAAGACAATATTTAGGATCTAGAGTAAAATCTAGATCCTAAAAGCGAAGTTATATGCGACCGCACGGGGTATTCTAGATTCGTTTTTGGAATACAATGGTGCGTGTGCTGAAATGTTGTCCCCTCCCCTAAAAAACCTTGTATATGAACAAGATTTTTTTTTTTTTTTGGAAAACTATAAAAATTGGATGGAAAATTTTAAAAAGAAAAGCATCTGGGATGCCCTTGAAGTTCGTCAGCACTTTTTAAGTGCTTTTTTTTCAAATATCAATATTCTTGCTAACGCGATGATGTAAGGAGAAGAGATTTTTCTTTAAAATAGCAGTACTAAAACATCATTTGAAAGTTGAAAACTAGGATTAATAAATGCCTCTTCCTGTGTATGGGAAAAAAGAAAACATGCGTCATGGGTTGTGCCAATGGATAATATTTAAGAAACAGCTACAATAGTTCTTTTACAACGTATAAAATATTGAATTTCTCTTGAATCCACTCTATCTTCCCTGCTGCGTGTATAAGTTTTATATGATACCGAGAGATGGAAATACCCATTTTATCAGAGGTTTAATGTAAAGTATCTTATCGGCAAACAAGTCACGCCCGCTGCTAATAGCCTCCACATTCTACTTAAACCAAGTTCGCGAAAACTAGAACATCGTGTGTTTCCGATGAAGCCAGCCATTATTACTTGAATTGACAGAATAATTCGCTTTGTGTTGTAAAAACGAGCACCTAATATTCGCACTGGAGAAATGGTCAGAACTTAATGTAAACACTAGTCTTTCCATTCCATTATTGTTATAACGTTGAATTTAATATATATATATATATATATATATATATATATATCATTAAGCTCCGGGATAACCATCTTCGTTCAGATATATTGTCTTTTCTTTGGAGAGACATTATCGATACTAGCTGAGCTAAGGATGCTCTGGAGTTGACAAGGAGGTGGGGAGCTGTGGAATATTGTTTCCAATTAGTAAAAAAATTATAAGTAGGGAGCGTTATTTTTATTTGTTAAGGCTATTATTATAATATAATTTATTTATATAAAAATTGAGTGTTTGGAGGCTGTCGTGACATCCTTATACTATTTTTATAGTTCACCCTATGCAAAATCTGAGAAGGGGCTTAACTGACTTTCCTCATAGTCAACATAGACCGGTATTAATTGACATTTCCATTCCATTTGTAAGATCAAAACCTATCCCATGCTGGAATTTTAAAAAGGCTGATTAATAAATACACAAATGTATTCGCTGGATATCTCCAATAAGTAGTAATTTTCATCGATTTATAGGTGTAGTCCTGCCAAGAAAAGTATTCCTAGGTATTAGACATAACTATATACATGGTTAGAGCGAAGAATGTGAATTACTTTATAATGAATATCAGATAAACAATGACCCAAAAACAGCAGACGAACTCCTAGAAAACTTGGGTAAATAGTTGAAGGTATAGACTTTACTCATTCCAGCCTTAAAGCTTGGAGCCTTAGGAAACTAAGTGGTAGTGCTCCTTTGATTAAAGAACAACCAAGAATCACCCCAGATCAACTAGCTATACATATTGTTAATATATCACGTATCCCAATCAATAAAAAAGCATACAAGATATATAAAGAGAAAATTAAAAGAATTTAGCAAGTCTTCACCTATAACTTAAAATTTTGCACACCCTTTTACGCAGCAAGAAGTTGAAGCAGCCTTAAAGGAATTAAAGCCTGGTAAGGCTCCTGGTTTTGATAACATTCATCCAGAATTTTTGATTAATCTAGGAAGAAATGCAAGATTAACGTTAACAAAGTTCTATACTGACATTCTTACCACAGGTAAACTTCCTACTATTTTTAAAAAAGCAAAAGTACTTTCAATTTTAAAGCCTGATAAGCCTAATCATAAACTGAAAAGTTACCGACCTATTACTCTCCTCAGTTGTTGTTATAAACTCTTTGAAAGACTTATTTATAATAGAATAAGCTCCACTATTTTTTAAATATGTCATAATAGAACAAGCTGGCTTCAGACCAAATCGTGGGTATTGTGACCAGGTTCTCTCTTTAGTAATTCACATAGAAGATGGTTTTCAAAAAGGTTTAAAAACATCAGTATTTATTTTATCAGCAGCCTTTGACACTGTCTCCAGACAAGGCCTTCTATATAAATTATATAAAATTATCCCATATAAAACAATAGTCCATATTATTAACAATGTGCTAAGAGATAGAAGATTTATAGTGACTATAGGTAATAAAACTAGCAGCGGCGAAAGGAAGTTAAATAATGGACTGCCACGGGGATCAGTTTTATCTCCGTTATTATTCTATCTGTATATATCTGATCTTCCCTTCACTACGTCAAGGATATTTTGTTATGCCGACGATATAGCAATAACTACACAACATAAATCGTACAGAAGAAATTCTAAAAGCTGACTTAACTATTCTGGATGAATATTTTAAAAGATGGAGACTCTGTTTAAATAGAAGCAAAACGGTAATATCTTGTTTTCATCTAAATAATAACTTGGCAAATGTGAAACTAAAAATTGAATTGAACAACACTATACTTCCATATAATACATTCCCTAAGTACTTGGAGGTTACACTTGACCGTTCTCTCACTTTCAGGCAACATCTTTCAAACTTAGCATGCAGAGACTCTGTGGCACTACCTGGGGTTCTAGAGCCTCTACTCTTCGGACAACAGCCCTTGCTTTGGTATTCTCAAGTGCTGAATATTGTGCTCCTGTGTGGCTAAATAGTCCTCACACAAGGATTATCAATTCTCAATTGAACAATACCTTAAGATTAATTACAGGCTCTATTAGATCGACCCCAACATTATTGGTTACCTCTTTTAGCAGGCATTATTCCTACAGAACTACGTAGATTGAATTCCAAAAAATTGCTGGTAATCCGAACCTACCTGTTCATCAGGATCTCCCAACTCTTAACGTCAATAGATTAAAATCTCGCCATCCGTCACTACGAGCAGCAGAAGAACTAGTGCTAAATAAGTTTAATCTTTTATCAAAGTGGGAAGAAAAATACGAAAGAACATTTGCATAACATCTTTAAAGGTGATCAAATCATCACAGGATCAGATCTACCTCGCAAAATATGGACGGTACTAAATAGAATTCGGACAAATCATGGCCTATGTGGAGATACTCTCTATAAATGGAACAGACAAACATCTCCAGAATGTGACTGCGGTGCTCCACGACAGACTATGCAACATATTTTAACAGAATGCATCTTCCGTGCTTATCAGAATGACTTTTTACAAGCGGCTCCTGAAGCTGTGACCTGGATTACGAACTTAGATCTGAATTTATAATGATGTATATGTTTCTTTTCCTTATTATAACATATTAAGACTTTTACTTTTAACTCTTATTTTAATTTTCCAACTTTTTGGATTAGATCTATGTTTTCCTTCAAAGTTTTAACTTAAAATATTTCAAATTCTTCAATTCTGTTAATATATAATAACATCATGATTCTCTTTTTTACCATCGTATTTTTGCCATGAGCTATGTTTGTATGTATGTACTATTTTTATAAGAAGTAAAAAAATAAATTATCAATTTTTATTATAAATAATAATGTAACATATTATAATTAAAACATTTAGAAAAAATTTCAGGTTTCTTAAAATATTTATATTTTTAAAAAATGAAATACACCTTTAAATTTTTCACATCGTATTACAATATTAGAAGCGGTTAAAAAAATTTAGCTGCAGCCAATGAAGTTTTAACTGAGATTCGGCTATTGCTGTTACCCTTCTGCCATGATCAGAGCTTATATTGCTGTTACCCTTCTGCCATGATCAGAGCTTATAGCACTATATTACTCTATCCATACATTTTTTTTACAGATAACAGGGAATATTAAAAGCATTTTTTGCTTCACCCATCTAGCCAAAACATTTTATTTAAAATAAAAAAAAAATCAGCTTACCACAACTCAGTTGATATTTAAGTTATGGTCAGAGTATCGAAAATTTTGTGAATTTAGGGGGAGTGGGGGTGAAAGGATGTTAAATCTCATATATCGATATTTCATATTCTGTTGTTCTGCAATTCTCTTCTGTTATTGAAATTTTCGTACATGTATGCCAATGCACGAAGGCCAGTCGCTATGCATGTGATGCAAGTTACAAAGAATGTTGTCATGGAAGAGCGTTACCAAGGCAAATGGAATCCAATTACGTTAGTGACTACTGAAGATAACCCTGATACAAGATATAAATGAAGCTCAGTAGATAAAAGATTTCATTTAATGTTAATTTTCTTGTTTTGTTTAAGTTTCGTCTTAGGATGCACAGCTATTGCCTTGAAAAATCTTCACTCTCTTATAAAAATCTAATTTCACATAACTTGGTTTGATTGAACTTTAGATTACCAAGAAACTGCATCACGTGCAGTTTCTTGGTAATATAAAGAGTGCTAAACTTTAACTCATTAAACGCAAAATAATAAAGAACGATACGAGATTAGTTAACAAATCATATTTACCGGAGAAGTAATTGTTCTCTATACTTTTTTTTCCCGTTTGTTAACTCCTCCATGCATCTAATAAAAGCTTGTTATAACCCACCCTTATCTGAAGAGAACATCTAAAAGGGCAGCCAGTTGATCCAATGGTTGACATACGTGTCACCGCCATCTGTCAGTAACATTATGAGGGATACATTAGCCGATATCTGCAGTTGCGTTCTCCTCGTTTATGTCCATAATCCCGTTAGATGTTTGTGCTGTGGCAATACGAACACGTGATACTTTACACGATAAACTGAATGAGACACGTTTTATGTTCAGTAATTGCTATAATGTCAAGTAATCCAGTTCGTGATTTGGTCCCTAGTAGGTATGGTTACACTTATTAAAAGCCATACTAACATCTAGAAAGAGCTTACGTTTTGAGAAAAAACTCATATCTTATATTTATATAAGAAAGTTATATAATGCTATGACTGTCACACTTCGTCGTCTGTATATCTGGTTATATGTCTAAACCGGTATTGGGGTTCGTATGTTACAGACTAACATTTAATTCTCCACATAATAAAATAGATTCGTCTACTTTACCGCGTAGGTGAAGTTATGTTTGGATTCTGCTGACGTATACCAGGTGGTCAGGAGTAGCTTTCATTCTCGGCAGCTCAATACTATCATTAAATATTACATTGCCAAGAGGAAATATTTTAGTATATAGGAATTAGATAATAGGTGTGGGCTTCTGTCCTAGGTGGAGGTCTGTCATTTAGTGAAAATTTCCTAAACCCCCACTCCATTTGACGTTGTCGAGTTTTTTTTTTTTTTAACACTCAACACCGTTGCTATTTTCACTTTATTAAGAACGCCATCAATCATTTTTCTCTGACATATTTTCTATTGTCTTTAACCTAGTTAAAAAAAAATTATTTTCTCCATCTTAGCTTTGCTTAATTAAAATACAAAAACTCCGTTCTAAAATGATGTCCCAAAACCACTTCATTTATTCCAGAATCGTCTATATAAACAATGTTCAATCACTTTTACTACATATGAATGAAGTCAAGTGAACAGTAGGGGGCGTTGTAACAATGTGATTAGAGATATGTCGGTACAACAATGGATTGTGCATCAAGAAAAACAAATAACACAAGTTGCAAACGACGTATCTCTAATCTCATTGTTACAACGCCCCCTACTGTTCACTTGTCATTTTACAGAAAAAAAAATTCTTGGAGATTTTTTTTTCCTAGTTCGTACCTCTGTTACCATAGTAACAGCAACATCACTTTGTTTCATTGTAAGTGTTTTCTTTGTTGGTTTCACGTGCCCTTCCATTTGCCACTTTTAATTAAGACACTTCTTTACGCGATTCTCAATGCAATTACAGCTAAACCATCTCGCTTGTTTACCTCATTGAAACGCATAAAACGAACTCCTTGTCAGACTTGCACTGTTGCCAAGGTAACCTTGAGACAGTAGTTGTATTGCCAAATCAGCGTTTTGATGACTCTAAGTAAATAAACGCAACAGACTGGGCTTGTGTTTAGTGATTGCTCTCTTCACATTGTTGCTGGACGCTGGCAGTCGGTCTCGCGCGGGTATGATTTCTATCGTTTGGCCTCTTCTCTTTTCATGTCGAAATCATTCTTTCTACTTAACGTTAGCGTGGATGTCCTTTTGTATGATTTCTTTTCTTTCCAAGCCTTTTTTTTTTTTTTGTTCCCGTGTATGAAAGATGTTCTTATTTTGTCCCTGATTTTTTTTTATTATTATTGAGCTTCCACGTGTGACCGACAATAGAAGATTCATCTTAAGAAGACCATCTTTTATATGACCTATGAAATGATTTCCAAACAACTTGGGGGGGGGGGGGTTGTGGCGTATCTGAAGAGAGTTGTTTATAAGATAAAACTGAAAATATTAGGCGATTTGTTTACGTTTCTTGTTATTGTATAAAGTGATTTGTGCTTTTCTAAAAGAAAAAAATAATGATAAGCTCAGTCGATATTTTTAATTCCTTTTTGTAACATTATTTTAAATATTTGAGGACTCTCCAGAATAGACATTATGAAAAACATATCACTTACCAAAATAATATCTGTCTTAGGGTGAGAATTAAGATATTGTATGCTGTACTTATGTTATTATCTAAAATCAATTTTTAATAATTGTCCCAATAATGGAAGACCATTTTGTATTGGAAAAACGTTCTGAAAGCAGGTAGTCAACCGGTCATGACTATTTGAAGTAAAATTTGTACATCCTGCCTCGGATAAAATACAAAAAACTCGAATAATTCTGTTCTTATTATAGATTTTAAAATGGAGACAGAAAAGACATTAAAAGTTACCGTCCTATCAGTCTCCTTTCAACAATGTACAAATTTTCACAAAAATCATTAACAACTGACGAGATTTTTTTGCCAAACTGCAGAACAAGCAAGATTTAGAAAACACTATACCATTATTGATTATATACAATATATATAATAACACAAATGAATACCAAAAAACACCCTTAGATGTGGCATTTATTGATTTGGAAAAGGCGTTTGATTCAATCTCAACGTTAGCTATTTTAGAAGCCCTAAAAATCAAGGACTTAAATAAAAACACATGTTGATATACCGAGTCAACTTTATATATAAAAAATTAACTCTAAAATCAGGAACAGATATTAAATTTCCTATAAAAAAGGGAGTTAGACAGGAAGATTCCATTTCACCTAAATTATTTACAGCAGCCCTAGAAAAAATTTTTAAAAACCTGCATTGGAAAAACAGAGGAATTATGGTAAGTGGGAAAGAACTAAATCACCTACAATTTGCTGATGATATTGCTCTTTTAGGAGACGCTGCAGAACTTCACGAAAAAGCCAGTGCAATGGAACGCCATGAAATTGATATAGTAATCGCCTATATTGACCTAGGTCAAAAGACCATAGTAGAGGGTAGCTGTAAAGAAGAAATTATACGTAGAATTCAACTTGATTGAATGGCCTTTGGAAAACACCGTGAAGCACCCAAAGGAAACATGTTAATCTGCTTTAAAAGAAATGTATTTGACAGTTGTATACTTTTGGTTGAAACATTAACCAACAAGTTGAGTTACCCAGAGGAAAATGGAAAGATTACTCGATATTATTATGAAAGCGTAATACCTGGGTCAGAGCTCAGATTAGGGTGAGAGACATAACAGCCAAATGGCAGGTCATATTGCAAGAAGTAACACTCAGATATGGACAGACTTGATACTAGAATGGAAAGAAAGCTGCGGGAAGGAACGATTGGAAACACAGTGATACAGAAAAGCTCAAGACAGGACTGAATGATGGCCTTTTGGAGAAGCCTTTTGTCCAGCATCCGACAGAAAATGGCTGAAGAAGAGGAATGCCAATTGTATTGGGTGGGGGGGGGGGGTCTAACAACGCAGATTTATATATAATGAAATAAAAAATAATCTCAGTCATATTTCTCTAAAACAATTCAAGAACTAAGAGATATAACTAGATCCTTGAACCTGTAATCATGAGTTGTTGCTTAATGAGATATTTTGTAGGAATGACATTGAAATACTTGAAAAAGAAGAGATGCCGAGTGAGTGCAGTTCGATATCAGTTTAATGCTCTTTCTTGGACAAGACGTCAGTTCTTACTTTTCTTTTCTTTTTTTTATCAAAAGAAAGTTTTTACCTTTGGCCACTATTTAATAAGAACACTGGTCGTAAAATCTTCGAATATCCTCGCTGTGTCATCTCCTCTCCCACTCAAATACGAATTCATCTATCTTGAAAGCAAACTTTCATTTCACTTGGGGAAAAATGTTTTCCCATTCTATCTTTTCAAATCCAAATATGGTTGAATGCTGATTTGTTTTCTTTTATGGTTACGTTTCATGAACTGATTTACTATCTTGTTTTATTTGAAAATGTTTACATATCATGTAAACAATTGCCTATCATCAATTTAAAATGGGAAAGAACGTGCTGTCAAAGAAACCGAACTCGGATTTCTTTTCATAATAGATCATTCAGCCTGCTAACATTCATAGCCTTATTTTAATCACAATCTTTCAATATTTATATTTATTGAATATTTATTACTAATAAATATTAGTATAATAATAAGTTTGCTTCGTTGACTTGATTAAAACGGAAGTGACGTTGTGCGTCATTGTTTTCATATCAACAATTGGTTCTATTAACACTATCCTGGATAGTTGAGTGGACAAAGTCTCCTCTTCAAACCGAAATAGCCTCGAGTTCGGATCCCACTCTAGCATGGGATGCTTGTGAAAATGATTGTATCATAGTGTGTTGTCAGATACCGTTGTGATGACACTAGTATTGTAGGTGTGAAGTGACTTGAAAAGTTCTGTGTTTGGTTTCTAGATTATGTGACTATGATCACACGGGCAGGCTAAGAGGATCGTAAGTATATAGCTTTGTAACAAGTAAATGTGTTATAAAAGGTGGACCCTGACAGTGTTATCAAGAACAAAATAGGCGACAAGTCGTGGCGTAGTGGTAAGATGTCTGCCATTACTTCAAAATGCTCTGAGTTGTGGTTGTCACGAAAACAATCAACCCAGATCAGACCATTAAAATCCTTAAAAACAAAGGGTGAATATAGCGTATGAGTAGAGTCCGTTCCTTTTAAGTAGTGCAATACTGTGTAACTTTTCAAGTTTCAGGCGCAATTCTTTTTCCCTATTGGCTCATGAAATAACAATGGCTATTGTACTTCTTTCAACAAAAAAAAAAAAAAAAAAAACGTAATTGCAGTATCGGCAAGAAGGAAGAATTCTTTATAGGCGTTTAATATAAGCTAGCTTTTGATCTAATTAATATCAAAATGATACAGTTAATCATATTGCTATAGGCTTTTATGCATGTGTCACACACTCGCACTCTGCAATCGGTTGTGAAGAAATAAAAAAACATAAAAAAAAATCGAGTTTCTGGAGAGAAATGGGGGGGGGTCGGACTATATTGTTGAATGTCTTATTTCTTTTCCTCGCTTTTATATTGTAGTGTTTCTATCCTGTTAAAGCACCAAGGAATCTCTCCAGTTGTTCATTGTTTTACCATGACATTCTTAAGGGAAAGCTGGTGCAGGAAAAATTCCCCAAATGCTATCATCTCTTCTAAGAGTGAAGCTAGTTGATAGGCACTCTCATTAGCCTTTCTAACGTATAAAAACAGGATGAACAAAATTGAAATAACTGTATTTATTGACCACAGTTGATGTCTAATCCCTGGACTACATCATAAATCACAGTGTCATTTCCAAACATACTATCGTTAAAAATGATCCTTGGGTATCATTTTCAGCGCCTTAGCAACGGCACTATATTTATCAGTTTCCATGGAAACGTTTGGCTGATCAAGGTCAAAACTTGGATCTCAAATACCGAATTTCATTAAAATCGGTCTCCGAGAGTCTATGAATAACGCGTACGGACGGACAAAAAGCAATCCAAATAGTTACATAGTCATTTTGAGAAACCCACCTAAACATTAAGAAAATATTGACCACACTGTTCTAGACAGTATTAATGCAAATCGCACTAAACAAAGTCAGCAAAATATTACGCAATATGCACGTGCGTTTATTTAGTCTCTTATACAAATATTCAGTTTATAATTGCGAGCCAAGAGATAATAAGAAAACCTAAAGTAATAGTACATAGTCATATGCTTGGTGATGGACTCAATATTCCGGTGGCTAAAACCACTTTACAAAAATTACCATACACTGTCACAGTAACTTATTATCAGTTGTGTTTCTTGTTTTAACCACTTAGTTCAGACATGCTAGCACTTAGTAAATGCTCTACTATACACTTATTGCAGATATTTTCAGAAGAATAAGTGGGTTTATCCCAAACTTTATGCAAAACTTAAAAGTTGTTTTACAAATCCACAATTTTATTATTCTTTCAAACTTTCTCTTAAAGTATTTTATTTTTCTTTCCAGATAGCGAATTGGATGATTTAGATGCCGATCATTCTCACTATAAGCCGGAAGCTATAGATACATTATGCCAATTGACAAAGTTCAATCGAAGGGAGTTGCAGTTAATGTATCGAGGATTTAAACAGGTAACAATATTTCTCTTACAGGTTTTAACTTCTGTAAATAATACATTTGACTCGATGCTGCTCTTAAAGGAGTCATTCTCATAAACGTTATCTTGCATTGGAACTATTAATATCCCTTGATTCAATGATTTAATATGTTTCCTTTATGATAACTGAGTGGGAGTTGTTAAGAAGAATGTCTCATCTTAATGTTCTCCTGTTACTGATATTTTCGGTGGATTTGCAGTGTTTGTTCAACGTCTTGCTCTGTGCAGGACCACATCAAAAGATGCAGTTACTTAGATCGTTGAAATCGGTAGTCTTTCTTGAAATCCAAAGCGTTCTATTAACTATGATTGATACTACCTCTTATCTAGACCTCTACCCTTCTTTGCTGACATTTCTGTTTACAGTTTATCTTCTGTCGCGTCTATGCGGCACTTTTGAAGATTAAATCTGGTCGGTTTGTTGTTATCTGCCTCTTACTAAAATCAGAGCTACTGTAACCGGCCTACGTTAAAGTAGCACTTAGTGAATGAAGACATTATATTAAAAGACATTATCAAGGATATCATAATTTAGATTGCCATATGTGACCTAAGCATTGCCGGTTATTTGTTTATAGGAGAGGGAAAACAGCTAACTCAGAACTGTTCATCAACATCCCGTTGTAGAATCACATTTCCCTGATTTTTAAGCTGAATTCTGACAGAAGGGTTCGATTTCTTTTAGTTTGTAATCAAATATTTCATTTCCTAGTGCTGTTTCGACATTCTTGTCACAAATACTTAAATCAGGATGACGAAGAAGAAGATTGAAAATTGTGTGTTCGCAACGGATTGGACTGTTTTATCCCCAGCAGACTAAACTAATCTAGCAATATCGGTGTATAGCCGTTCACGAAGATTTCCTTCTTGGGTCTCAATGGAAATCAGTTAGCCAGAACCCCGACTCAGTCACTTGTTACATGTTTAAGAAGAGTGAAACTATTCTGTAATAAAAAAAAAAAAAAAACTTTTTCCGAATATCATTTTCGCAGACAGTTCTCCGTATTGACGGTATTCGAATGTCAAGCGTCTAGAAAGACTCCGTGGATAACTGCTTGGTTTAAAACGAATTATACAGGAAAGTGCAGACACGTCTAACGGGATGCAAATTAACCCGTGCAGTCTCGTGTTGCAATCGATTCAATCACGGCTGGTTTCCGTTATGTTCCACGAAGCTAGTTAAGAACCTTGAAGGCCATCTATGAAGCAGTCTATCCCTGCTATTTTATTTTATAGACGAAGTCAGTATGATTTCATTCACACGAATACACTAAACTAAATACGAGGGTGTGCTGAAAAGTTGTGATAATCACCAAAAAGGAATTGAGGTAGAACCACGTAACTTACACACTATTCTACATATTTCCCACGAATTGTTATACACTTGTTACAACAACTCTGCTACATCATTTGCAATCCTCTGAGAAAAAATGTCTTTCCCTTGTTTGACAAACCAGTCCTCAGAAGTAGATACTCGTATGACTTCACCTGTGATAAATTTTGTTCCTTTCAGTATTTCTTTGAATTTGGGAATAGGGTTGGTGAAGCAGACACTGAAAGCCCAAATTGTGTATTCTGTTGGATTCCATAAGCAGTTTGAGCAGAATCAACACACCTCTGCTCATTTTCCCTTCAGTGCCCTCTTCAGTTCTTTCAGAGCTGTTGAATAAACTGATGTCGTAACAGTTTCACTTTTTTTTTTTGAGGTGTTTGGTAAAGATCACACCTTCCATATCCCAAAACACAATCGCAAGAACCTTCCCTGGTGACTTTTGGGTTCGGAACTTCTTTGGCCATGTGGATGTGTCTCCATTCCATTGACTGTTGTTTGGTCTCTGGGTCATAGTGATGAAGCCATGTTTCATCAACAATCACAATTCGAGTCAAAAAAACTTGCACCTGATTTCTCAAAACGACCTAAAATCCCTTGATAAAACAGCACACGTTCTCTCTTTTGGTCGGCATTCACACATTTGGGGACGCACTTTGCTGAGAGCTTCTGCATGTCCAGATGACCCCAACTCGTTCCTTGGATATCTCCAGAGTGTTTGCAATGTTTTTGGCTGGTGTTCGTCTATCAATAAGAATCATGGCATGTACTGCATCGATGATTTCATGTGTGATCGCTGTGGAAGGTCTTCCTGACCTGGGGGCATCTGTTGTCCCAGATGGGTGGCAGTTTTAAACTTGGCCACCCATCTGGCACAGTTTCCTAAAGTTTGCTGAATCTTAGTTGCGGACTTTTGTTTTTGCAGCACAAAAAACTTGACGTCCCGCACTTCTGTGTTTTCGAATTTCTTCAAAACCTCCGACCTTTTTTCTTATATATCCTGAAAGAAAAAGAACAAATAATTACAATTTTATGAAATATGGGGTTAAAGGGTTTTTGAGATATGTTCTTCCTTGGGGGTTATATCAGTTGCTTTAATATAATTTTTGTTCTAGATGTTTTATCAGAACTTTTCAACCCCCCCCTCCTCGTGTGTGTTATTGCAGTAACACGTCCCATGGATTAGTGAACATCATCATTAGTGTTCTGTCTCTTGACAGGTCCAATGGTATAAGTCAGCAGATTCTCTTCCTCCAATGTACTCTGTCTCTTGCTTCCTCCTACATTTCTTGATATCCTCTTGTGCCCATTATATAATCAAGCATCATTAGTCGTCTCCTTCCTCTTGGTCGCTTTCCTTCAATCATTCTTTTCAGTAGGCTGTCTCCTCTTAATACATGTCCTATCCAGTTATGCTTTCTTCTTATGGTCTTTAGTAAATTCCTTTCTTCTTCAACTCTTTGTAATATTTCTTCATCGGTGATTTTTTCAGTCCACTTTCTTTTCTCCATAACCACATTTCAAATGCCTCCAACATTTTAGCTTCTTTCTTCCCAATTGTCCATGTTTCTGACCCATACAAGGTCATACTCCAAATATAGCACTTAATAAGCCTTTTCTTTAGATTTTTATTCATTTTATTAATAAACAATTTTTTCTTGATATAAAAGGCATATTTTCCTTTGTTAATTCTTTCTTTTATTTCCATGTCACATTTTCCATTTTCTTGTATTATACTACCAAGGTATTTGTATTGTCTCACTTGCTCTACACTTTCCCCATTCATCATCACCTTGATACTTCCTGGTTTCCTGGAGACTCTCATCACTTTTGTTTTCTTTGCGTTAATTTTTATACCATATTTCTTGCATTAGGTGCTGTAGTTCATCTTCGGTATTAGCTAATATTACTTGATCATCTGCAAATCTAATATTTTGTATTGTTCTTCCTCCAATAGTGATTCTCTTTTCTCTTTATCAGATGCTTCTTTTATCGTTTCTTTTGCAAATATATTGAAGAGCGTCGGTGACAGGCAGTATCCCTGTCTTATACCTCTGCCAATCACACATTTTTTAGTTTTGCCTACTTTTGTCTTTATTATAGCCGTTTGGTTATATATAATTCAGCTATTAACCTTCGGTCTCTCCAATCTAAACCTATTTTGCGTAATATTTCTCAGATTTTCTCATTTCATCATGTCAAATGCTTTTTCAAGGTCGATGAAACATATATAAACTTCTTTATTCCTTTCGCATATGGTCCTCATTACTCCAATTGCATCTCTGGTTCCTCTGTCTTTTTTTAATCCAAATTGATCATCCCCCAGAAAATACTCCATTCTATTATACAATCTTTGATTTAATATTCTTAGCAGTACTTTGGAGGCATGCGAGAGTATGCTTATAGTTTTGTAGTCACTGCACTTAGAAGGATTGCTTTTCTTTTCAATTGGTATAAGAATACTCCCTGTGAAATCTTTAGGCCATACTCTAATTTTGTAAATGAGGTTGCAGAGTTTCCATGGTTCTGTTATACCTTTGTTCTCCAGTTGTTTTAGGATTTCTCTAGGTATTCCATCTACTCCTTCCTTTAGTATTTCAGGACCTTGTTCTTCTGTTGAGATTTCATTTTTGGCGTAAAGTTCTTCGATGTATTCCTTCCATCTTTCACCCTGTATTTCAATATCATAAATCAGTTTTTCTTGCTTATCTTCTAATGGCAGATTTCTTATGCTTTTTCAAACATTTTATCATATCGCCCCCTTTTTTCCCATTTCTTCACATTCTGTTTTTAACCATTCCTCTCCTCAGTTCATTATTTAATACTTTGTATTTTCTTCTTCCTTCCATTTTTCTTATCATTTCATTTGTAATCCATGGCTTTTTAATTCTTTTCCCTTCCACAAAACTTATCTTTTCAGCAGCTGTTTCATATATTAAGTTTTTCAGTTGATTCCATTTTGCATTAACATCCATAGTTTCTTCAAATATATTCTCTTTGTTCCTTATTTTATTTTCCAGTTCTTCTCTGAATTTCCTACCTGCATTTCCTTTGAGTTTTTCTAGGTTAAACCTTTTCTTGATTTTACTTTTGTTTATTTTCTTTTATCGTATTCTTAATTCCATGACAAGCAAATTATAGTCTGAGTCAATATCAGCTCGTGGATATGTTGATATCCTTTTTACACTGTTTCTGTACCTGTTTTGTATTAACATATAATCAATCTGGTATCTTGCGATATCACCTGGCATTTTCCATGTATATTTGCTTCTCTTTGGAAGTTTAAACCAAGTATTACCAATGATTAGTTTGTGTCTTTTACAAAACTCTATAAGTCTTTCACCTCTCTCATTCCTTTTCCCAAGGCCATATCTTCCTGTTATTCCCTTCTCTACCTTTTCACCTACCACCCATCCACCCAGTCTCCCATCCAGATGGTACACCTTTTAGTGAACATACGAATCTTAAATTCTCTGGATCGTCACGATAACGCAGTTGGTAGCATTGATATCCTTCGATTGGAAATAGTCGATTTTTGACTCCAGTCATAGAGGAAGAACCACCATTATACAGGCCTCATCTGACTATACGAAAGACTGCATTACAAACTTTTGATGAATTTGTGAGACCACTGCCCTGCTTATTGGAGGCCTGAAGTGGCTTGAAAACGTACCATGTTTGGTCTCTAGAGCAGGATTTATGGACTATGTAAAATAAATAAAGTCACAAAAATTCTTTCGTGGGCGGGAACCACAGGGCATCATGGAGACAGAATGATTATTGTTATAGCTGGTAAAACAAACGATGAACTCACGCTTGGATTCGCTGCGAGAAAGAAGGCAAAAGTATGAAATGCGGAAACTTCATATTGTAATTAAAGAAGCACTGTATAGACCTGAATAATTTCTCGTTTCTGCTGAAAATCCAATGTTTTCTTTCCTTTGTCGTCGTCTTCCTATCCAGGTTCTAGGTCACGTGGCCTGTTCTAGACTCAGTCCATCTTCTTCTTTTTGGTCGTCCCCTATTCCTGTGTTAAGATCTTTCTCTCTGCATTCTTGCTATATGGTCTAGCCAGCTTTTCCTATATTTAATCTGTTATGGAATTGATTTTAAGATTTTTAATTATTTCTTTTTTTTTTATCTAATAGGGCAAGTTTTTCTGTTTTTTTCCTAAGGAAATTCATTTCTGCTGTCTGAATTCTCTGTATATCTCTTTCTCCGAAGGTCCAGTCTCACTTCAATATAATAGTGTAGGTTTGGCCATTGTTTTGTAGACTCGAAGTCTTGTGTGTTTCTGTACATAGTTAGGTTTAAAGGTTCTATTAATCAGTGATTTTTATGAAGTTTGTCATCTTAAAATCAATATCTATTTCATTTATGTAATACAATTTACAGCCTAGATATTTGAAACTATTAACTTTTTCAATTATTTATTATTATTTTACTTCTGACATGTTATTTCCATAAAAAGCCATTATTTCTAATTTTCTCCGTTGACATTTGTAGGCCATATTGTTGTATAATATTTAAATTATAGATTGATTTCTGCATTTTGTCTTCAAAAGATGATCTGATCATCAGCAAAAAGTCTCTTTTTTGTATGTCGATTCATTTGGAAGCCATATGTATTTACTTCTCTCCATTTTTTGATAATATTGTCCATATATATGTTGAATAATATGGGTGATAAAGGACATCCTTGATGGACTTCTCTATTTATTGGTTTCCAAGTAGATATGATATCATTTTGCTTTATTGCTATTTCGTTATTATGGTATGTGTTCAATAGAGCATTGTATAGTTGGTTTGGAATGTGATATTCCTTTAAAGCTTCCCATAGTTTATTTCTCAGAATTTTGTCAAATGCTTTTATATAATCAATGAAAGTTGTGCGTGTTTCAATATTGTATTCTCTATGTGTTTCTATAAGTATTTTTAAAATAAAAGCTGAGTCTGTACATGATCTTCCCTTACGGAATCCGTTCTGTTCTTTCCCCCAGCTGTGGTTCTATATAGGATATTAATTTGTTTGTTAACATTTTTGCATAGATTTTGTATCCTGTATTGAGGAGGCATCAGCCTCCTCAATACAGGATACAAAAATTTACAAATTTTTTTGTAAATTTGGATCACTCTACCTCAGTGTTTAGGGGATTTTCCTCTCTTTGTATATTTGGTTTATAAGTTTTAGAAATCTGGTATTAAATTCTTTACCTGCAAATTTAACAAGTTCTCTTTTTATGTTATCTTCTCCTGGTGACTTGCCTGTTCTACTGTCTTTGAGGGTGTTCTGTAGTTATTCGTATGTAAACTCATCTATATAATTGATGTTATATTCCGCGGAGGATTCTTGTATAGAGTAGTTATCATACCATAGCTTCTGGAAATACTCCTGCAAAGTTTATGGTTCAATTATATCGATAGTTGTTCTTTTAAACCTTTCTTCATTTGTTTGAGGATTCTATATGTTATGTTGTATTAAGTCATTTTAATGTGCAGTCTCTATTCTAATTTTGCTATAAAATTTTCATACGTCTCTCTATTTTTCCCCTACATACGCTCTTTGCTATTGCTCTTTTCCTTTTATATTCAAAGAATGATTCATCTGTCTTTAAAAATAGGCATTGTTTATATGCCACTTTTTTTTTTATCTCTTCGTCCCATTGTCTTTGACCTCTGCGTCTTATCCATTTTCTTTATGTTCCCAAGCTCTCTCTTGTAGCATTTTCTAATATATATATTTGTTTGACCATTCTTCTTCCACTGTCCTACTTTCCTAGATTTTACTCAATCAATCCCTAATTCTATTCTGATACAAGCCTCTGATATTCTCATAATCTAAGAGTTTAATTTTATATTGTTCTGTATTTCCATTTTCCTTCCCTCCCATCTTGGTTTCCATTTAATTTTCTCTACCAGTAAGTAGTGGTCTGACTCTATCTCTGTATACTCTGGTGTCTGTGATCATATTTGATAATTTCATATTAACTATTATATAGTCTATGAAACTCCTGAAACAATGAATGGTAGTTATCTGAATCACAAGATGGAGGATTAGGACATGTTCTTACAACTCGAGCTTTACGTTTAGAAATTGTTGGGTTTCTCTTTAAGAATAACTTCAGCCTATCTTTTCCTGCGAGGCCACTTTCTTTATTGAAGTTATTCCTAATTTCATTTTGGTCGCAAAATATAAAAGTTTGCTTGCGTATAGCTTTTGGAGTTAAAGGTACGCCAATTGAAGCAAACTTTACTATTCTTTCTACCGGGTTCTTCTCTTGTTCTTAGTTAGCACAGTATTTCTTCCTAATCTTTTCGTCGTCTTCTCTGTCTTTAAATGGTTCCTCAATGTTCTTCTAGGTACTCCATAGCGTTCTGATGCCGCACGTTGTGATAGTTGTCCTCTTTGCACAGCTTTCATAGCTGCTTCTAGTCTTTAATCAGTCCAAAGACCCCGTTCCTTCTTAACTTCTGACATTTTCAGAGGCCTTTAGCCTCTGAAAATGTCAGAAGTGATTGCTCATAATAGTAACTATTATGAGCAATCACCAAAAAATAAAATCATAAATTATAGCAGTTTAATAAAGTCCATCAACAAATTTACTGGGCCTTATTAACCTCCGCGAACTAGATTAGATCACATCTATTTTCACGTAAAATATGAATTCAAATCAATTAAAACATTTTTTATCATAAAACTGAATGTTGAAAGAACAATATTTTTAATTAAAACTTACGAATTATTGCGGCGTAATATTATTAAACGGGGAGACACAATCACCTCCCACAAAGGTCTAGGTCAAACTGACACAATACAGTCACTAGACAACATGGCATCACTGATTTGCCATTGCTTATTGTGTGTGCGTAAGAAACCAAACAGGCACAACACCGTAAATGTGATTTTTTTTTTAAAACGGGCCTTATTAGACGCTGGGCCCTATTTACCTCAGGTACCTTAATTGTTGTATAGGGTGAATGTTCTTAATCTCTTCCCATTATATATATTGGTTCTTCCATCGGTCCTATATTAGGTGTATGTGAGGTATTACCAACTTTTGCATTTAAGTCACCCATTATTAAAATATAATCAGAAGGGTTTATTTGGTCTATAATCTTTGTAGTTCTTGATTTTAAAAAAATCTGATTCTTCTTCTTTTCCCTCTTCTGCGGCATAAGCCTATTATTGTTAAATATCCTCTATATATCTTTAGTCTTGTCTCTATGATTCTATCATTCCAGTAGTTGTATAATATTTCTTCTCAAAGATTTATTTATGACCATCATTACACCTGACTTTGCCCTTTCATTATATTCAACTCTTGTTAGAAAACAACAATTGAATATAACTGAATAAATTCCGAAAGCATTTATAATGTATTAAAAGAAACATGAGCGACACAAAGAACTTAATTATAGAGTACACCATCGTAAGTATTTTCTCCGTGAGATGGCGTACTATCGCATTCACCCTGTATCCTTTCGGAGACTAACAATCGAAATGTTTGCAGTTAACTGTATCGTTAAAATCTGAAAATTAATTGTTGTTTTTTTAGTAATAAACTAAGATACCATTTGAATCATCCAGTGGATTGTTTGTCCTAGAAAAGTCAAGGACATTCGCAGTTACATTTATACGACTCCGACAGTGTTTGTATCATTCCAGGGAATTGTTTTATGACACTTGTATTTACAAAGTGGGGCATTCTGGGAGTTTTATTTATTACTGTTGACAATTCAATGATATCAATAGGTGGTAAAGATATTTCGTGTTCATGGTGGGTCTTCAGCTCTCCTATTTAATCTCCTTATTATGATTCATGACACATTTTCTCTACTGTGGAGAGGGAGGGGGGGGGTCGTAAATAGACGTTGTCACAAAGCCTCCGATGGTTTCAGCTTCTTTATTGGCCCACATAAGTCAGCCATCTCTGAAACAAATATGGACAAAGGCTCTTTAACGATCCATGTCCACGTATCGTGACGACTATGAATCCACCAGAGGCCTTACCAGCTTCAAGGTCACACATGTTGAAAGC